>NC_053158.1:102395905-102721051 GCF_016835505.1 Polypterus senegalus | reverse complement strand
TCACTGCATGAAAATTTGAATGGATCATCTTTTTAAACTGCATGGGTGAATCACAGATTTGAATTATGTGAATGTCAAAGCTAAATCAAAGTGACTGAGGCCTTCACGAACAAGGATGGAAGAGGGGAATGATTGTCTCTTTTCTTCTTGCCCAATATTTTTTTACCTTTTATATTTGACTGTTAATTTAAACAAATGCACTCTAGAATAGGAATATATTGATATTTTTAAGCTTTTCCAAGGAAATTATACATTCTGTTTTCACAGTAATTGGAAAGTTTATTCAGTCCATGAAACAGACCATATTTTACACACTATAATGATAATAGAATAAAATGAAATATAAATTCATTTCTATATTTATTTAAATTTGAAGCAAATAACATTCCATACAATCAAGTGAAACTTAACAGACCAAAATTCAACCCCTACCCAAGAGAAAGAGAGGAGAGCCAACAACCACAACAAATCTTTAAAAGCATTAGGAAAAGAGGAGTATCCTTTTCCCCAATATAGAAGCTTATTCTAAAATGTTATTGATTCGTTCCTACCATATTTTTAAAAAAAGGTTTTGTACAGATGATCTAAGTGAGAATTAGATTTTTTCCAATTTCAAATAGCACAGAACATCAGTTACCCACTGACTTATAACAGGTGGGCTGGGATTCTTCCAGTTGAGCAAGATACGTATTATTATATTATTATTATATTATTATTATATAAGATATGGTATTACTGTGGTAGCAATTACAATCAATTTGTCCTTCTCTACTTTAAGCCCATCTGGGAGTACATCAAACACAGCTGTTAATGGGTTAGGAGTGATGGTGACACTAAGGCTGTCTGATAGGCATTTCAACAATTTTGTCCAGAATGATGCTAATTTGGTACATGCCCAAAACACATGGCCCAGTGAGTCTGGAGCTATATTCCAACATTCGCAAGAAGAATCTTGTCCTGGATATATTTTTGGAACACGTGCTGATCATAGAGCGTTGCTGCACCCACCACACAATGAACCATGGGGATTGGGACCCGAATGCAGCCGTGCAATGGGTAACACCTCAGCACCACACTGGAATTGTGTGAGGTTTTTTACAGTGGCTGGAGTGCCAATCCTTCCACCGACACCCATGTTTCCCCTGCAAGTTGGAGGACCTGCTTGTAGGGCTAGATACAGGTTAATGTCATACCAAGGACGAAGCAATTGCAGGTTAAGGGCCTTGCTCAAGGGCCCAATGAGATTTGAACCAGCAACTTTCCAGATCCTTAGCCTCAGAACCACCACATTTTGCACAATTTTAAATTACATAAATGCACTCGATAGAAGATTTTATGTTAAACTAGCTGATTACCCAGTGGCTTCGCTCACTGAGTGCAAGGGAAAAAAATAAAATGTAGTATATAAATTATTAAACAGTAAAACATTAACATTTAAGAAGCAAAGATACATTGAGCACTACTGGAGTGCTTTAGGGTAAAGTACATTTTAAAGGCGGTATAACACAACAGGTAAGTAGTACTAACAGCAGCTTAAATGTATTTGGATCATCTCTCGGTAGGAGATCCCTTGTGAAAGGCGCTACACGGCCGGTGTGGTATAGAAATAACATTTTGTATGTTGATCCTCCAAATTTTTGCCTGACAATGTTGCACTATGTGCCTGTGATTTAAGAGAAAAATTATTCTGAGAAATGTGGACGCTGCCGTTTCGTGCTTAATGGACAGAAGGTCCAAATAATTCCCAAGTCCAATACTTTACATGAAGAGGTTGGTACATCTTCTTAGATGTAAACCCTACATGTTGTTAAAAGAATTCATCACAAAAGCAACCTTGAATGTTGCAGGGTTTTAGTGACCCAAACTCACCTTAACGGACAGTAAGTAGTCGTGCAGTGCAATTTACAAAGAGAGTCTTGCTTCGGTGGTGCCGAATACACTCATTCGCAAAGATTTCCACTCTCCCAGGAGCCGACGGGGCACTCGAAGTGTCACAAATAGTGCAAGAAGAGAGGGCGCTGCCCAAAACTGCGAAGCTCTCGACCCGGTTGAGGAGCCCGACATACCACTTCTTTCAGCGTCCACTTTGTTCTCACGACCCGTCGCTGCTGAAGGTGGTCTTGTTTGCACATTCTTTACAGTTTGGCGCAGTTAAAAAGTAGAAAGTCGCAAAGCTGTTTTCCTCATCTCTTCTACTGTACTATCAAGTACTGGCAATTAAAAAAAAGTTACAATGTGGCAGTTTCCGCAACAGTGACGTGGATGAATAAATAAAACTTCTCTGTCAGAATGCGCCTGTCGGTGGATGGCTCAGCGCTGGAGTCCAGATAGGAGGGCTGAGAGAGGGCAACAAGGGGTGCACTTCTATGGGATAGATCGGCGTGTTTGTATTTATTTCTTTTCAATATCAGTAAAATAACTCTCACATAAATAACAATTCGTAAAGACGATATAAAAATGGCGTCCACAAATTAAGTGATTAGTTCCTGTATTATAATATGTTCTGTAGTCATACGTAATTTTGGTTTCGCGTGTTCATACGTAATTTCCGTTTCAAACTCGAAAAGAATTTTATATATATAGATGATTGAATGCTTTGTTCATATAGAGCTAGAGTGTATTTTATGCACGGCTAAACTCATCTTTGAACCTTCATTATACAGTATATTACATTGTCATGCTGTAGTGCCTATTTTGACAACATTGAGCTTGATAGATATTGCAGCTTTCATTGGGATATCAGTCCTTTTAAGGGTAGAAAAAATGTCATTTAGCTCCCTAAATCATTCACAGCGATATTTAGTAACACCAATCAATCTAAGCTGTTTATTTTTGGGATTTAAGGTCAATCTATAGTATCTGTAGTAAATACACATACACCTGCAGCCAACACACAATTTCCTTATAGACAGGGGCCATACTAGCAAATAAGCCAAGGTTTCTTTAGTTGTGAGAAAGCTGCACTAATTACTGCACCGTCAGGCCACAAAATGCATTTCTATTCATCCATTATACAATTCATTAAGTAAAAAGCAGGAACCAACTCTAGAAGTAGGCCAGTTCATTACAGCGCCCATATAGCCAAACACACAAACTCACCCCTACTGAACTAATTTAGAGTTAACAGTTACTGTAATACCCCAACTTTTGGGATACAAGAGACTTGATGAATATATGATGTTCATATATTATCAAATATTGTAACTGAGCTAAACCAACTGTATTTTCTGACATTAATAACATCAACTTACGGAACCATGTAGGCCTTAAGGTTTTTTAAAAAGTCACCACAATTCTTATTACAAAATCTTTTAAAGTTTGTAGTGTTGATGTTGGGTTGTGCTATAAAAACTTTTCAACAATTGTTTCTGGCATAACTTAAGTCATGCACAGTTCCTTATCTCAACCCATATCAAGTTGTTTATAGATAAAATAGGTCAGTTGATGACTCAGTCAGTTTGTCACTTCTTTAGATTCTTCAGTATCTGTGTTCTTCAAAATTATAAGCTTGTGTACTCTTCTTGGGTTTTAGTTCAGCTTTCAATACATTCTTAATTTGTGCAAAACATATAGTGATCTGGATGTCATTCTATTCAGTTTGTGAGTGGATTTTTGATTTCTTGATGGAAAAAATGGAAAAACTGAAAATATGTAATTGATCAAAAGTATACTGGACATTACTAAAAGTGGTGGTATTCCACACAGCTGTGTGCTTAAACCAATGTTGTTTAATTTGTTCATTAATTGATTAAAATCTCATCATAACTGTAAAATGTAAAGAATGCAGATGGCATAAATAAATTTGGACTTACAGTTGATAACATCATCTCATCTTTTATTTTCTGAAACTGCTTTTTCTGTTGAGGGTTGTAGTGACCAACAGGCCAAGCAGGACAGCCCAGACTTTCTTGTCCTCAGTTAGAGATGCCCTGCTGTAACCTGAATCTGTAATCATGTCAGTGTGATCTGTTGCATGTTTTCATCGATGTTTGGAGCAGCTCCAGGGGTTGCTGACCAGGGAACATTATTATGACATGCCCAAACCACCTCAACTGGCTCCTTTTTGCTACAGAGGAGCAGCAACTCTAATCTGAGGCTCTACCAAGTCACTGAGCTTCTCACCCTAACATGCAATCTCAACCCAGCCACCATGTAAGGAAACCTCATTTCCAACTCACAATCTTATTATTTCAGCCATTACCCACAGCTCATGTCCATAGAGAAAGACAAGAATATAGACCGAGAGTTTTGTCTTTACACTCAACTCCAGTGTTGCCCCCCCCCAGAACTCAGAACAAAATACACTTATGACAATGTTAATCATGTAGCACCGCAAAACTCTGATACCTACAGTGAACAAATTTGATTCAATGCCAAGCATCGGACATATATCTCAATGCATTCATAGAGGAGACAACTGATAACAGTGAGGATATATATTGCAAAAAAACATAACTAATTCACTCAATGAAACATTAAGCCAAAATCTGTTGTACAGCTTGAAGGTCAGTCAACTGAATTAGTGCATTCTTTTAAATTTTGTGGGATTCAAATATTAACACCTTATTGTGAAAAACGAAGACATGCTTCATAAAGGTTAATCAATGACTTTCCATTCTTTATTAAATGTAATATCTCTAGACCAGGGGTTCTCAAACTCGGTCCTGGGGGACCCCTGTGGCTGCAGGTTTTTGTTCCAGCCAGCCTCTGTTTTTAATTGGACTCCTGGGCTAATTAAGTGAACTGTTTCCCAGATTCCCTGTTTTGGGAACAATTTACAAATTAGAAAAATAAGTTTGGTTAAAAAAAAGTGTTAATGTACTAAGAAGTTATGTAGTTTTTTTTTTCTTTCTATCAGTATTTTCATATTGATTGTCATTCTACTTTTCTAGGTGTTCTAATTATTTGTTTAATCCGTTATTTACTACTTTGTGGGGCTGACACTAAAGTAGTTGCAGCCTTTCACGATTGAGTATTTTGCTTGGGTTTCTGCTCTGCTTGTTTTTAATTCTCATTATTAAGATTCAATAATGGGAACAAACTGCACATTTAAAGGACGAAATATAACAAAAAGAGTTAAGCATTTAAATACATAACAAAAACAGAAATATTTCTGTTTCTTCTAAATGTAAAAATCATGCTGCTATGCTTTTCTGAATGTAGAATAAGATAAATAATCCCAGCTAATTGAGATCAGTGCTATCAGGTGGTGTCACTGATTAGTAATCTGGTTGGAACAAAAACCTGCAGCCACAGGGGTCCCCTAGGACCAAGTTTGAGAGCCCCTGCTCTAGACCTTTGTTAGTACAGATTTATACAGCAATAAAGAAAGCATTATAGCACTGTCTGTTAGAAACTGAGCAAATCCTACAATTGTGTCCTTGTTTTTTAGTGTTTTTCACTTTTTGTACATTTTGTAATTTGTCCCTTCTCTTTGTATGTTTTTTTTTTATTTATATTTTAAGGTTATAGTTGCCCTTTCCTCACCTCATTGTAGTTGGGGTCTTTAGGTATAACCTAAAGTACTCTATATACAGTATAATCCTTTTGTTCCTCTGTTCTGTGCTGTTATAAATAGGAGTCCCAAACATAGCAAAATGGACCAGGATTATCACTGGCCAGCACAGTAAAGACTTGCCCAAGACCAGCTTGCTCCACTACTCTACTGCTATCTGCCAGTTTTGGCTCAGCTAGGCCTAAAGTGAGGAAGATTAAGTTAAAATATCAAGAAAGCCCCCCTTGGGATAGCAATGAACCCCAGCTTGCTCACAAAAGGGCAAAATTCAGCTGTCTAAAAGGCAATCATACAGCAAACAAGTCCCAAAACATAATCCAGTTGCAACATCCAAAAACAGAACAGGAAATACTCAAAAACCAGAGAATCCAAACAGTAAATTACAATACTTACAAAACAAAGAATTCCAGACAAACATAAGTATCTCGTGCTCTGCTTCATGATCTCTAAATTTCATAAATTATTTATGTAATTTCTTTGTGCATTCCTGAGAATCCATATCTGGAACCAGGAGTTTTGATTTGCAAGGATTCTGAATAACTGGTCAGAAATGGAGTATCTGGCATATTTAGAAAGTTCAATAGGAATTCGCCAGGCAAATACAGTAGAGCACTTTAAAACACTGCTGAAAACACATTACTTTAACATGGCCTTTTTATAACTTCACTTTAACTTAATACTGATACTCTGTATGTTCAATTCATCATAATAACTATTCATAGTGGCTCCAAAATCCGTACTGACCCCTACTCTCTCTTCTGTTTCTTTTTCCGGTTTCATTGTGGTGGCGGCCTGCGCCACCACCACCTACTCAAAGCATCATGATGCACCAACATTGATGGACTGAAAGCCAGAAGTCTACGTGACCATCATCATCAGGTCCTTCCATGAAAACCCTAAATACAGAAGAGGACTGTTTGACTTATGTTAGGTAGATTGCCCAGAGGGGACTGGGTGGTCTCTTGGTCTGGAACCCCTACAGATTTTATTTTTTTCCCCAGCCTTTGGAGTTTTTTTGTTTTTCTGTCCACCCTGGCCATCGGACCTTACTCTTATTCTATGTTAATTAATGTTGACTTATGTTTATTTTTTATTGTGTCTTCTATTTTTCTATTCATTTTGTAAAGCACTTTGAGCTATATTTTTTGTATTAATATGTGCTATATAAATAAATGTTGATTGATTGATTGATTGATTGATTGATTTTTTGTTTACATTTTACCACATTACTATTTTGTTTTGCCAATGAGTGCCAATATTTAGGAGATTTTATATTTGCAGTCTCCCTGGCCACTGTTTCCCAGTATGCATGCTTAAAGATCATTCCTCAGTGGTTCAAGGGAATTTGAATTTGACAGAAAAATCCCGTGTTGTTCTATTTTTTTGCCCTTTTTTATTCAATCTCTGCATCTGTTTTTTGACTTTGATTTCTGGGTCTTGCTTTGGTTTTGACACTTGATTGTATTATCTCTCGGTTTTGACCTTTGCCCAATCTCTGACTATAATTCTTTTGAACATTTTTTCTCTTACTGTCTCTCACAAGTCAGTACACTCTGTCCTTTTAAATGTGCTTCCATTCCTGTGGCCTCATGTATAAATGGTGTGTATGCACAGAAATGTTGCGTACAAACGTTTCCATGTTCAAATCGTGATGTATAAAACCTAAACTTGGCGTAAAGCCAAACACTTTTCCACAGTACCTCATACCCTGTCATACGCAAGTTCTCCGCTCGGTTTTGCAGACTGGCGGCACCCAGCGTCAAAGCAATGCTACTGTTCCTGTGTGGTTTATCTTTCTTTTTCAGATCCACTTCCCTGACGCGGCTTTATACATACACTGAAATTAACTGCTGTGGAAGACTGCCGGCTTCCCAGGCCGGTCCGCACCCCCAGGCCGACAGGAGGAGCTCTCCCGACAGCAGGATCGTGCCCCGAGGTCCAGCAGGGCCTTATGGACTCTGTAGTGTTTATACACAGCCCTGCTGGATACCTTGGGGACCACCAGGAGTCGCTGTGGGGGGACTTGTGGGATCTGTTGTGCCCTATGACCCGGGAGTACGTCACAGTCACTTGACGGGAAGAAATGGCGTGCTCCCGGGGTGAAGTAAAAGACTGATTGCCCTGACCCGGAAGGAATAAGGAACTGTGGACTGCTGGGACAGGAACACCTCCGGGTCAGGGGCTATAAAAGGACGGTGCCTCAGTCCAGACACTGAGATGTGCTGGGAGGTGGAGGAGCAAAGTGTCTGGGCGAGGAGGAGAGTTTAATAGTAGTGGTTTGTTTAAAGAGTTTATTTATGAGTAGTGTGGAAGGTGCTTGGTACACTGTGGGAAAAAATAAAAAGGTCGTGGACTTTTACCTGGTGTCTGGAGTTGTACCTGAGGGTTCAAGGGTGCACTACTGCCCCCTACTGCCACACTGCATATTGTTTATTAGTTTAATGCATCTGATTGTAATTAACCTGTAACAAAATAATGGTCCACAGAATGGTCTAACTATTCTAAATACCATATTTGCTTTAGCGTTGTTACTCTCACTGCACCTTCATCTTCTTTCAGCTGCTCCCATCAGGGGTTGCCACAGCAGATCATCTTTTTCCATATTACTCTCACTGCACCACTTGGAGCAGCTGATCAGAAAGAGAATTATCGGTATACAGCATCAAGCACACGCTGCCTCAGCCATGCTTCCTATTTGAACTGCTTCTCACACGGCAAACGCTTCAAAAACTTTACTGTACAGACCTCACGGTTCAGAAACAGGTTTCATCCCAAGAGTTCTAAATGCAATCAATCACTCCATCAACTGCTCCTTGTAGAACTGTTTGTACTTATAAGTACAATCACCTCACTGTAAAATTTCGATACAATTATAATATTGCACAACCTGACCCACTTTATAAAGTGCGTATTTACATATGATGACGATATCATTTTTAAGATGAAATTCAGCAAAATATGTTTATTATATTATACAGATAAAATGTTAACTTTATTTAAATAATCTATATTGTTAATAGATAATTAAAGGACACGGTGTCACTTCGCTAGCAAGGATCTGGCACTCCATTAATGGATTGTTCCTGCCACGCATTAAATTCTTCACTGGGACTGGCATGAAGGATAGAATAATTAAACATGTATTACAAAGATATTTCAGTGTTCCTTAAAAATTTTGAAGAATCTGCATTATAAGCTTACAGATGGCTTAACGTCCATTACAGAGCTGATTGTGTGGCAATTGGGTATTTGGAGAAAGAAAAGGAAGGACAGGAATTGGAGGTTAGTACGTTTGAAAGAGACAGTACTGCTGCAATAAATTATTTTATTGAAGGTCGCGCATAATCACTGCGTCACCATGTTCCCATGTTTAATAACATGCTTTAACTCCTATCATCATGAAAATTATATCAAGTATACATCTCAGTATTTTAATTATTTAGAGAGCTGTAATATCATGAATGTAATGGATTCTGTGTCCTGTCGGAGGAAGATAAAACTGGAAGCACGTAGTGATTCACACACATAGAGCACATACTGTAGAAGATTAAATACAAAACAAAGCATTTAACATGCTACTTTAGTTACGATGGGATTTGAGAAACTAGTAAATTAAACGATTTTAAGATTAAGTTTATGATGTTTTACTTTAATGACAAAATAAACGTGATTAAAGTGGAAATTTCAAGATTTTCGAGATTTTCTCTGTACCCTGAGCTTTCATATGAAACTCAGACGGTGGACTACGACTCGCCTTTTCACGGCAACTTTGATATGTGACAACTTTTTTTATATTTCGGGCACTGTGCGACTTTGTGAACTTTCGAGTTTCTCTGTGAGCTTTCGAGTTTCTCTGACATGCTATGTCACTCGATCAACTTCCTTTTGTTGCTTATACCACTGTTTAAACCAACAAATAGTACGTTTTTCTTTGCCTCCACTTGGTATTCGTTGAAATTCTATTTTCCCCCATGCTTTTCCCATTGTCTTTTCATAGAATGCTGAGCTTAAGGGCTATTTATATTGATTTGCATATTCAAAGAGGCGTAATTCTGGGAGGTGTTCGGGTGGGGCAGCAGGTGCGTGCACAAGTGTTATTTTTCATGCTGACCGGGATTTATGTAGCGGAAGAACGTGGAAGTTGGCGAACACACATATTTATGCATCTGGATTTTTCTGTGCGTAAGCACATTTTGGCTTTTGTGCTTACGTCATGTTATAGTGCGAATTATATGCATGGCATTATCCATGAGGCCCCTGGTGTTTTGTGAATGGAGTCCTAGGAAGTGTAGTCACCCTGACATATGAGGGTAAACAGTACATAATTATCAAATTATAAACAACACTAACAGTAAGTAACAGAAAAGTATTAAATAAAATAAAAAATGACAATAAAAAATAAAATACTGAACCATGCATAACATCTTTGTTATAACATCAGTGTCTTTATGCTGTTATTGGCTCTGTTTTGTGTTTTCCTGTTCTGAGTTTTAGTTGGACTTTTGATCATTTTCACATTACTTTTTTCGACTCTTTGAAGTTTTCTTTTGTTCTTGGTCTTTCCCTTTTGTATAGACTGGGCTATAGAATTTTAATCAATACTTTTAAACAATACGTGATATAACTTTTACAATTTAATACAAGTTTATACTTACAGTATATGAATAACAATGAATTATTAAACATAAGGATAAGGATTGAGTATAACTAAATGGTTAACTTAATTTTGGTTTAAGCCTAGGCACGTTAGGCTTTTGCCCTATCTTAGAGTAGCCACCAAGATAGTTTCAGAGGGTAAAATGTAGTAGGTGAGTAACAAACACACCTCTAGAAAGCAGGAAAGTTCAAACACCCCTCATATGAAGTTGGTCTAAAATCAATAGAAGAGTCCAGAGATGACCCCTATTTCAAGGCAGTCTTCAGATTAATGGCAGAGTCAAAAGGAGTAAGAAAACATTTGTGGCACTTGTTGATTGGAGAAAGCTGTGCACATTATGCATATTAAGAGTCAGATGATGCAATGTATTGGAATAGATAATGTAACAGAAGAGGTAAAGGCAGATTGTTTTATTGAGTGCTCACTCCATGGACTGAGACATTTGTGCATACCTGTATACAAATAAAGAATCATTCTGCATTTTCATCTGGTCTCCATGAATGACTTCTTTGAAAACAGTGGGAAGTTTTTCCACTACAGAAGCATCTGCCCATGTGTGCAACCCATTGGCCAACATTTTAGAGCATTGAGAAAAGGATTCATATTTCAGATTCATCATCTTTATACAGAATATTTGTTCAATTATGTAATTGTGCCGACACATCCAAGCTTTGTTCCAGTTGCTTCAGTCAGTTATCATAGCTTCTGTTTCAGAAAAGCTAGCTCTATAGAATTTGCATAATCAATGGACATTGCTGATAGGAAGGGTAATCAATCTGAAATAAAAAAGGCTGCAAAAGATATTCTGACCCTAACACAACAAGCTGGTCAGAATGGTTGTCTGATTCAGCAGTAGTTAGATTTACTCTGAAATCAGTACTGAAAAACTTAGATCTTGAATACAAATAACAGCTGGTGACATCCTCAATTCATTATTTAATATTAAAATTTGTAACAAGCCCTGTGTTTGACACTGTTCTCGCATTACCTCATGGTGTCTAGTCACATTTTTAGCATAGCTTTAGGAAATAAGACAATGTTAACTTATTAGCTATTCATAGGGCTACTCACCATGACTGTGTGCTGCCCTGCTGCAAAGGCCATGAAAATCTCAGAATTGCCATTAGTGTCATGATGTTGATGTGTTCAGACTTCAGTGATGAAAATGAAATGAATGAAAAGCTTGATCTGGAAAAGATACCACATTATAAAAGGTTTGCAGAAAGCGAAGCAGGGATGGATTTAAAACAGATACAGGAATGTGTTTTGTTTTGTGTCAAAGGCCAAAATAATATGCCTGTATGTTTCCCACACAGGATTTAAACCACTAATTTAATAAAAGATATAAAATCCGGACCTGATTCTGCTCACTGGTGGTAAAAGCTTCATCATCATCTCAGTTCATAACACACCTGCATAATGGCTCACGGTTACAGTAACAGCCAAGTTAGGAAGATTCTTTCTTTTTAGTCTTCCTGGTGTATTTTCTGAACATTGTGTGTGTGTGTGTGTGTGTGTGTGTGTGTGTGTGTGTGTGTGTGTGTGTGTGTAAAAAGCCACATTTCCCCTGGTATCAAATAAAGTTCTATCTACTGTATCTATCGATCTATTGTCACACACGGGCAAGTAGGAGGATGTTGTATGGGCCAAGTGATGGTAATTCCGCACCAGTCCAGGGGGTGGCGGGTTGCATTAAATATTCTCGGGAAAACCTATCTGACTCAACCTTGAAGATGTCACTTCCAGTTCCGGCGCCTAGAATGACGTCACTTCCATTTTCGGTGTCTCGACCAACATCACTTCCGAGACCCAAACCTAGAATGACGTAACTTCTGGTTTCGGCACCTCGACTGACATCACTTCTGGTTGATGCCTAGATTGACATCAGAAGATGGTCATTTCCGGTTCCCTCCTACATAACTTCTGGTCTGACTATTTCAAACTATCATCTTTGCAACTCAAGTTCAGTTCTGCTTTGGACTCAGTCTTGTGAACATCTCTGTTCCTTTCAAAGCCTTTTACAACCAGGGATGATATATGGGTGGCTGGCACAAACCTTTTTAAGTGTGTCAAGTCTGATCTATCTATCTATCTATCTATCTATCTATCTATCTATCTATCTATCTATCTATCTATCTATCTATCTATCTATCTGGAAGGAAATCTTAGTTAGGTCTGGGGTAATGCCAGTTATTCAAACAAGAAGTGCTAAGTGGTAGTTAGCTTTGCTGAATAGTCCAGAACTGGAGATAAAACTGAAAAGTCAATTTCTGACTGCTGTTGACCTCAGTTGTCCAGACAGTATCCAGCTTCAACTGCAAATATTTGACCTTTTTTAGATACATTTCAATTTTATAAATGCATAGAAATTTTGTTCACCTTACTGTACTGCCCACAGACTAAATTTTCCGTTACAACTAATAGTATTGTATCCCCCCTGATTACTTAACAACCCTTGGTGTGAGTATATGCTACTTGAACAGCAACTCTCCAAAGCTCTTATCGACCCCGGGAGCAACAAAACCATTATTGACTGCTACAGATCAATTTCAATCTATCCTAATAAATACAACATATGAATAAAGGAACAAAAATGTACAGCACCACAGTCCAAACCTGTAGAGGTATAACGAAGGGTCTTTGATCTAAGGTTTAACTAATTCTTCAAGTAGTGATATTGTCCTGACTGGTCAAAAATTTAAATGGCACATCAATATTACATCTGTGGACCATCTATAAGGACCATAAGGAAGACCCAGTGATGACAAAAGAAGTGACAATTCTGACTGCTGATAACCATGAACGTTCAACATTACATGATGGATATCAAAGACATTGAAATAAAACATTTACTTTTCTTGATGACTCACTAAAGAATGCTTATAATGCATTTGTCAATGTATTTGTTCATAACAAATTAAGATGAAGTGTGAAAACAATTGTGTGTCATATTTCTTTACAATGACAAATTACTATAGTTGGCATATTCCCACATAATCAGAGGCTACCTGGGATTTCATAAGACCATTAAATGTTTAATATTGATACTTTATCGACTTACAATGAGTCCAGTGAGTCTCTGAGAACATTTGCTTCTTTTCCAGTAGTCTAAAAACAATGTATTTTTTAATACGGAAATGTACCAGAAATTGGAGGAATATACAACATATATTTGCAAGTATTTTTATATTAGAATATTTGTTATTATGATTGGCTCTTAAGAAACCTTAAAATAAAAACTGTCCTTGAATCGATTGGTGTAAGCACCAATGGTCTCATACCATTTGACTGAAGGAAATGGTATGCAGGGTGACTCAAGTCTTTAATTACACCATCTGTCTTTTTAAATTAGTGAGTGTTGTACATGTCCTGAAGAGAAGCTAGCTGGGTGCTGGTAATATTCTGTGCAAAGTATACCTCCCTATGCAGCGTTTTTCTTACTTGAGCTGAGTGAGTGCTGTACAAGGACATTAAGCAGCCACTGAGAATGAACTCCACTGTGCACCTGCAGAAGTTCATGAGAACAGATGAAGAAATGAGAACATAATTCAGGTGATTGAGCAAATAGAGGTGTTGGTGAGTTGAAATGTGTTGTACCCACTTCAATACATCCATGACAGTCACTTCAAGAAATTTCAAGCTGCTCATGCTTTCAATAGCATTCCTACCAATATAGATGTCAATGTGGTCTGCCTTCTGCTTTCTGAAGTCTATGTCCATCTTCTTTATTTTACTGACATTAAGAATAAGATTGTTGTATTAGCACCATGAACTCAGCTGGAAAACCTCTTCTTTTTAAGCTGTCTCATCACTGACAGGCCTATGATGGCGATGGCATTGGCAATTTAACAATGGAGTTGGAGCTATGTCCTGGCAACATAGTCTGAGGTAAACAAGGGGTAAAGAAGGGAGCATAGCGCACCCTTTGGTGTGTCTGTTTTGAGTGGCAGACGTGGTGTTGCCAATCTGCACATACTGAGGTCTGTTGTTTAAAACTTCCAAAATCCAGAGTCAGATTGTTTTGTTATGCCCTAAACAGAGGCGCCTCAAGTAATTTTTTTTTGAAAAAAGGCTTCTTTAAATTATTATACGTTTAGTTTGTAATATGGTGTACAGAATATGTTATTACTTTCCCATATTTATTGCTGCCAAAATTATCATAAGCTTTCATAATTCTGTAAATTTATCATTCAGAATAATCCAAGTTTTGTGCATCCAAAAAATGGTGCAAAAAGTTCATTGTGTACAAAAAGTATTTGAGGGTCAGTCAGAGCTTCTTCTCAATTGAAAAACAAAGTGGATCTTGGAGGTCTTGGATTGTGCTTAAACAGACAGTTGGTGATATAGTCACCTCCAAAATTATTGGCACTATTGATAAAGATGCAGAAAAATATAAATAAAATCTGTGCGACATACTGTGTTTTTAACGTGTGAAAAGCATTGAACTTTATTTCTTATTCAGTAAAGTCAATTTTAGTGGATTTTTTTGGATTGCATTAAATTCATTTTTTATATATAAAATATTCACTATATCAGACACATTTTTTCCTGCAGTCCTTTTACGTTTTTTTATTAAGGTTTCCAGTAATTCTAGAGTTGAGAGTAGTTGGAGTTGTTCATGTGCTTTTAGAGCCTCCTGTACTTGATGCCCTGTCATCTGAAATGGTTTACAGAAGGATAATATCTGACTTAGCCAGTCCCCTATGTAAACACAACATGTCCACAAAACATAACCAGACCAGGGCAAGTAAATATTTATAGATTACTTGATAAAGCCTATTTACATAATAAAGTATAAAATAGGCAGTAAGCAAGAATATTGGATTCACGGAGCATGCTGAGTATTCTGTTGCAGATTCAACATCAGTGCTGGATATGGGCATTCTTCTGAAGGATTTTCTGTCATTGCAGCTCTTACAGACTTTCCAACTGCCTTTGGAGTTTTCATGGTCTTAATTAATTCTATAAACATAGCAAATCCACCTTAATAAAAGGTTAAGTGTGTGTCTATCTGAATGCTATGTGTCTTTCATTCCAACGAATGGTACATCACAAACGTTAACACTGCTTTTATGAATGCTCTGCCAAATAGCATATAACAGAGACATATGCATTGTATTTTTCATTCTATCAGATGGTGGATCACAAACATTTGTAGTAATGTATTTTATTACTACTTACTATTTTATTTACTTCTTGTCATGCAGCTTGCTGTTTGAACCTGTATATATATTTTTCTTCAGTAACCATGGCAGAAATATTAAAGCAAGAAAAATACGTTATAAAAGGAAGGATATATTTAACTTGCTTTAAAATGCAGCATTCACAACCAATATACATTGTAGTTTAATAATTTATATAAATAAATATGGCTGAAGAGGAGCAACTGGAACAATGCAATCATCATTCAGTTCTTCAGTGGGGGTTGCTGATAATTGCAGTCCCATGTCAGAGGAGCGGAGGAGGTATTCTTCTTGCAGATGGGCTTCTGCCTAGAGGCTCCCTGACAAACCTTAAATACCCAGACGTTTAGCATATTCACTGAGCTATTTGTGACCAATGTCAGGTATGGCCTTAAACACCCACAATTTTAGCATATTCAGTGAGCAATTTGAATATGCTATTAGCATATTCAGTGAGCTATTTGAATATGCTATATATGGACCATACTCTTCTAAGTCCCCAACATAGCACATTTTTTTCATTATCTGTGAACAATGCATCTGTTCTAATCACTTAAGATTCCTGCCTGAAAAAACTGTACTTGCTCCATCTACATACATGTATGCTAAACATAATTAATCTTGCAAATCACAGTATCAAATAACTTTTTCAGTTCTGGTTACAGCGTAATCTGTAGGAAGGACAAATGCAATGCGTTATAATATTATATGAATTGCAAAATATGTTTTCCATACATGGTGCACTGCAAACATTAACTCTACATGTCTACATTAATTATTTAGAATTCAGTCTTAGATGGGTAACACAGCTATGCAATAATGTTTAATGTATATATTTGTTATGGTTATTTTTAATTCAGTCAAAAAATAACATGAAACATAAAACATAAACAACTGTAACTGTAATAAACAACTACTCCAGACTGTCTTATCAGAGCCAATGGATAAATAACTTGGGGAAAACCCCATCGCCGGAGAAGAGGAGAGTCAAAGAAACATGATCAGACCATATCTGCAAAGTGAAAAAGAACATCAATGAGCAGAAAGCAGAGCAGGGGCTTGTAGCAAACTAGGATTTAAATAACTGAGCAGCAGTATTCCAAGTTGAAGCTGAAGCATTAGCTAGAACTTTATCTCATTAATTCCACATAAAAGAATAGACGCTGGAATATTTTCAAGTCTTTCATTGCCAACAGCTCAGCCTCGTAATACACATTGTAAACCATTTTAAAGCTTTTGTTTGATTATTTTCTGAATGACTTGCAGACGTGTTCATTCAAATTTTGATAATTTGTAAGTACTTTTGAGTATCAGTGATCCTTGTGAAAAGTAAATTTAAAGCCTTTTGTCTGTTAAACCAGTTTATTAGTATTCTCTGAAAGTAACTTTAAGTTATTTGGAGAAATGCAAGTTATTAAATAAGGCACACTTTGTCGTTTATGGACTATCTTTATGCAAAGTCTTCACACTAATTCAATAATAATAATAACAGCAGCACCAGGATTACATCCCTAGGATTGCTGAAACAACTCCTCACGGTACAACCCTTAATAAAGTAATCGATGTGCAAGCTATAAAAATTGTGTGTTAACTGTTGTAACATATCCTAAAATTGTAAGTCTCTTTGGATAAAGGCATCACAGAAATGCGAAACAATATACTGTATAGTGTGACTGGCCGCCGGGTCCCATGCCCGGCCGTGATGCCCCTTCAACACTGGATCCAGGGGAGTAGCCATGGGGTGCACTCCACATCCCCCGGGAACGCTTGGTGGCAGCCCTCCTGGGTTACATTGGGTCCACAGGTGTGGGACTTCAGGACTCAAACTTGTTAGGCTCCTTGTCCACCACCCGGAGGAGCTGCACGGCTTAATGGAATACAGCCACACCTGGAAGTGCAGCCTAATTAGGCCAATTACCACCTGGAGAAACTTCTGGGAGGGCTACAAAAAGAGTCTGCAGCCACTACTCAGGAGCCAGAATTGGGAGGAAGAGGATGAGGTTGCCTGGGAGGAGTGGTGCCACCAGAAGGGCATATTTGTGGTGATTGGTTGTGCTTTATTTCAAGTGCTTTTGGGACTGTGTTGTGGCTGGAGGGATTACAGGGAAGACGTGCTCTCCAGATGAAGAAAATAAAGTCTGTGTTATTTGTACGCATGCCTTTGGGTCAGTCTGTGCTGGGTCAGGCACAACATAGCACCTTTATCACAATATATATAATAAAATTATCATAAATAAATGTAAACAATATAAAGTGCAGTTGCAAGTCTCCAAACCCAAATCAATTAACTAAAAAAAGATAAAGTTAACACCACTGTGAATATATAAAGTAAATTAATACAAGGTCAACAAAGTAGGGGAAGAGATACTGAACTACAAAAAATTAAAAATTGCCTTCCTATGGCTTGCTTAGAGGTTCCACTCTACTTCTTTTCTGTCTCACGAAGCCTCCTACTTCCTTTCTTATCCTGGAAGGCCTTGTTCTTCCCTCCAGGCAAGTCCTTGTTTTTGCTCCCTACTACAAGTTCCTCTGGCTGAGGGTAGGAAGTCCTTTTTAAATGATGGCCTGAGAGCACCTCTGGGGTCACATCCAGTTGACCAGAAAATGGTTTTGCATAGTTGACCAGAAAATGGTTTTGCATAATCCATAACTCCTCAGGATATATGCAACCATTTCCTTAAAAAGCAAGGTGTACATATTTCTGCCCCCTGCTATTGCTAAGTTCTCTCAAAGGACTAACAGTCCTGGGATGGAATTACCTTCAACCCCTAAATGGTTTAGATAGATAGATAGATAGATAGATAGATAGATAGATAGATAGATAGATAGATAGATAGATAGATAGATAGATAGATAGATAGATAGATAGATAGATGCATTATTAATCCCCAAAGGGAAAGTCACTGACCTACAATCCAATTAGTTCTCTGATCCAGCATCTGAATGGTCTCTCGGACTTTCATCCAGGCAGTGGTAATGTCCAACTTATGGATGACTTCTTGGATTTGGGTAGAGGACCAATCAGAATCCCAGATGGCAGAAATACACTGCATTGCATTCCCATACCCTAATGACTTTAACAGGTCATATGATGTATTCTTATTTGCAAAGTGCAGTGGTATGGTGTTCATTTTAGAATGGCATGGTAAAAAATTTGGTCGGATTGTTTTGTTTTTGTTTGTTGAATATTATGGTTGGGACTTTATCTCAAGTTTCATTATTTTTGTATGCCTAGGTTAAGAATACTGATGACTTGTCCACAATGTTCATGTATTTTGGTAAATTGTAGCCTCAGTTGCCTGTTCTTAACTGAGAGGTCTTCTATTGCTGTAGCCTGTCAACTTCAAGGTTTGACATGTAAATTCAGAAAGGCTCACCAAAATTAGACAACTGAAGATTGGAAAAATGTTGCCTTGTCTGATGAGTTTCGATTTTTGCAGCAACATTCAGATGGTAGGGTCAGAACATGAAAACATGGATCCATCCTACCTTGTATCAACGATTCAGGATGGTGATGGTGTAATGGAGTGAGGGATATTGTCTTGGCACACTTTTGGCTCCTTAGAACTAACTGAGCATTGTTTAAATGCCTCAGCCTACCTGAATATTGTTGCTGACAATGTTCATTCTTTTATGACCGCAATGTACCTTCTGATGGCTACTTCTAGCAGGAGGGTGGAAAAAATGTCAGTGGTGGTAAGGTTGACAGTCAGCTGATCTGCAGAGGGAGAAAGAGAGAAAGTATTAGAGTACAGAGCAAACCCCTGGTTTGGTGGGTAATCACATTGTCTCCCGTACTCATGTGTGTGACTATATATATTTACTCATAAAATAAGATGTAGCTACAATGCTGCATTCAAAACTAATTTGGTCTTTAAGATTACCTATTTTTGTTAATTGCGCCCTGCTTTTAGTAGCAATGCCTACATAAGTGATGTCTTTGTATATTGAGCAGTCAGTTACCTGTTGTACTTGATAAAGTGACTGTTCATATATTATATATACTGTATTTGTATATTAGTTGTATTTTACAAAACTAATTACCTCATCTTATTGTTTTGACTTGTTATAGTAAAAATCTATTTGATTGTTAATACTACATTGTGAAACACATTACACTGATTAAAAAAAAAAACATCATTAATTTTTAACTTTAACATTACTCAAAGCTAAGTAACTCTTAAAAAATTATTATAAAAGAACCAGGCAACAAGAAACACACTCAAATTTGTATGTCTACTTCAGTGAAAACAAAATATATTTTACTTAATTTAAGCATTAATTGGGGTTAAAAAGTCTTGTAAACATTTAATGGATCTGGTCCTAGTCTTTTCAAATTTCTGCATTCATTCAACTTCCATGCCTGGTTGCGTTCCAGATTCTTTTACTAGAAAAACATACTGGTAATAGAGTGCTTATTGATATTATTATGACTCTGATAGCAGAGATACATTTAAGAATATGGGGAATAAACAAGAACAGGAGGCCTGCCAGCTCTTACTTAATGAAGTCTTTAGAACTCTCATTCCTTCTGTTAAATCAGTCTGTTGGAGAAAGACTGTGAACTACCAGGTGTCAAGATTTTAATTAATGCCAAAACGATTCTGTGATTTAAAATGATCAACGTGAGATACTTCATTAAATTCTGTAAAATGACCACAGTCATTTTGAAATAGAATGTCACAATTATCGTCTTGGGTATTTTAGTCAGGTGAATTGAAGCTAAGCTATATCTATTCTAAATATGTAAAGAATACTAGCTGACATTTGCTACAGCACCCAAACAGAATGTTGTTCTGATTCATAATTTGTTAGGTAAGCCATTCTTTAAAATAGCTGGTAATATTAAGGTAAAATATAATAATGCAAGTTCTATTTTGTAGGAACACACACTATAAAGTCTTAGGTGTATAGAGCGAAGAGAAAAGGAGACAGGACTGTTCCTTATGATGCGCCAGTGTTTCTTAAATGAGAAACGCAGTCCTTGAGCCTCACAAACTGTGCTCTGCTCGACAGATAGCACATTATCCAGGACAGCATAGGCTCATCCACTTTCATATCCATTAGTTTACTCCTTAACAGAGATGGCTGGTGAGTACTGAAGGCTCTGCAGAAAGAAAAAAAATCACAGTCCTCACAGTGCTGCCAGCTTTGTCCTGATGAGAATAAGTCTTGTGAAGCAGATAAATAATTGATTTTCACCTACATCTACATTGTGATCTATATTTAAAAGAAACTTATTCAAAATGTAAGTATTGATGGAGCCCTTTTAAGTTTTTGGCCTTTCACTTTTTCAAAATATCCCAAAACTGAAATAACTTTGAACATAGTAGTATGAGGTGGCAGTTAGAGGATATTAAAAAGAAGAAAATTATTTTAATCATGTGGGGCATGGGGGGGAACAGTAGTTTCTTTATCAGGATGGGGTAGAAACATTGGATAAAAATCAGGAAAGCAAAGAGACAATGGCAAATTAAAACTGGTAGGAAATTAATAGAAATTATTTCTTGGAAACCAATATAGCTCATTCAAAATATTTATGCAAAAATAATTGGGTTCCTTTAAAAAGTACTTCCATCGGTGTTTTGCTCCAAATATTAAAATAAATCATGAACTGACCCCATACATTCATGGTCATTTTATGCCATTTTAGTTGCCCCCTATCCTTAAAAGGACAGCTAGCTTTTAATACACTAAGTCAGAAATGCGTGTGACTTTTGCTCACTTGCTGTTTTTAATAATTCTTTACATTTTTAAAAGCTTCCCTGCAGCCCGCTCTGAAGCTGCTCATTAGCATGATAGAATTCCAGTTCATACTTAAGGTGTGTCATCCTTGGCTGACCTTTAAACCTTTATAGCCCCCACATAATTATTTTTCTTGAGTTTAGTGTTTCACAATTATTAAGTCTAATCTAAGATTCATCATTACGGGTCTAGAGAAAGATAAATGAGATTAATCATTTGAAACTAGACAAGCCCCAGCCACAAAAACATCTTAATATGTTCTCAAATAGTATTCTGTGTTTGATACCACTTACCTACAGTATAATGTCTATAAATTTTAAAATGAAGTGGACAGATTTTGACATTAGAAATTACCTCCAATTTGACAGAAAGCAGGTTGTGAAATCACTTTATATATTCATTGGCTCTATATAATAAAATCTGTTCAGTTATTTTGGCATTTTCATTTTAGTTAAATATAATTGTGCCTTACAAAAATAAGGCGATGATGAATATACATCTTAGGTGATTTTACACCAGTCAGAAAAACATGTATGAATTTTGGAGGGTTGCCATCATCTCAGTATTGAAGCTGCTTTGTGAGAATACGTTTCTTCTCACCACCTTGAAAAGTGGCATACAGCATACTGTACACTTAATTGAACATATACAGTTCTCGTTACATCTGGTGACTAAAGCAAAAACAAACACTCATACAAAAGGTAACTTTAAAAAAAAATACAGACAAAAAGAAAAGCAAAACACATTTCAGAACTAAATGAAAAGGAGAAGATATAGTTAAAAAAGTATGGAAAAGTTTGAAATGATAACTTTTCTGCAGATTATTCACAGTAGTTTACTTCACATAAAAAGGCAAATCTTGCATCACAAGTTTTCTTCAAGTCTGAGAGGATTATATGACTGTTAGTTCTTGCTGGGCAAGGACATAATAGCCCATTAGCCACTATGTGCCAACATTCTCTATCAAAACTGTCACTTCTTGATACCCTGTGACATTTTATAAGGTTGGAGGTTTTTAAACATCAAAGATTAAAATGACAGATTATCAAATAGAATATGTAGCCTGGGATGAGACATGACTTTTTCAGAGAGATACTTTCACATCCCGCAAGATGAGACTTTGTGAAGAAATTTAACCACACCCGGGGCCGGAAATAAAAGATAAAGAGTAGATGACAAAGTAGAACATTGTAAAGAATTCAAACACATTGGCATGGTTTACATGCAGAGCAGGTTAGAGATAATTGAAGTCCGAAATTTTGAAAGTTTCAAAAAAATTATATTAAAGATCGCATTAGTGCAAACAAACGGAAATCATTACTTGATGAAATAACGAAACAGCAAAAAGAGATTGAATATATTGTTCGGATTTAAACTTTAAGTCGGAGACTTGTAGATCGTCCAACTCGTGTTGCCATCAGGGAAAAGTAGTGTTTCTTCCCAATGAAGAGGCGTATCCATGAGAAATAAAATATTTGTTGTTTGGTGAAAGTGAAATCAACATACACAAGTGGCAGAGACATGAAGTGGCATTGGCGTGCAATGCCCTCTAGTTTAAAATATATTCATTTGATCTGTCATCATAATATTGCACTTTAGGAAACACTGTAAGATGTATCATATGGAAGTCACCCTAATTCCAAATAAATACATCTGATTGTATGAAACTTCTTTTTGCTGCTGCTGCCATTTCAGTGTTACTCTACATTGTAAGTGACAGATGCCTTTTTTATATTGACACTCATAATTTGTGGCATTCATTTTAGAATTGTCTTCTGAAAATAAATCACATATATAATTTTTTGATCTCTGTGAATTTCCCTTTTTCCTTATTGCATTCTATTCCATTCTGTTCCATGCTCTCACTGCACTGCTTCTGGGTGAGGGTCTGGCTCCTAAGACTCTTTACTAAGACTCAATTAGTTTGATATGAGATGGATGTTTATATTCTGTAGGGTGTGCCCTTGTCTGTAATGTGCTGCCAATCTCTAATTCTGCAATTTTTTAAATAATGCATATTACATCTATCTTTATTAATATGTGCACATAGCTGTTATGATGCAGGGAGAAGGTTTCACTGAACGTTTAATGAAAACAATTTATCTAGTTACAGGCAAATGTTAAGACATTTGTACCAACTTGAAAAATCTCCCAAGTGCACCCTCAATGAACTTAATCTGGCAAGATTGTACAGGGAGTGCAGAAGGACTGCCTTAATAATAAATAACATTACAGTACAACAGAGAGACATACAATATGGTTGTCTATAATTAATTTTGAAAATGTACATACACCCACTTACAATTCAATGTAATTTTTCCGTTAACCACCTTAGGCATGACTTCTGACCTTTCATTAAATCATCTGCATTAATTTATATTTAAACTTCCAGGTTCAAGGAGCAGGTCAAAACATTATTACACATGAAGAAGGTGTAGGAAAGAAGTTACTATTTTTTTTTTATATTGGTTACTTTAATATTTTTAATTCATTATTCATTATTATGTTGCATCAACAACAAAATACATCTGTACCTGCACAATACTATATATATTTGACTCAGTTTCAGTAAAAGTAAGACTCAGTCTCAGACTCAGTCAAGTAAAAGAATCAAACTGGATGCCTATCTTTTTGTTGGGTGTTGTGGAAACAAGACTGTTGTGTAGCCATGCTGCTGAGATTTTCTCATCTCATTCTTAAACCTGTTAAATTCGGCATTGGGCACAAGGCAGAAAATAGCTCCAGACAGTCCATTTCGGGACCTGCTTGCTCACACATAGACTAATTTGCTATTATGCAATTAACCTAAGTTGAACATCTTTGGAATGAGGGATAGAAACAGAAGTACATGCAAAAAATCAACACAGACACAGAGATAACAAGCACATTTCTCACAGATAACATCTAAGCACTGGATTTAAACCCAGGAAGTTTGATTCATAAAGCAGCAATCCTGGCCACTACATCATCATTGTCATATTCCAGCTTGGTTTCCCTGTCTGGCTGGTATTTAAACCCCTTCTCCATTTACCTTTGTGTCCATTTTTGATGTGATTATTTATGTTATGATTGTTAACCATTTGGTTTCCTTGTTTTAATGTATTTTATGTTAGTTTGTGAGTGGTTCCCCAAGAGGCAGAACCACATTTCACTCATCATCAAGGGGATTTCCACAGTCCCTTGCAGTTCATTGTATACCGTTTTCTTTAAACACACTGTAGTTTTCAATATTTCCTTCATGATTACTACATTCATGTGCACAGATTTCTGAATATTTTGACTTGGTTTTCCAGTTTTGCGACTTTTCTTGAAGATCTATGTTATAAAACTGTGTTTATTGAAGACTGCCTTCGTTGGCAACTCCTTTTTTGCCTTTTGTGCTAAGTGCAGATATTTTTGTTAATAAAGAGCATTATTTGTTGAAATAAACCTTTGTGTGTTTAATCAATAGCTGTGGTATTACGGCTTGCCCCTCTAGTGAGCAATTTATGGAACTTTGGTGCTTGGAAATTATGATGGAATTTTGTGGAAAGTTATATTTTTGTAATTTTAATTTTTCTTTGTAGTGTAATGGTTGTAAAATAGCTGCACTGTGTTTTTCTGTATTGCTAAACACAAGAAATATTGAAGCTTGTTTTTCATGCAGTTCTTCTAAACTTTAATGGAAACATGAAAGAAATGATGACTTAAGAACCACATACTGTACATTAACTGCCATTGCTCAAAATAAAAACAGTATGTAAAGAGCAAATAAATTAATTATAATAATTATATAAATCATTAA
The DNA here is from genome assembly GCF_016835505.1 of Polypterus senegalus. Taxonomy (NCBI): domain Eukaryota; kingdom Metazoa; phylum Chordata; class Cladistia; order Polypteriformes; family Polypteridae; genus Polypterus; species Polypterus senegalus. The sequence goes on along the minus strand of NC_053158.1, from coordinate 102,696,167 downwards.
AGAGGAACAGTCAGGCTTTTCTATCTTTTAATAGTGAAAACTACTCTTTCTTGTCAGTTCCTTGAAAAAACTGTGGTCTGGAATGATGCATCTGTTTTCTTAGAAATTGCTAGAAAATAGCAAATTGGCGATGTCAATAGTCTAACAATGAGCTGGAGGTAGAAATTAAATCCCAAGAATCAGTCTAACAATTGGAAGTAATGCATGCACAGCCATTTTGTCCCCAAATCATTGATTTTTGGGTTTTTGAGTTTTCACTGTAGTGCAATAATAATAATAATAATAATAATAATAATAATAATAATAATAATGCATTTTATTTATAGGGCACTTTACATTAGCAGTAAATCTCAAAGTGCAACATAAAAATATTAAACAAAGGCAAGGCAAGATAAAAACAGAGATAAAACAACAATAATTATAGCATTCTTGTTAATAAGCTTTCCTAAATAGAAAATTCTTTAACTGTTTTTTAAAACAGCCCACAATCTGCTGTGTTCTTAGGCTCTCTAGTAGGGCATTCCAGAGCCGTGGAGCAGCGGCTGCAAAGGCTCGGTCTCACATTGTATGAAGTTTGGTCACAGGGGAGCAAAGGCGGTAGGTATTTATAATACTAAACTAGTGACATCACTGGACTGCTCTTTTATGACGATTTTTGTGAAAATGGCAGCATAGTTTCAGGACACAATTTTTTCACAGCACCTACATGAAAAAAGTACATTTTGCTAAAATCTTAGATTTTCCTCATTAAGTTAAAGGGAGAAACATATTAGTGGATGCTTGCATCTAGACATCTACTTTAAGCTTTATACTAGCGATAAGGTAAGTGGTGGGCAAATCAGCCAAAATCTATTTACATAGCTTAATTATGTTATTTACAAAATTTATTGCACTAAGATTCTGTTTTTTTTCTCAACAAGTTCACTGCATACAATACACTTTGAGGACATAACTGGCCTTTAATTACCATCTTTGTCCTACAAAGATAAACAAAAATGGTGCCTCTTTGATGAGTTATTTAACTTTAGCATGCCTGTCCAGAATGAGGTTTAAATTGTTTTCAATTCTTGTGACAACAGGAGATGTAATTCTGAAGTTTTGATAGTTCATTGCTAATTTTTGCAGTTTTTCGGTTTAAAGGAGCCTCTGGTCTATCCCAAGTGTGGAACATGTGTTAAAAAGGATGCCAGTCCTATCAGAGGGCACAGTAACAGACAAATACATTTACTGTCACGATCCAGTTTAACCTAATTAATTGTGTCTTTGGAATATGGATCCCACCCCACTGGCCAGATAACAGAAACTTATTGATAACAGAAAGTGGCCAGATCAAAAGAGAAACCATAGGATCCAGGTGCTTTGAAACATTACCATCAATAATTACAAAAGAGTTCTAACCAGCTGTATGACCGTCTAGTTTGGGAACTACAGTGTCTCTAAACACAAGGTCCTACAATGGATAGTAGATCACTGGAACCTCTCTCTCCTCCATTAAAAACATCTTTATCAATTGTTGCATCCACCAATGCTACAGCATGTAGAGGACTGCTCCCAACCCTCCCAATGTCTCCTTGTGTTGCTTCCATCTGGCAGAAGGTTCTGTAGCATCCAAACCAGTTCTGCAATAGCTTGTACCCCTTGGCTGCTAAGACTCTGAACTCTGTGCTGCCCTCTTTTCCTCAGATCTGCTTATAGTAGTTTATTTATGTGTAGTACATTTATTACATTTTGATACTGTTATTTGTATTTATTTATTACTTTGCAAATTACTTTTTCATCTATTTATAGTACAGTGCCTTTCTTTGTTTGTCTTGCCCTTGCACTGTGTTTATGTATATGATGCACTGTGATTCTGGGGAATGTTATTATGTAACAATATATGCTGTAATACTGTGTGTGGAATATGGAAGGTATTACAAAAAAGTCATTTAACTTGTTTTGACTTTCATTTATATCTGCCTTTCTTATATTTTATTTCATTCTACTGACACCCTTGTTATTTACTGAGTATCGTCCACTGTTGTAAGTCTAATTTAGCGGTATTCATTAATTATTCTATCCTTCAAATCTTTAGTCAAATATGCCTTAAAAAGTGAATAATTTTAATTATGGTTTCTATATACAGCCTCAGATTTCTCCACTTAGTCAGGCTCTTGCTACTCTAGCAAATAATGAGACATTTACAGAGACTCTTGGAAACAGAGCTTTCAAACATTGAAAACCTTTTGTTATGTCATGTCATGTCATCTTCTAACCTGTTTAATCCAGACCAGGGTTACAGATTTATTAATTAAATTAGCTGAAAATTCAGTTAAAAATATAATCCTGTTTTGCTTTTTTCCCTAATTTCAGAATTCAGATTCAAATGGACCTCTTACCATTGTCTGTTATATTTGATTTAGAAAAATAAATTTTTATTGTTTAACTAGTCATATGCTGTATTGTTACTAGTGCATGATGTACATATATTCTGCACTGTAGTTCATAAACATTCTCAAACGCTCTTTCAAATGTTAATGTTGCAATAAAGGCAGAGCCCATACCAGTAGCTTGGGGCACAGGATGGTAAGCAGTCGGCATTGTAGACTACTCTGTCAAAGGGTGCACACTTGGACATACCCACACTGAGGCAAAAAGAGTCTAGCAGTAATCTAACCTCCTTGTCTTTGTGGATGTGCAAGGAACACTGGAGTACCCTGAGAAATCCCTAATTACACACAGGGAGAATAAGCAAACTCCAGGAGCAGGATTCAAAGTCAAGACATGTAGATCCATGAAGCAACAGTGCTAACCACTACACCCATTGTGTCACGCACTCCTATTTATTATATGTTAAAATTTATTTTACCAAGGTAACTTATCCCTCTAATATTTTTATCTTTTGTTTAGTAGCTTTTATGCAATTTCATTTTTTTTCTCCCTTTTATCATTAAAACAGAAGTCTTCCTTGTTACAGTACTGGATTTGAGCATCTCAAATAAACATAATCCATATTTATATTTTCACACGTACTCTGGAATTTTTAATAATAATCCTTTTCTGGAGACATTAGGGCCTGATTATCAGCAGTGCTTAACAAATTAATTTTGAGTGTTAAGGTTTTTAATTCATCAGAAGAAAAGCATTAAACAGGGATTTTGTATCTCATTATTACAATATTTACACAATCAATGAACTTTCCTTAATTCCAAATGTTACTAATTCTTTATTCATTGACTTTACTTTTTTTTGTCCTTTGACTAGTAAAGTGTGGTATAATTGCAAAATAATGCCTTGAAGAAGATGTTTCTTTTTTTCTTAAGATTTTTTAAAAATACAATTATCAAATCCCTGCTTGTAAATAGCAGTATTTATTGATGACAGTGCACTTTGCAAGCCTGACCAACACACAACCAATTCACCTCAGAAATATCAAAATGGGTTAAAATTTATGGATTACAAAAAAAAAAAAAAAACTACTAGTAAATAATAGTAAATAATAATGAGAAAATTACCAGAAGCAGCCTGTCACAAATGACAAGCAAACAGAAAGACTTGACACAGACAGTTGGGATTTGAACCTATGTGACTGGACCTGCGAAGCAGCAGCACTATGCTTTGTCCCATTGCACCATCAAAGCCCTAATACAACTCCACTTTCAAAAAAGCTGGGACGTTCTATAAAATGTAAATAAAAACAGAATGCAATGATTTGCAAACCTCCTAAACCCATATTTTATTCATAATTGAGAATATGAAACATATCAAATGTATAAACTGAGAAAAAGTGCCATTTTAAGAAAAAAATAAGATAAATTTGAATTTGATGGCAGCAACACAAAAACTCCAAAAAGTTGGGACAGGGCCATGTTTATCAATGTGTTGTATCAACTCTTCTTTTAACAGCAGTGTGTAAATGTCTGAGAACTGAGGAGACCAGTTTTTCGACTTTTGAGAAAGGAATGTTGTCCTATTCTTGTCTGATGTAGAATTCTAGCTGCTCAACAGTCTTGGGTCTTTTTTGTCTTTTCATTTCATGATGTGCCAAATGGTTTCGTCTGGTGAAAGGCCTGGACTGCAGGAAGGCCAGTTCAGCACCTAGACTCTTCTACTACTAAGCCATGCTATTATACTAGATGCAGTATGCGGTTTAGCATTGTTTGGCCTTCCCTAAAAAAGATGTCATCTGGATGTGAACATATGTTGGTCTAAAACCTGTATATATCTTTCAGCACTGATGGTTTGTTCCCAGATGTGCAAGCTACCAACTCTATAGGCACTAATGTACCCCCATACCATCAACGATGCAGGCTTTTGAACTGATCTCTGGTAACAAGCCGGATGGTCTCTCTCCTCTTTAGTCTGGAGGATGCGCCATCCATATTTTCCAAAAAGAATTTCAAATTTCAGTTTGTCTGCCCACAGAACAATTTTTCACTTTGCCTTAGTCTATTTCATATGAGCTTTGCCCCAGAGAAGACGGCAGCGTTTCTGGATCATGTTTAGAAGTGGCTTCATCTGTGCATGATAGAGCTTAAACCTGCAATTGTGGATGTCACAGACAATGATTTTTAGAAGAGTTCCTCAGCCCATGCAGTGATTTCCAAAATAGGGTTATGCCCATTTTTAATGCAGTGCCACCTGAATGCCCGAAGATCACCAATATTAATTTTCAGCCTTGCCTGTTGCACACAGAGATTTCTACAGATTCTAGGAATCCTTTGATGATATCATATACTATAGATGATGACATATTCAAAGTCTTCGTAATTTTACGTATTTTTCATATTTTTCGTAAATTTTACATTGAATAAAATTATTCTTAAATTGTTCCACAATTTGTTGACACGGTTTTTTTTGTAGATTGGTGAACCTCTGCCCATCTTTACTTCTGAGAGATTCTGCCTCTCTAACACGCTCTGACCTCCAGTTAACCTAATTAGTTGCAAAATGTTCCTCCAGCTGTTTCTTTTTAGTACCACTTAGTTTTCCAGCCTTTTGTTGCCGCCGTCCCAACTTTTTTGTGATGTGTTGCTAACATCAAATTCAAAATTAGCTAATATTTTTCATGAAATAGTAAAATATCTCACTTCCAACATTTGATATGCTTTCCATGTTCTATTGTGAATAAAATATGGGTTTATGAGATTTGCAAATCATTGCATCCTGTTTTTATTTACATTTTACACAGCATCCCAACGTTTTTGGAACTGGGGTTGTAAAAGGATGGTCAAATTCCCACATTGTTTTCATAAAATAAGAGTTCCAACAATAAGTTAAAGATAATTCAAAATCTAATGCAGAAGTGCGGCATTTTAATATAAGTATGCAAATACTTCCCAGGAAAACCAAAACCTCAGTAAGAACAAGAAGTAAAATTGTATAAAATGTGTGTTTATGGTGTCATTTATTGTTGTTTCTGTTTTGAGTGTGGAACCCCCCCAAGAGGTGGCATCCCCATGATGTCACTCTGTGGGACCACCCTCAGTCTTTATATTGAGATTGGTGAGATGATTCATGCAGAGCATCAATGAAAACAATGGGGTATAGATCATCACCATGGGTATTGCTGTGATTTATTGTGAAAAAGGATTCACTGGCTTCTCTGCCTGCCTGGAAAGTCTCACTTTGATGAGCTAACTCCCCATTCCTGTGGCCTACTTCGGGTTTCACTAGAATAAAAGGAATGTTAGCCTCAAAATAGCTTTAAATAATTCAAAATATCCCAAAAAGCCCCATAAGAGCGGTAACCATAAACGTCTTGTATAAATAAAGCACGGAAATAATCTTTATAAAAAAAAAAATTATTTTTGAATATTCAAAAATACAAAGAATACACTGAAGAAGAGAAAGGGGAATAAGGAGTTGCCTAAAAGGCAATCTGCAGTAAATAAATCCCAAAACAAAGATAATCAAAATCCTTAAAACAAGAGCATTATTAACAACTAGCCAAAGCCCGCCGTAGCATACAGCGGTGTAAGAATAGGAACAGAAAACGGTGAGAAAGGAATTCAGAAATCAAGAAGAAATAAATACTTCTTGAAAGACGCCGGTGTGAATAGGTGTTTTGGTGGTGACGACAGATAATGAGTCGAAAGATCTAACCCTAGAAAAAGCCACGTACAACTGACCGTGGCTGAAGACTGGTTGTTAGAATTATTGTGAAGAGTAATCAGCACGTGGCATATCAGGTCTGTGCTCCGGTCTTTGGGTATCCGACAGTGCATGTAGAATTTCCGGCCAAGCAGGATTACACGTTATAGTGATAAATAAATGAGGCTGTCTGAATTTATGTACTATGGCCATGGCATCCTGCTAGTTTTGTTGCATGTATCTTGGACTTCCTGGAAATGTGGACGGTAATATGATCATTTTGCCTACACGTACGTTGTTATTTTCAGCGTTTGCTTGCAGTGCGTCTGTATTCAAACATTGTATTGTTCCACGCACAAATCTTGTTGATCTAATCTGAGATAGTTGAGATGCGCGCTCTCTGTTTTAACATACGCATCTACAACGAACTGTTGGAATAGTTTGCAGAGGAGTGCAAAATTCTAAATATATTCCTCATTGCTAATCTGTACACGTAAAATTGGCATTGAGTAAGCCTTCTTCGCTTGGCGGTTCTTTTATCTGGAACATGTTGTAAATCTTTGTGCCAGCCAATGTCTCCGTAAGGGAATAAAAGCGGGTAAACCATAGGATCGCAATTCATATTGAGCGTGGAAATCTGTCTACAGGAGTTGCCTATGGGACAGATGCAAACGTCCCTTTCGGCAGGCGATTTGCCATCTTCTCTGACGAAAATCGCTGCAACATTGGTGTGACGTGTCGTGGGATTGTATCGTCGTAAATCCTGCCTAGGGTTTTCCTCAAAAAGCATTCATACAGCTGCTGTTGGATTGGACTGAGTGATTTCATGCATGTGTTTGTATGATTTAGAGAAGGGTTTGATGGTTCTGAGCATGAAATCTAGCTGCAGAAGTAAATTTTCGCTGCATGTAGAGTTTGCTTTATTTTGTAAGCATACTGCAGATGCTTGGTGAGAAATGCTGTGTCGGCTGCGTTTGGGCGGGACCGGTTTTGAGGGTGGGCACGGGAGGAGAGTTAGAGTTGGCGGGCGGGGCTCTGACGTGCATATCCCATGGTCTTAGAGTTGGCAGGCGTGGCTCTGTCCTGCTTGCGCTCACTGTCTTGCGTGCCCTTAATGAATTATATATATAGATAATAGTGATAATAATAATTAACAGAAAATCCAATAACTAAGCAAAATACTCACAGATACCACTTAACAATAGGAGTGATTCCCATAGAGCTGCCTGTCTCCACAGACTTTATAGGGCAGGGGGAAGTTCCTAAATGGACACTGATGGGTTTCCCCTCTTGTTGGGGCTCCACCCACAAAGCATATGGAACATACTCACATTTAAAGAGACAATACACCAATACATAATCACATATACAATCAATAAAAACTAATAATGGCATACACATTTTAAAAATAAAGAAAAATAGTAATAAAACATAAAATGCACATTAATTCATTTCAATACATGACAATTTGCCTTGGATTGCTTTTTTAGGCACCCAGTTTTTGCAATCTTTTTGCATTTTTCCTTGTTTGGTCACTTCTGTGCTTTTTTTAAATAAATTCTTTAACCTCCTTGGGCTTGAAATTCTACATAAATAAGGTTTACCCCAAATGTTTCTTGGGTTATGCTTGGGTGAATATTCTGCTACCATCTACTGGATAAAACAACATTATACTGCAAAAAAAGTCATGACTACAGTCACCCCTGCCAGCCCTTGCGATTCATGATTTTACAATTTTTGGATCTGCTTATTTAGGGATTTGTCATCAATAATTAAATAGAACTTATTTTGTAAGGTTTGTGACCTGTTGTGGAAAACAGGCAATCCTATAGACATCACTACTTAAATGGGCCACACATTCCAGCAAACCAAGGAGTACTGCATCATTGGGCAGCTTAGGTGTCTGCCATGAGAGATGCTAGGTGAAGCAAGTTAATGATGCTAGTTTTAAAAGTGAGCCACAAAAAGCTGGCAGAATCGAAGTTGGTGGTGTCGTGTTATTACAACATTTCACTGCACAATTTGATTACAATTACACACATCAGATTACAGTTTTTTTCTGGATTTGATGTTCTTTTCCTGTGCCTACTTGTGTATGTGATTTCAGCTGGGCTGGAAAATATCTTTGTCTGTGGAGTACTCCCAACTTAACTATAAATCTTCACATATATTGGCATCACAATAGTACAAAACTTTATATAACTTTCAGGGGGCTGTTCACAGGGGAGATCATTTCAATACTAAACCACCATAATGTGCATTAGCAAAAATGGACTGTGTTGTGTTTATCACCTATTATTATGTATTTTGTGTTTTGTTGAATTTCTTTTGTATCTGTAATAATAATCATTTTCATTTACTGCCATAAATATCCACAATCATGCATTATAATAAGTCACATTTAGTGAAAAGTTACAGTTCACTAAAGAACTGCTAAATAACGCAGTGTCTCAGCAGTCACCCTCAGAAATGTGGTTTGCTTGCTTAATGATCATTATATTTCACTTTTCTCACAACATTTGGCATCTCATTTAGTGCAATAAACTTGGGATATACAGTAAAACCCAAAATGTATTGCTATCAAGTGGAAGGACAAGAAAGATGTTAGCAGTATAAGCACTGTTCACAATACAGCAGCTGTCAATGTTAATGTCAGAGGAAATGTGCAGTCGTTTAGCTTTGCTCTGTGTTATCCTGTAATCAAAAAAAAGTGTTGCTCGTGTGAATCAGGCATTGACATTCTATCATCTCATGCACAAACAATGTGTAATAACGTGTTTTTTTTTTGTTGTTGAAAAAATATGTTTTTGGCTTATTTTTCTGGGGTGGGGGTAAGCATAATGCTAAGGAGGCTACTTAAAAAGATATTTGTTGCCCCTTGTCTTTTTCAAGGCAGGGGTTTACAGTAACCCTCTCCTTTGAAGAGCATTTTTGTGAATTTGGAACATTTGAAAGTATTTTTGCACTTTAAATTCCATTTCCGTGGGGCACTGAAAGCCTGCCTTTTGACTCTGTGGAGACTTCTACCTATGGAGAAGCCTTCGTTGAGGTAGACTACTGAGGACCTCGTCTAGACTTTGTTTTGTATTTTGTTGCCTACACTCCTTTTCAGCATGTTTCCTCTACAGTTAAACAACAGTAACAAAATCTTAACTATTTGTCTGAAATTCACCCATTCTCAATCTTCATTCTCTTTGAAGCTAATTAGTCGATTATTGTTTAAGTTTAGTAAAAACTAAAAACAGCTTATTGTCAATTATTGTGGTAACTAAAGAACTATATGAGATATAACTCCAAATATAAAAAAATGTAACAAAATACAAAATGAGCTGTGAGCAGGTGACAGAAGCCCATCCCAGAAAGACTGATTTATAGAGACCAGGAATATAAATGAAATTGAAAGACAAGAACCAAGGAAACCAAAACCCATTACGCCAACGCTAAAATCAAAATCACTGAATGCAGGCAAATTCCTGCCACCTTTTGTAAGATGAAACACAGTAAGAACATTGTGCAATAACCAGAAATTTGGACTCTAAGAGCAGTTCACTGTCATATTATATAAGTGAAATGTAAGGACATGATAGGTCATGTGACACCCATGTCACATGACAAGCAACAGACGTAGTAATCCTAAACAATTTGGTCAATGCCCTGCAAAAAAGACAGATAAGTTTGCACCAGTTGGGAAAATGCACCTTGATGCAAATTGGTAAAGTGAAAACATAGAAATATAACATCCATCCATCCATTATCCAACCCGCTATATCCTAACTACAGGGTCACGGGGCTCTACTGGAGCCAATCCCAGCCAACACAGGGTGCAAGGCAGGAAACAAACCCCGGGCAGGGCACCAGCCCATCGCAGGGCGCGCGCGCACACACACACACAAAGGACAATTTAGAATCGGCAATGCACCTAACCTGCATGCCTTTGGAGTGTGGGAGGAAACCCACGCAAACACAGGGAGAACATGCAAACTCCATGCAGGGAGGACCCAGGAAGCGAACCTGGGTTTCCTGACTGCGAGGCAGCAGTGCGACCCACTGCACCACCGTGCAGCCCAGAAATATAACATGTATAATTAATAATTAAATACAATATAATTGAAATTTTAATTAAAAAATATGTACAACACAATAACTTCATAAGTGCTGTGCTACTTAATGCCCATCCATTTTATAGTAGTTTCGGGTATAAGGAAAAAATCCACCTAAAACAGGATGTTGATTATTTGCCAGTCAAATGTACGCTCACTCGTTTTGGTCCAGTTTAGAAACACCAATTAACTTAACCCTACATGTATTTTGCATTTCATAGGAGACCAGAGTACTAAGAATCAACACATGCAGTTAATAATTGATTGGCCCATAAACTAGGTTCAGGTCTCTGGAGTTGTGTAATTATAGGTTTAACCATTTCTTTAAATAATACATTAATTAAATAGGTCAACAACATGGCATATAGAGAGATTAATATTAGTGTTGCTTACCAAAGGTCATTAATGATCTATTTCAGTTGTATTCCTCCAATTTAGTAGTGCTCAACATTACCTAAGCTTAAATACTCCACTTACAGTTTATTTTCAACATTGGCTATAACTCATAAAGTACAATAAAATATTTAATGGCCTCTATTTTAAATATAAATGTTTAACTAAGTTTAAATTACTATAAATCATTACTTATTCTTTCTGTTCATGCTTTAATCACAGTATATCCAGTTTTATTTTTAGGTTGAATGAGATTAGAATGTTCATGTTAATTCCTGCAAGAAACAGTGATGCAAAAGTAGATCACAGCTTGGGGTTCAAAGTCTGTATAGTTTCAGACAACCTAAATATATCTTTTTATCTTTTATACCACCCCCTGTTGTGAAATAATGTTGTAATAAATCTGTCATGACCCATAAGGTTGACAATTTTTTTTTTACATTCACCAAACAATCTGTAACATCTTCACCTTCTGGAAAACCAAATGTTACAAATGGGATGAAACTGTAAATTGAATCATTCAATTATTAATAGAAAAATATTCTAAAAATGTTAGAATATATCTGGTTAAGTAAAACATTTCCAAATTAATACATATTTTTTATGTTCTCATAATATCCAGGGTAAAAGTAGGTATCTCCAAAGTAGGTATAGGTTATGAACTTACTGAAGACCAAATGGTTCTTGCGGGTGCCACGCTCACTTAAGACATTATGGACAGCTATTAATCATTGTTTCAATATGAAGGGAACCAGAAATAATATCACATGGGTCCTTCTTAAAGGAGTAGTATGTTCAGATTCTGGCATATGAAACAGTAGCACTCTAACTTTGTCCAAAAGCTGCCATGGTTCTTTGTGACTCTTCACTGATTCTACTCCTATGTAAAATGCAACTTTTGGTCCTCACTTTTTGGTATGTAGATACTGGTGCCTATATCAAGCTTTAAGAAATTAAAAATGACTCAGTTGAAAGTCAGTTAAATGATGACAAAGATAGTTGAAGTAATTGTGGAAACGTGCAAATGAAGCAAGGAGTAAAGTGTAATTTATTTTAATCGACCATATACATTAAAAAAACAAACTAAACGATGTAGACATGGTGTAATATTCAGATGCATTCGGTGATTAAGTTAAATAATATGAAAGCTGGGGCATTTCACATTTTTTATTTACTTAATCCGTGTGTCAGTTATTACATTTCTTTTTAAAAAATAGTTTTGTAACAATGAGTTTTATTCAAAAGCAATGTGTCAGTAGACTACATTAAATATGTGCACTTTACAATGGAGTTAAAAAACAAAACCAAAAATTGGCTTGTAGTGGCTCAGTAGTGATGTGAAAATGGCATTGATTAATGTGTGTAAGTGGTGAAGGGTCTTTGAGTAATTGTTGTTCAGTTTTGTTAAACATAATATTTTTGAAGGAATACCTAATAGAGTAGTATCAGTATCTGAAAAAATATCTATTAATATAAAATCACCAATACTAACATAAAATCAGTATTAATATTAACCTATGAAAGAAGTAAAGGAACTAAAATATGTTCCACATCTAGCAATTAATATTTGCTATATCACAGTAATTCATTAAATTTATGTAAGTAAGAACTTGGAAATGAACTGATTTATTATATAACCTAAATACAAAAGGTACAAAATGGGCAAGAAGAACTTGGGCTCACCGCAATTGTTCGTGTATCTGGTACTGAAAGATCAGGGGCTCGGTGCCAGAGATCAGGGGTTTAAACCACTAAAGCTTCTAAATTCCTGACACCACAGTCAATGTTTAAACTCATCCTATGTTTATATCAGTTAGGGCAGCTACACCTTTCCTGTGTTATTAATTAGTTCAAACATTGTTCAGCTCTAGGTTGATTACATTGGTACTTTTCAACAATAATTTGAAGATAATATTTTTTGATCAATTTAGTCTTACATATGCTTACATAAACACTTTCCCTTTCCATTTACTTCCAGAAGTGACTTTTTTGTATTCCTACTATTTAACTTACTTAAAGCAGCAGGAGGAGAAAGGGTATCTGTGAGAGCTGCTTGTGCACACACTTTGCTCAGTGTTTGTCCTACTTGCATTGTATGTCAGATAAATCTTCTTTCGGGTGCTCTCGTTAGGGGTTGCCACAGCGGATCATCTAAAAAATTGTTGTCCGTATATTAATTTGGCAAAATTTTACACTGGAAAAGGGAAAATGTACAGAATATATAAGCCCAAACAAATGCTCTCAAGATAAACTGAAACAGTAAACTAATTCCTAGTTGAAGTCACACAGAACATTTAAGACGTATCATTGTTCAAATTCGCCAATGCTTTTCAAAGGTAAATTTTGAAATTTTAAAACTTCATACTGAGGAATCTGGTCAAGATATCTGAATGAAATTTGAACTGTTGTGAAAAATTTCTTTGAAGCATAAGTGTGCAACATCTGAAAAAAACTGGTTCATGGTGAAGCCTAGTTGTTTCATGCAGACAGACAGCCAGACAGACATGGACTTTCACAATAGGTGCTTTATGCTTTATAAGTGAACACAACTAAACCTTTACTCTGATATTTTTAGGGACCTTTTAACTCATTTATTTATGATAAAGGGAAGAGCCTTGCCTTACCTTATGGTAAGCTGGTAATCACAACAGGTTATTTTAAAGCAGCTGTTTCCTTCAGATACCTTAGACAGGAGAGTTTAAAGACAGTTTTGTGTTTTTAAAGGTTATGGTTTAAGGCAAACATTGCATATACTGAATAAGCATTCAACTGGTCTGTTTTCCTACAGTGGATTAGTTCTTGACTTCGCCTATGACACTGAAAAGGAATAGATGGGTTTGACAATGTTATGAAATCTAATACGAGGTGTGGCAGAAAAGTAATGAGACTGATTTTTTATTTACCAAAGTTTTTATTTTTTTCAAACATCAATGTTATCCCCTTCAAAGTAGTTCCCTTGGGCAGCTACACACCGATCGAGACATTGTTCCCACTGTTGGTAGCAGCGCTGGAAGTCTTCAACCGGTATGGTCTTCAGCATGTCCGTTACACTCTTTTGGATGTTTTCTAAAGTCCCGAAATGACGTCCTTTGAGGACATTTTTCAGTTTAGGAAAAAGGAAAAAGTCACACGGACTGAGGTCAGGTGAATAAGGGGGCTGGGGAACCACAGGAATGCCTTTTGAGGTAAAAAATTCTGTTATGGAGAGGGCAGTTTTTCGGCACCATTTTGGCACAGACCTTTCGCATGTGCAAATGTTCAGTCAAAATTTGATGAACAGTAAATCTGTTCAAATTTAATTGTTCACTCAACATTCTTAATGTTAAACGACGGTCTGATCTCACAAGAGTGTTCACACGTTCGATGTTTTCATTGGTTTTCGAAGTTGAAGTCCTCCCTGAACGGTGTTCATCTTCAACGTGTTTTCTGCCTTCAAAATGATTTGTGCCAGCGAAAAACTTGAGCTCGGGATAAAGAATGTTCCCCATAGGCCTGTTTTAACTTTTCAAACGTCACACTTGCTGTTTAATGGCATAACATTGCTCCAAATTCCGCTGTTCCATTTTGCGTGACGCACAACCAAAAACACAACTTCGCTAATAGCAGTCACAAAAATCACGTAGTTAACGGAAGGTGTTGAAACTCGCACTGAGCTATGGGAGGGTACTGATGCACGTGCTCTATCAAGGACAACAGCGCAGCGTTGCCAGATCGCTTGCAGTGTTGCCAGTCTCATTACTTTTCTGCCACATCTTGTATATAAATCTGAATGTGTGTCTGTACGCCATGCAAATCCACACTGTTGAACATATATTCAGCAAATTTTATATGGATTCATCATTTATACAGGGGAAGACTATAGGCTACATTTCATTTTAAAATTTAGTTGGTGACTCCACCCTGGGCAGTGATGGATACCTCAACAATTTCTATATACTGTAATTATAAACAAATTGAGTCTTTAAGTAATCTAAAACATTGGTTTTATTTAACTGTAATGTTTATAGTTATTTATGCCTGTCATAAGTCATATTTTTGTTCTTTTTCTCATTTTTACCCCTAGATCAGTTTGCTATAAGTTGCCATATTAAGATTGTGTAATTTAAAACTTTAAAGTAAGGACATAAAAATAATAATCGGTGCAAACAGGTCATTCAATCCAACATAACCAAACCTATTTACCTAACTTAAACATAATATCATCAACTCCAGATTTGACAGTTCCTAATGTAATACTATGTTCAAAATCACACAATTTGTGTGTAATTTGCTCTTAACTATTTTGCCATCTCAAGTCCATCCATCCATCATCCAACCCGCTATATCCTAACTACAGGGTCACGGGGGTCTGCTGGAGCCAATCCCAGCCAACACAGGGCGCAAGGCAGGAAATAAATCCCGGGCAGGGTGCCAGCTTACCGCAGAGCATGCACACACACACGCACACAGTAGAGACAATTTAGGATTGCCAATGCACCTAACCTGCATGTCTTTGAACTGTGGGAAGAAACGAGAGTACCCGTAGGAAACCCACATGGGGAGAACATGCAAACTCCATGCAGGGAGGACCCGGGAAACTAACCCGGGTCTCCTAACTGCCAGGCGACCGCGCTACCCACTGAGCCACCTCCTTTGAAACAAACCCAGGCATGGTGCCAGCTCACCGCAGGGCGCACACACACCACGCACACACTAAGATCGCCAATGCACCTAACCTTGCATGTCTTTGGACTGTGAGAGGAAACCAGAGTACCCAGAGGAAACCCACACAGACACAGGAAGAACATGTAAACTCCACGCAGGGAGGACCTGGGAAGCGAACCCAGGTCTCCTAACTGCAAGGCAGCAGCGCTACCCACTGCACCACATTGCCGCCGCCATCTCAAGTCCCCATGTTCTAATTGAAGAACTCATTTTAAAATATTATCTGTATTCGCCATACTAATCAACAGATGTAAGTTTGAATTTCTCATTTCAAACAAATGCCTTTGATTTATGAAAATGAATGGATTTTGATAAAGATATGCTACCCAGGGATCAGAGTTGAAAAAGTCTTAACTGGAGCAATATCCAGGTTGAGTTTAACACATTTAACAGCAGAAATGGCAGAAAAAAAGTTATTTTTAAAAAGCTCAAAGAATTAGGGTACCAAAGAAGAGATAAAGAAATTGTGAAATCATCTGTGTCCACATCACCAAAGATATTCAAATTAAAAATGTTAAAAACTGCAGATCGAAAAAAAAAAACTCAACATTTGTAAAATAAAAAATTTAATTGTATTTTCTTTTTGTTATTAGTTCCTTCCATAATTCTGAGCAATTCTGTCCTTCTTAACATCTGCTTCTAACCTTTAAAAACAGTTATAATTCACCATCTGTCTAGACAAAGAAGTTTGTATTGTTTCTTTCTTGTTCTTTCTGCATTTCATTTTAATCTTTTGTGCACTTGGCTAATAAATGGCCCATATCCAACAGACAAGATTTATATGTTTTAGTGTTTAAGGATGTATGGTAAACTTTTAGAAAATTATCTGAAAATCTTGTGGGGATGGAAAGCTTATAAAACAAAGCTGGTGTTTTCAGATTTATCTGTACTAGTGTGGACTAAGCCTAAGGACTTTAAACCAGTAAATGTATTATTATAACGGTACAAGCAAGTCTAGCATGAGCAGCCATTTTATGTACAGTGTACAACATGTTGTGTGCGATTATATGCATTTTCCATTCGTGTGACTACTGTCCTACGGTCCTTTCTTAAAAAATAAGACATTGCATGCTGGAAGGAATGTCATGGAACTAAAATGTAATTTTTGTGTATTGATATTACAAACCTTTATAAAATTGAACTTACAGTATGAGCTGGCAATTCACCCCAGCTCCCCAAACCTGGCACAAGCAAAAGCAGACACAAGATTTGTACAACACAGCTTTTATTTGTGTGAAACCCTTCCCAAGCAGTATTTCCCAAAGCCAAGTACAATGCACAGTTCACAGCACAAAGGCACACAGGAATGCTTTCTCCTCTTCATCTTTTCTCTTCTTCTCTCTTTATCTCTGTCTGCCTCCACTCCTCCTCCAGTAAGCTTTGTCACCTTCCTCCAGACTGTGACTCTCAGAGCAGTGGCAGTAGGCTTCTTTTATCCTGCCCCTGGGTAACTTCTGATGGCCGGTTAGCGTGGTCTGGAAGCACATATGGGTGAGGGGATCTGCAGTCCCTGCAGCACCTCCTGGTAGCACCCACAGAATCTAACAGGGCTGTGATGACTTCAACTACAATGAAGCTCTGTGTGAGTCCGAGGCCCTTCTCCAACCCAGGGGGGCTACCAACTAGCGATCTGGGGGAGATAATGTCCTGTGTATGTTTTCTCCCCGTTTCTTTCCATTAAGAAGGTGTCCCGGCCAGGTAAGGGTGCTGTCTGCCACAACACTTAATATTATGTTTGCTTTTTTTGACAAGATTACAAAATAAATACAACCTCCGATTCGATTTATATCTGGTAAACGTGCAATCAGCACAGGACTCCATGGTTTGAAATGCTTCCTCACAAATCCAGCGACTTTAGACTCTGCCCACGTTAGTCATTCTATATGTAGTGTTTCTATGTTCTTCGTATGTTAGTTTCTTTCCATATCCCAAAATCATGCAGGCTGCATTAAATGGTGAGTATGAAGTGTCCAAGAGTGAGAGCGCGTGAACCATGATGTATAGATAGATGTATGTGATTTGTGATGGGTTGGTTCATTACCTTATGAAAAGTAAATTTCCTATTCCCAACTGTTTTCTGTATCCAGAAATGTACTAAAATTTAATTCAATTATCATTTTACTGAATGCATTTTTGGCTCTAAACTATTTTATGATGCATGCATTTTATAATACTGTACTTCTTTTTAGTTAGTAAAACATGAATCATTACTACAATTTAATTGTATTTATTATTTGTAATATTATTGTTAACTGCCTTTTATACTTTAATAAATTATCAATAAAAATGCAGATGCACACATGGAGTATAAAGTAATATTTGCATACTGTATAATTGTATCCTGGAATCTCTCATACATCAGAGCCACAATTTCTGTAACTACACCCAGGATGTTTTTTTTTTGGTCATGATCCTGGCTTTACATCCCCAGAAGGACCTCCTAAACTTTCCTAAAGCAAGAATTACTGTAGAAATCATTCTAGACATAAAGAAGGAAATGAGGGGGAGAAGGCTGCTTGCTGCAGCTCACAAGGCTCAAATGAGCTCTGACTTTTATCAGGGTTAATGTTGTTGAGCACAGCTAGATTCAGCTTTAATTCTTGATGTAATTTGTTTTGGGTTCACAGTGGTTATTATATCATCTTAATAAACAATACAGAAAATACAGTGAAAAAAATTAATCAGTCTTGGCATTTCACACAGCTATGGTGACAATTGTGAACCGGAGAGTTTATACGACATTACAAGACATGGCTACAATTCCATAACAACATAGTGATGTTATGTCACAAATACGATGCATAAGGTTTAGATGAGCAGAGTCAGTGTCTGCTTGTGAATTGTAGGGAGAAAGAGTTTTATTCTTCAGCAAGAATTTCTTGTAATGATAGAGCATTTAAAAATAGAGGGATACAAAACACAGAAAAAACACTGCAACACTGAATTAATTAAACCATTCACTGTTGCCGTCCCAGTAAACAGTAGCTAAACTTATTTAAGTCTTTTCTTTTCTCATATATCCCAGTCTTCAAGACATTGCTCCATTGTTCATTTGAGCGGTACTGTGCATACTGTATACAGTAATGGCCAGAAATAGTACAACTTAACCACAATACTACATGCATTTATTATGCATCTCAGCTAATAATATCTACACATAGGGCATGTGTAAGTTATTCAATAGGAGGTAGCAAAACTAAAGTTCATGAATTGACAGCTGAATAAAGATGAAAAGAGCAGAATTATCAATCAATCAATCAACATTTATTTATATAGCACATATTCATACAAAAAAATGTAGCTCAAAGTGAAAATGAAAGTACAAAATGAATAGAAAAATAGAAGACACAATAAAAAATAAACATAGGTCAACATTAATTAACATAGAATAAGTAAGGTTCGATGGCCAGAGTGGACAGAAAAAACAAAAAAAAAAAACTCCAAAAGCTGGAGCAAAAAAAAAAAATCTGTAGGGGTTCCAGACCACGAGACTGCCCAGTCCCCTCTGGGCAGAATTACTGCACATAACCAAAAGAGATGGATAGCGAGTTTACAATCACTAAGCGTGAGGTATGAAAACTACATGTAATATAAACATCCATTATCCAACTCGCTATACTGTATCCTAACTATGCAGGGTCACAGGGTTTCTGCTGGAGCCAATCCCAGCCAACACAGGGTGCAAAGCAGGAAACAAACCCCAGGCAGGGTACCAGCCCACTGCAGGGACAATTTAGAATCGCTAATGCACTTAACCTGCATGTCTTTGGACTGTGGGAGGAAACCGAAGCACCTGGAGAAAACCCACGCAGACATGGGGAGAACATGCAAACTCCACACAGGGAGGAACCCAGCGAACCCAGGTCCCCTTACTGCGAGGTAGCAGCATTACCACTGCGCCACCGTGCCACCCGTAACATAAACACATAGACAACAAAATATATGAAAAATGATATCAAAGATATTTAGGCAGGCAAACTTTAAATGCAGTGGATCACTTAAAGAAGTGCCCCTCACAATATTACTGTAACTACTTTTTCGTGATTACATTTTTATTAACAATTATATATAACTAGGGGTTTCCCCCCTGCACGCTTTGCTCGCCAACCCCCTGGCCTATGCTAAGCGCCAGCCACTTCGCAGCTCTGGCGCTTGTGTTGTGAAGACAGGGACTGAACGCACCCCAAGGAGACGCGGTCGCTCCTCTGAAACCCCCTCTTTAATGGTGATACAATGGGAAACAAATACAATTTTGTTTTTTTTACCTCCTCTTTGCTCAATCAGCTGCTGCTGCCGTGCCACGTGATCTGCATCTCATGCAGCACTTTGAACATTTAAAAGCCTGTACAGCAGCTGTCCTACTCTTTGTCTTTTATTTACAGCCCCGGGCGTGGTTAAATCTTTTGGCACAAAGTCTCATCCTGTGGGACGTGTGTTCTTGATATTTTCTAGTTTATAATTTAAAAACAGAATAAGAATCTGAAATCTAACAACATCACATTAAAGTCTGATAAATTTTGAAAAGAATAATACCAAACATATATATGTAGGTTTTAAAATAAGCCCAATTTAAAGTGACATAATCACCTAATCACAAAATCATTGCACTTTTAGGCTTAGGATTTTATATATATAAAGTAGATTACAAGATTTTATTTGAACATTTTTTGGTATAATTTAAAAAAATAAAAATTTGAAGCACATAGCAATCTACCCCAGCCTAGCACTGTAAGGAAATAGCAAGAGAGAAACAGAGAGCTTAGGCCTTTGATACCCAAAGAAAAGGAGTCCATAGGATGTCCGGCTCCATTTGAGAAGAAAGAAAGAAAGAAAGAAAGAAAGAAAGAAAGAAAGAAAGTGTTAAATAGTAAGAATAAGGTCAACATGAAGATACTTGCCATCTGCCCCTGGACTATCATCACCACTGACTTCCACCTTTTGATATTAGGCCCTGACTAATCCAGGGTGCAGCAAGTTCAAGTAAAAGTAAATTGTATAAAGAACATTTCCATAAAGTAAAAAGAGAGCCAAGGGATTTCCAGTGGAAGGTGAGTGCAGTTTTGGTAGCATTTGTACCTAAACAGAATAATCTTTACTGGATAACAGTAAGAAGGAAGAGAACAAGACGTCCAAGAGAACAATTCTTTGAGGCATTTGAGATATATTAGAATGAAGGGAAGACAGAAAAATTAGAGATAGCAGATCAGAAAGAATGAACTGGTGGACATTTCTAAAATGTGTAAAAATGTGCCTTAAGCATTCATCATACATAGATGGCAGTCATGATCCTCAGCCAGGACTACAACATTATTCTTTCAAGGAATAACATATAGGCATTGTACATATTTGAAATGGATATGTTAATAGTTTGGGATCTTTTCTGTTTGATAGTTTCCATTAGATAGGGACACACAGGAAAGATTGTGCTGCCAGACTGAGAATACTAGAGGTAGATTCATGTGTGTACTTATCACAAATGCCTGTCCACAATCTGTTTTAATCTGGTTGAGCCAAGTTACAATGCAAAGTCCAAGCAGCTGGCTTTTACATATGATGAGCCGTATTGTGAAGAAGCTGGGTAAGCAAGTTGTTATTGTCAAGAAACTGAGTAACCAAGATGTTATTGTCAGTGCAAAAATGTTTGAACTCGATAATTGAAAATCCCCTTCAGGTTTGTGTGATCATGTGACTACAAATATAAAATTGTGGAATTTAATAATATTTTGAAATGTAGCTCATAATGAATATTTCTGTTTATAGATAAAGTATTAAGCATTTAAGACAAGATAACTATTCTTTTTGCTCTGCCAACGTTGCAGCATTTTGAATATATTGTACTTTTCATTTGTTATTTAAATATTGTTTATGATGCTCATCTGCCAATGATGCTAAGAAATGACTGCTAGACTCTCATCATAATGACAAAAAATCAGATTTACAGAATTACAGTCATGGCAAGCATTAGCTATATTTCCTAACAGAAATGAGTCATAAATTAAAAACAGGAATGCTAAATGGCAACCCTACGGTATAACAAGGATTTGCTGCATTGCCAAGCAAGCACCTGTCTTACTTTTTTCTGGGGAACGTCTATATATTATGATGATGAAAAATTTAAAGATTTCAAATAAACAAAAAACAACAACAGATCAAAATTAAACCAAAAATCACACAAGACCACACTAAATCTTGGTAAATCACAAAGGAAAAATGTGAAATCGATGGTATGTATCTATTTTGTAAAAAATAAGAACGGCTGATAGCTTACCTAGGGCTCTTTGGCCTCTTTTTATGAGAAACTACTACTTTCTGAACAGAAATATGTGTATGCAACTGTATACTTCACAGCATGGACAATATTCATGATTGTTAAGATTTTAAAAAGCATGTGTTCTAATTAGTACTTTTTTGCCTTAGATACATGTTTTTTCTGTTTGTGGGACTAGGAAGAGTTGCTATGATCCACCTCTCAGGAAGCACCACAATTTGCATCATTGATTTGAACTGTGAACAAGTGTTGGGATTCTCATTTTCTGTTAACTCCACATAACTTTCCAGTTCTCAAATACATTCTCAGACTTATTGTTTCTGCTCTTGTTGAATTATTGTGATCTTGTTAACAACTCTTGGAAATATTTGTTTGACTATAATAATTGTTGAGCCCTCTGGTTTTTGATAGCAATCCACAGTCTATTTAGAAACCTGATTGTTCTAGTCTTTGTCACATAAACCAAACACAGCTCCTGGGGCCTCATGTATACAGTGCATCGGGAAAGTATTCACAGCGCATCACTTTTTTCACATTTTGTTATGTTACAGCCTTATTCCAAAATGGATTACATTCATTTTTTCCCTCAGAATTCTACACACAACACTAATGCCAACGTGAAAAAAGTTTACTTGAGGTTTTTGCAAATTTATTAAAAATAAAAAAACTGAGAAATCACATGTACATAAGTATTCACAGCCTTTGCTCAATACTTTGTCGATGCACCTTTGGCAGCAATTACAGACTCAAGTCTTTTTGAATATGATGCCACAAGCTTGATACACCTATCCTTGGCCAGTTTCGCCCATTCCTCTTTGCAGCACCTCTCAAGCTCCGGTTGTATGGGAAGCGTCGGTGCACAGCCATTTTAAGATCTCTCCAGAGATGTTCAATCGGATTCAAGTCTGGTCTCTGGCTGGGCCACTCAAGGATATTCACAGAGTTGTCCTGAAGCCACTCCTTTGATATCTTGGCTGTGTGCTTAGGGTCGTTGTCCTGCTGAAAGATGAACCGTCACCCCAGTCTGAGGTCAAGAGCTCTCTGCAGCAGATTTTCATCCAGGATGTCTACGTACATTACTGCAGTCATCTTTCCCTTTATCCTGACTAGTCTCCCAGTTCCTGCTGCTGAAAAACATCCCCACAGCATAATGCTGCCACCACCATGCTTCACTGTAGGGATGGTATTGGCCTGGTGATGAGCGATGCCTGGTTTCCTCCAAACGTGATGCCTGGCATTCACACCAAAGAGTTCAGCTCTAGGAAGAGTCCTGGTGGTTTCGAACTTCTTCCACTTATGGATAATGGAGGCCGTTGTGCTCATTGGGACCTTCAAAGCAGCAGAAATTTTTCTGTAACATTCCCCAGATTTGTGCCTCGAGACAATCCTGTCTCGGATGTCTACAGACAATTCCTTTGACTTCATGCTTGGTTTGTGCTCTGACATGAACTGTCAACTGTGGGACCTTATATAGACAGGTGTGTGAAATCCAAATCATGTCCAATCAACTGAATTTAGCACAGGTGGACACCAATTAAGCTGCAGAAACATCTCCAGGGTGATCAGGGGAAAAAGGATGCACCAGAGCTCAATTTTGAGCTTCATGGTAAAGGCTGTGAATACTTATGTACATGTGCTGTCTCAATTTTTTTATTTTTAATAAATTTGCAAAAATTTCAAGTAAACTTTTTTCACATTGTCATTATGGGGTGTTGTGTGTAGAATTCTGAGGAAAAAATGAATTTAATCGATTTTGGAATAAAGCTGTAACATAACAAACTATGGAAAAAGTGATGCTTTGTGAATACTTTCCGGATGCACTGTAAATGCAAATAAATGTTGCATACTCCCGTTTCCGTGCTCACATCGCAATGTATAAAAACTAAACTTAGTGATAGGCCACACACAAATACCATCGCTGCTTTAGCATTTTCACTCTCAGTGCCCCACTCAGAGTATTTTAACCCACTGTATCAGAGTGTGGAATCACAGCTGTACAACAGTATGGCAACCACTTCAGAGCCTTTTCTGTAGAGAGCTTGCGGTTCAGAAACAGTTTCATCCCAAGAGCTCTAAACGCACTTAATCTTAGTCTATCAAGTGTTCCTGGTAGAACTGTTTGTACTTATAAGTACAATTGCCTCACTGTGAACTTGCACTACAGTTATAATATTGCATAACCTGAGCCACTTTATAAAGCACATATTTACATACGATGGCTTCTAAGTTAATTTAGACTTCCAATAGCGCTATCTTCTTTGAACTCTTGATATTATTTTTAAGATGAAATGCAGTAAAGTATGTTTATTGCATGAATAGATATATTTTTAACTTCATTTAAATCATGTAAATTGTTAATATTAATTAAACATGTGAGGACACGATGGCACAGCAATAATGATGAGCTGGATCCCCATTCAGGGATTGTTCCTGCCTCACACTGTATGCTTTCTGGGATTGGAGTGAACCTGGATGGACAGATGGTTGAAATAATTAAACACAAAGATATTTCAATGTTCCTTAAAAGTTCTAAAGAATCCGCGTCCTAAGCTTTCAGATGGCTTGATATCTATTACAGAACTGATTGTGTGGTGATTGGTTACTTGGAGAAAGAAAAAGAAGAAAAGGAAATAGCACAGCGCAGCAAGCATCTTGTGGAACAAAAGGAACAAAAGCTTGTCGCTACCACTGTGCCATCATGTCCCTATGTTTAATACATGCTTTAATTCCTATTATTATGAAAATATCAAGTATACATCTTAGTACTTAAATTGTTCAGAGAGCTGTAATATCATGAATGTGATGTATTCTGTGTCCTGTTGGAGGAAGAGAAAGCCCATTTAAGAAGAACATAGTGATTCACACACGTAGAAGAACACATTGAATATGCAGCATTTAACATGCTACTTTAGTTATGATGGGTTTTGAGAAACTAGTAAATTAAATGATTATAAGGTGAAGTTTATGACGTTCTACTTTAATGACAAAATAACCTACGTGATTAAAGTGGAAATTTCAAGATTAAAATTTGGCTATTTGTTTCCACTGTGTCCCTATTTTGTTTTTCTTTTCTCTGAACCCTAATACGCCTTCCATATGACACTCAGACGGTGGGCTACGACTTGACTTTTCACAGCAACTTTGATATCTGACCGCTACTTATTTATTTTGGGCACTGTGTGACTTTCTAAACTTGAACTTTCGAGTTTCTCCGACACTCTGCCACTCGATCGACTTCCTTTTGTTGTTTATATCACTGCTTAAACCAACAAATAGTATGTTTTTTCTCCTGTGCTTTTGCCATTGTCTTTTCAAAGTATGAAATACATAAGGGGCTATTTATATTGATTTGCATATTCAAAGAAATGTAATTCTGGTAGGAGTCAGGGTGGGGCGGCAGGCGCATACACGAGTGTTTCTCTTCACACTGACTGGGATTTATGGAGTGGAAGATTGCGGAAGTTGGTGTACGCACAGATTTATAAATCTGGATTTTTTCTGCATACACACATTTCCGTTTTTGTCCGTACACCATGTTTCAGTGTGAATTCTACACGCGTATTATACAGGAGGTCCCTGGACTGGAAAAAGTAACATCTAGCATTTGCTCTCTCTAATTTTGTCTTCAAAAAGGATGGCTGGAAAATAAAAGGCTGTCTGTGCTGCAGTTCAACCAAGGCACTTTTTTCAATATTTATGCTTGGCATATCAATAATCCCTCCCTGCATGGAGTTTGCATGTTCAACCTGTGTCTGCGTGGGTTTCCTCCAAGTACTTCGGTTTCCTCCCACAGTCCAAAGACATGCAGGTTAGGTGCATTGGCGATTATAAATTGTCCTTAGTGTGTGCTTGGTGTGTGCCCTAAGGTGGGCTGGCGCCCTGCCCAGGGTTTGTTTCCTGTGATAGGCTCCAGCAGAACACTGTGATCCTGTGTTAGGATATAGCAGGTTGGATAATGGATGGATGGATAACAATAATCACTGCAATGGTGGTTGCATGGTTCTGAAATAAAGAGAATATGAAAGGGAATGGGGCAGTTCTTGTCAACAAAAATTGTACAATCAAAAAGTAAGCAGAAAGATAAACCAAGGAATCCAAGGACATTTAACCAGCTTTAATGTTTTAAAGTCCAGAAAATGTATTTGGTGTTGGATACTGCTAAAGTTGTTGCACCGATCTCTGACTATGTCATACTGACTGCTGTTCACTCAGATATATTTTTGAAAATGATTTGAGTCCTGTACAAAATAAGAAATTTTAGTGTTTACTTTGGTTTCACCGTTTTTAATGATTGCCATCAAGTTCTCACTCAGGTTGACATTTCTTTGTTGAAATTATCTCCTCCAAAAGGAACTGATGTTGTGAAACTTATTTGATAGAATGTTGCCATGCAACTGGCAATGTAAGAAAATGTCACAGAGATAAGCCAATTTTGTTGCTGAACTTACATACATGAGGTCTTTAAAAAAGTGATCCAACCTCTTTGCATTCTGGAAACCACCTTACTGTACTATGGTAGATCCATGTGGTCACACTATATAACAATACATGTGTGTGCTTAACTTCTATCTCTTGATATAGGGCAGAGAAAACACATGCTTTCAGTGCTCTTGTTTTGATATAACTAACTTTAGTAATGTTACACAGAACATCTTACAGTGTCACTCATCTGCTCTGATGTCAGTGCTTCTCTGTGTAGAAGACTGTGTGCACAATAATCCATTAGTGCAATTCTTTTAAGCAGTGCCTATAGCCCAGCCCACATCCCTGGTATATTAAATGACCTGCAAGTGCAGAAGCCCAAAAAGACCATCCATTCAAATCCAGTTTTGGTCAAGTAGGAGTCAATTATCCTAAAAAGTTTCTCAATTGTTTTATTTGAGACATATTTGCAAAAGACCAAATCTTTACTATACAGTACAATGTCCTATAAACATAGCAAACATAAGCAATTTTCAAGCATTTTCTTTTTATTTTGTTAATGAGTTGCTCCTTCAGATCATTTGACATTTCACTTGTATATCTTAAAATTGTGCTGTTAAAGACAGCCTAATGACTCTTAATTTTGAGGCTGATCATGGTAGACACCACATTGATTGCAGCAGGAAATGCTAACTTCACTGCTATTGCTTGTGGATTTTTGCATCATGCTACACTGTAAGTGGCTTAATATGTCTCTTGTACTCACAGATGTGGTTATACAGTGCATGGTATTCCTCCAATTTACAAATAGCTTGTACACAATTTTGGGAGGCAATGTTTCCTTGTGCCTTTTTAACTTAGTGGCTTTCATGCTATCAGAAGCAAGTGTTTTCAAACAAAAAACACAGTGTTCTGTCTTCCTCACCCACCATAGAACTGGAGTTTCATATTTTCTAATCTTTGATTTTTTCACCTGTACTGACTCAGCTGTGTTGTTATTGTTGTCATTTTTCATTCACATCAAAAATGTAACCCATCTTCTATTTTTTCTTGCTTACTCACCTTTTACTGACCTTCCATGGTTTTTGCATTTATTTTTTGTGGTATAATAGTTTACAGCTGTTGCCTAGAAACATTAAGTTTGTTTTAATGCTAATAAATTAATGTTAGTTAAACTCTCACATTTGGTCCACTTTTTACTTTCATTCCACTCTGTAACCCACACTTTTGGCAATCACTGATTTAAGTAAAAGGATTAAAATTCACAAGTTGTTACCTAGGAGTTCTTAAATAATATCCAAATGTAAATTCTTTAAGAAAAAATATGAACAAGTGTTTGTATTTGTTTTTGTCAGAAAAGCAAAAACCAGCCGTTGTTCAAAATTTAACTTTGATTGTGATCTTGTACTCTGGTTTTCTGTCCACATCAAGATACTTATGTGTGTTAGGCCCTACATCAGTGGGTGTGCTTTGCAATTTACTGGTGTCCTGTCCAATGCACCATTCTCACCATGTAAGATTGGCCCTGGCTCCCCTCAACTCAGAACAGAATACATAGGTTAGAAAATTAATGATTGTTAATATGTATATATTATGTGAAAAGAACTGAATTTTCATAAAAAGTAACATAACATTCTCAATTCCATTAAATCAATTTTTGAGGTGCATGGGACTGGAACCTACCTAGAAGTATCAGGTGCAAGGCAGCAGCTAGCCATGAATAGGACCCAATATGGAGTTGTGCATTTAGCAGAGCTGCAAATATTTTTGATAAGGGAGGAAAACAATAAATGCATGGGGAAAACATGTAAAATCCACAAAGACACCAAGCAGATGTTAAATTTATACTCAAAATATTGGAATAGTGAGGCAACAGCACACACCATTTTGCCAAAGTGTTCTGCGCTTAAAAAGCAATGCTTAAATGTTATTCCCATTTATTAGCACAGAAATGGGGAGCAGACCATTTCACATCACACCTATGTTTTTACTGTAACTGGAGTCAATTGTGCTGGGTCAGCTGTGAGTCAACATAACAGTCAAAATTTTTCAGGTGTAGGAGGTAAGCAGAGTACTCTAAGAAAAACCAAGAGAACACAATGAGAAGATGCATGCTGAAAAACAAATTCAAGTCCCCAAAGGAGTTTTGACCACTGCATAATAATCATACTGCTAAGCTGGAAATACTACTTATCACAATAAAGGAGTGTTGTTCTGTGGAATGTTA
This sequence comes from Polypterus senegalus, assembly GCF_016835505.1. Lineage (NCBI taxonomy): Eukaryota > Metazoa > Chordata > Cladistia > Polypteriformes > Polypteridae > Polypterus > Polypterus senegalus. Next base: position 102,667,981 of record NC_053158.1, on the reverse strand, counting down.
CAGCATGGTAACCCAATACAGTAAGTGTCACTTGTTACAATCTACTTACAAAGTAAATACAGTTGTCACTACATGGTGATTATGTATTGTTACCTATATACTTAGCTGTTTAATTTGATCAATGGTACACTAACTGTAAGTGCTATACAGTAGATGCTGTAACAGATGGACAGGCATCCTGACTGGACTGGATAACAATACCTTACCCTGTCAACAGGCCATAAATGAGCAGTCATGAGGATGGAGATAAAGCCTTGCTGGATTTGTTCCCAATTCTAATCCCAGTCGGGTTAAGGGAATAATGGATGAATTGGGGGAGTCTGAATATTGGAGACCATTCTAACCCCCCACATGAGAGATGGTGGTGTTTCTCTGGCATCGTCTCAGTTCGGACACCCACAGGATTGCCTGAGATTTGTAGTTCAGAAGAGAGCAAAGCTGTTGGGAACCTTGGGTGCCACCATGAGGCATTCCTAGGAGAGGACTTCACTGTTTAACCAAGCTTCTGAGTGACCAAGAACTGCTTCAATAGTATAATGCCATGGCACTGGAAGTACTACTTGGTCAAGCATAAAAGGAGATGTCTCATCTCTTGGAGAGTCTGAGTTGGGAGGAAGTGTGACTACATTGGCTGGAGAGAGGTAAGAAGAAGAGACAACCGAATAGTGGTAATTGTGTAGTGTGCAGAAGGAAACCTGAACAGGTACTTTAGTGTGAAAAAAAAAAAGATTATTAATTTGGAACAGTCTTTGTGTCATTGTGTTTTGCGGTTTGGGGCTCAGTGTTGCCCAAATGTGGTCAAAGTGCACTTTTCCCATTCTTAAATGTGTGGGTATTTAAACTGTACTTGACTTACACAATAAGTACATGTGAATAATATCTAATTACAATGTGGTTACATAAAGAAATGACTAATTACAGTGGTAGCAGACATAATAAGAATCACATAATGTAATTGTTATCCAGAACAGTTATCAGTGAAACTATCATAGGAAAGAAAAATTAATTACAATATTTAAAATGGAGCAGAAAGGTATCAAGAAATTAAGATATGGTAGGATGGTTGGATAAGTACTGCACTATTAAATTTTTGAAAAATATTGTTATCATCCTGTCTGTTGGAAGTCCCCAGTTTACATAATTAGCGGCAACAGATAAAAGCTTCTCTGCCTTGAAGTGATTCCTGCATTTTTTTCTATATTCTAAGTGATTGATAGACAATTGGATTATTGGTATACTGATGATAATTTGAATTTACTGTGGTATAAAGTAGGGCATATGAAGAAGTATAGCAGGATTTTATTTCTATTGAAGACCAAGCTTGTGTATATTCATCAATTTGTGTCAATGTCCAGGTCTTTCTAGCTTGTATATTTCCAGCCCAGCAATACAATTGAAAGTTAGGTAGTGCCATGACACCTTCTGCTTTAGAACGTTTTAGAGTTGCCCTTTGAATGCGTGAATATTTCAAATTTCAAATAAAAGAGATTGTAAGAGCCATTCTCCTAGTTCTATAAAATGTATGAATATTTATTAGATGATAATGCATAAAATATGGGAGGTTCCTAAAACCCCCGTGAATAGAATTGAGTTGGTATTTTCCTGTCATTTCTTAACAGTTATGAGTAAACAATGTTCTTTAGTAAGTGTTTAGCCTTGCCTTGTGTAAGGTACAGAGGCATACGGTTTTTTAACCGTGTCCTTGTACGTGTTCTTGTTTGAGCTTGTGTTCGTGCTTATGCACGCGACCGTGCCTGGGCGCATGTCTATGTGCCAACGGCCTACGGGCCTTTTGAGTGTGAAGTAACTCGTAAAATAAAAGAGTTTTGAACCGTATGTTTGAAGCATACAGAAGAAGAAATAAATAACCTTTAAGTATAGAAATAACCAACGCTTCATAAGAAAAACTATGTTTAAAGAAGATACATTTTTCCTTTTTTGCCTTTATTCTTTGTGTGTAACTATTTTTCTTTTTATTCTTGTATGGATTGTTTGCCTTTAACTTTCACTAAATATTTTTAAAACAAACTTTTGGACTGAGAGATTTCTTTGACACGCGTCTTACCCGTGACTGACTTCGCTTTATACAAAGGTGGCTACAGAGATTATAATTGAGTCTAATTTCTTAAAGAATGATTTGCTAATGTATATGGGGATGATCTACAATAGAAAAAGAAGCTTGGGAAGGATGTTCATCTTGATAGTATTGATTCTTCCTACTAATGTGAGATGGAGGGTAGACCATCTGTTCATATCTTGTTTGATTTTCTCAATGCTGATAGCAAAATTTTGTTGAAAAAGATTTTTATATTTACTTATGTTGTTAACCCTTGGTATTTAAACTGATCTGATTAAATAAATGGGTAGATGTTCAGTCTAGTATTGTATGCTAGAGAGTTCACTGGAAAAAATACACTTTTATTCAAATAAATTTTGAGTCCAGATATCTTTTCAAATACTGCTAGTGCATAGGGCTACTGGTATGGACGTTTGTGGGTCTGATATATACTGTACCATATCATCTACATATAATGATATTTTCTGTTCAAGTCTTTCTCTGATAATCCTCTTTATCTCTGATGCATTTCGAAATTGAATGGCCAACGGCTCAATAGTAGTTGCAAAAAGCAATGGTGATAGTGGACATCCTTATTGAGTACCATGTTCTAGTTTGAAGTAGTCTGAAATAATGTTGTTGATACAGACAGAGGATTCTGGACTGGTATAAAGTAGTATAATGCATGTACATATGTTTGGGCCAAACCCAAATTTGTGCAATGTGGTGAATAAGTAGTCTTGTTCAACCATGCCAAATGCTTTATCTGCGTCCAAAGATAATAAAATGTCTGGGGTATTACATTTTATGGGTGAGTATATTACATTAAGCAAACATCAAATATTAGAAGCTAGGTTTCTGACTTGAATAAATCCGATTTGGTCTTGTGATATTACAGAAGGAAGTACTTTGTCAATCCTTCTAGCTTAAATTTTGGAAGTATCTTAACAACATTATTCAGAAGTGAAATTGGTCTGTATGATGCACATTATAATAAGTCCTTATTTTTCTTTGGGAAGACGGTAATTAATACTTGGTGAAACATTTAAGGTAGAATTTGGTTGTCTCTGGCTTCTATAAACATTGCTAATAATAGTGGAGCTGACTTATTTGAAAAAATAAATAAAATTCCACTGGGTAGCCATCAGGGCCTGCTGCATTTCCACTTTGGTGTGAGTTTATAGCATCAGTAGTTCTGAGAATGTCAGAGGTTTATCCATTTTCTCTGCACTGAGTATCTAACTTTAGTATTTGTAACACATCACAAAACTTATTAGATTGTGTTTTATCTTCTTTAAACTGAGTGGAATATAAGGACTTATAATACTCTGTAAATGTGTGGGTTATATATTAATGGTCAATGATTTTATCTCCATCTGTGTTGGTAATTTCTTTCATTGCATTGTGAACTTCCTGCTTGTGGATTTGTTGAGCTAAGTTCTTATTAGCCTTCTTTCTGTGTTTATAGTAATAACCAGAATCAAATTCACAAAATGAAATATGACTCCAACCAGCAGCCCATTTCCATAACTGGTTTACTGTTATTTATTTATTTATTGTTGGTTGTTCAGGTGCTTAAACTCTAAGTAATTTTCTTTGTTTGCATCAAAGTTTGGGTATTTCAGTATATTTTATCGTAATAATGTCATGATTTAAAGATGGGCTGTTCCATTTATTTTGTTGTCAAGGGGTTAAATTCTTATTGCAGAACCTGTCTTTGTGTATAAAGTGTCTCATTTGGAGACCTGGCATATTCTTCGTCTATTTTGGTAATTGCGATGACACCTTCTTGGTCTCCCATTTATTTTTATGAGAAAGATATGAAATAATCTGTCCTCTTAAAAAAGCCTTCAGAGTTTCTCAGATTATTCCTGCAGAGACCTCCAATTTGTTTGGAGGTGAATTCTGTTCTCATCTACATATTTTCCTGAGTCTATTTTTTCCATATCTTTCTATTTTCCGCCCACAACCTCAAAACATGTGTGTTAAGTTAACTTTGGCATCTGTGATCGCCCCATGCTGGACTGTGCATTAGTGGACCCTGTGATGGACAGGCACCAAGGCCAGGGTATTGTGCCTTGTAATTGATGCTGCCGTGACCTGATTTTGCAATTTGCAAAACATTCTTATATCCTATAAATTGCCATGTACATTTATTTACACATTTTCCTTGCTAATAACACCCTTTAATATTTTTCATAAAAATCCAGTCATTTTATTTAAAACCTCTCCATTTTTATTCAAACAACTTTACTTCAGTACTTAAAATAGCCAATTTTATTGCATAAAATTGAATTTTGTTTATAATAAGTTAATAATTAACTTGGTGTCACACCACAGCAGATGTGGCATGAAGTGATAAAAACAGATCATAACTTGATTTCATCAATGTCTAATTAATAACAAAATAATTAGCAACATCAACATTCCTATCTGTAAATTGCATCCGATAACTTTAATGCACTGGCATATTTAAGCCTGCATAACTTTGGGTGTTTTGCAGCTGTTACAGTCTCCTACTTGAAAAATATTTCTTGTGTAAGCTAGTTTCTTAAGTACACTCATTACCAATATAGCATCTATTACCATTAACACAGTACTCGGGAAATTCATTAATAATATGCTTGCTAAAAAAATTGGTCATCAGCTTGGCTTTCTACAGCAAAGCACATTGTCATTTATCCATACTAAAATAATTTTCATATACATTCTTGTAAATAAGAAGTGGTAAAGTACATAGGATAGATAAGCATTCTTGCACAATGTTTTCAATATTACAGCCAAAGTTACACCACATACTCTTCAATCTTTTTATTTCCAGAAATGGTTTTCACTGAATGTATATTTTATTGATACAATGCCCTCTTCACCTTGAAATACAGCTGTAATTTCCAAAATAAATATTTAGCCATGAATATTCCTAGGCAGACTTAAATAAGAAACAAGATACAAGAGGTACAGTCACTTGAATTTATAGTCTAAATTATAAACTTTCACTTTTTAACATGAACAGGCTATGTAGAAATAAAAAAGCTTTAGTCAAAATCTGTTTCTAGCTTGCCCCTCGAGAGCTGAACAACTTGAATGCTAATTGTAGGATTGAAACTCAAGGAATCAAGATAACAACCCACCCCCCAGCCACTAAGCATAGGGAAATGAGCCCTGGCATCACCGTTCACAACAAAATAAGTATTGTTTTGCATCACAAATGGGAAGAAAAACATGTGCATGTTTAATAATTTAATGACAAGTAGTCCAACTAAGTCCTCTCAACTGTGACTCAGAGCTGCCTGTTCATATGAATAAATAATCCTACAATGTGAGGTGGGGTATCATTTTATTTTAATGTGTTATTATTCTTTTACAGACAGTATCCACATTGCTTAGTTATTGTTAGGTACTAGGTTTGGTATATTTTTCTGATATTTTTAATATACTGCATTTGCTCTTCATTAAATGTCATTGTATTTAAATGCATAACAAAATTTGACAATTAAATAATTAGAAGTAATTATTAATTAAAGACACTTCAGGGCAATTGCATAAAACTCAGCTGAATAATTTGGCTACCTTCAATTAATGTTCACAATATGCTGTATTTGCCAAAAAAGGGTATGTCTGATGCATGTAAAATATGATGCGATGAGAAGGGAATAAATCTAGGATTATTGTGCAACTCACAAATCTGGGCAAAAATAAATATTTTTCAGAAAAATGCCTTCAAAAATTCAAGCAATTTGAGGAATAATGTGTAATTTCTTATTTATTCCTGAGACTAATCAGGACCGTTCTAATTGTAAAATTGTTTTGCCTTAGAAAAATCTATTTGCCACTGTAAAGAATGAATGGAAAAATTGAAACAAAGTGATTCAAGATTAAAAAAGTCTCTATCATCTGTGAGCAATCAAGTTCTTGTCCTAAATTATATCAAACCAAAACAGTGCTGGTTTCTGACCAGATCAAGACTTGCAGCTTATACAGTCAGCCCTCGTTTGTCGTGGTTAATCAGTTCCAGACTCTACCGTGATAAATGAATTTCCGCGAAATATGATTCTTTATTTATAAATCGAATATTTTCGCAGTTAGAGCATAGAAAACCTGTTTACGACCTTCTAAATACGTTTTTTAACATTATTAGAACCCTCTAGACATTAAATAACACCCTTTAGTCACAATTACACTCATATTACCCAATATTTTAGACAAAATAAGAGAAAATAAGACATATTAGACGTTACAAATATCATATTACCAGTAATCCCTCCTCGATCACGAGGGTTGCGTTCCAGAACCCCCCACAAAAGATGAAAATCTGCGAAGTAAAAACCATATGTTTATATTGTTATTTTTATATTGACACACTTGGGTCACAGATTTGCACAAAAACACAGAAGGTTGTACAGACAGTGACTTTAAAACACTGCAAACAAACATTTGTCTCTTTTTCAAAAGTTTAAACTGTGCTCCATGACAAGACAGAGATGACAGTTCCATCTCACAATTAAAAGAATGGAAACATATCTTCTTCTTCAAAGGAGTGCACATCAGAAGCAGAGAATGTCAGAGAGAGAGTGAGAGAGACAGAGAGAGAAAAGCAAACAATCAAAAATCAATAGGTGCTTTTCGGACTTTTAAGTATGCGAAGCACCGCCCGACAAGGCAGCTGCAAGAAAGGGAGCAATGTGAAGGTAGTCTTTCAGCATTTTCTAGAGGAGCGTCCGTATCCTTTAGGCCAGTGTGCTAACACCCCCTCTGCTCACATCCCCTCCGTCTGGAGCAGAGAATGTCAGAGAGAGACAGAGAGAGAAAAGCAAACAATCAAAAATCAATATGGGCTGTTTGGGCTTTTAAGTATGTGAAGCACCGTGTGGGAAGTATATCGTATATCATTGAGGAGTTTTATTTAATACATAATACGTGCTCTGATTGGGTAGCTTTTTAGCCATCCGCCAATAGCATCCCTTGTATGAAATCAACTGGGCAAACCAACTGAGGAAGCATATACCATAAATTAAAAGACCCAATGCCCACGGAAATCCACAAACCAGTGAAAAATCCGTGATATATATTTAGATATGCTTACATATAAAATCCGCGATGGAGTGAAGCAGTGAAAGTCGAAGCACGATATAGCGAGGGATCACTGTATCTGGAATTATGTGTTAGTAAATGCATACTTGTTATTTACCTTGTAACACCTAATTCTAGCATGCACGACCTTTTTATGTTGAAAGTATTGTCTATAACAAGGCATGTTAATTCAGTCAAGGCTTGGCTGCAGAATCTTTTATCAATTTATTGACTTTTTCATTATAACAACTTTCACATTATAGTGTAGATAAAATTGACATTGCTTGTTTAAAGCTCCCAAATTGTCTTTATAATCTTTTAATGTTTCCATGTAAAGATATTAACCATTTTGTTCCTTATTCTGTTGAAATAACTACCTGTTCTCTAGAACAAAATAAAAAAATTTTGTTCAGAATTATTCTAAATATAATTGTAATCACATATTCTTAAAGTCTACTCAACCTCACTTCAATCTTTAAACTCTGTCAATAATTGGAATTGATCAGAAAATAAATGTTATAATTATGAAATCTTTGTCTCATTTTATGTAAAGGATTATCCTGATGAGTACTGTGATAGTGATTGGTTGAGCAGGAGAGAGCAGCAACATTCTCCAACACTTCCTAGTGAATGCTCAGGCACCCCCATACTGCCAATGTTCTAAAATTCATGCAGCTTATCTTTGGTCTCTGTAGGAAGTGTCCATACAACATCAGATGTATGGCCACTTGAAAGAGTTATTGTACTTCTCCGGAGAAGCAGGGAGCTCATCACCTAGATATGGAAAATGAATTGTGAAACTCAGTTCAAAGCCCATATTTCAACCACTTGTACGAGATATCTGCAGCCTTATTCTTCCAATTACTGTCCAAAGCTTTGTGACTATAGATGATGATAGGCACATATGATTGCCTGGTTAAATAAGAGCATTATCTTAAGATTGTGCTGCTTCTTCACCACTACTATCTATTAGATTATGTATTGATATTGCAACACTATCTTGTTGGTCTATCAAATAATCTGTTCTAGCTTGCTTTCTGAACAGGGCCCAGAGGTATCTACATAGCAACCTGTTTTTCTAGTAAGAACCATAACCTTATACAAAATGTTTATTTTTGTATGGTGAAATTTTTATTTATTTCATAAAAATACAAAATAAAGTCTGCTTGCTAAGTATTTTAGCTGCTAAAGTTATAGTTACTTATAAATGGAAATCCCCTGAATTTATGAGCGTTCAATTTTGGATTCTTTAATTTTTTTATATTATTTCATTTAGAAATGTCTACAGATAAAATATTGCCACTCTCACTACCTCAAGATCACAAATTAGGACCCATGCGCAGCCATGCAATTGGTGTCACCTCAGCACCACACTAGTTTGAATGGTTTTGTATAGCGACTGGAGTGCCAATCCTGCCACTAACCCTCAAGTTTTTCCTGCAAGTTGGAGAACCTGCTTGCAGAGCAGGTTAACGTCATAACCAGAATGGAGGAATTGCAGATTAAGGGCCTTGCTTATGGGCCCAACGGAGTGGAATCAGTTCTCTCATTTATGGGATTCGAACCGGCAACCTTCCTTCCAATTGCTGGCACAGATCACTAGCCTCAGAGCCACCACTCTGTCCATTAACAATGCTTCTTCTAAATTATGAGTTTATATTTGATGCTGATATTTATGCTGGATGTCCATCTCCAGCCCCATTTATTCCAGTGAAAAGCCATTTCCCTCTCCAAAAGCAACTTTGCACTGACATTGTTTAGTATATCTTAATCATTTTATGCACATTCATGCTGATGAGTTCGGAAGGACAAGCAGGATGTCCCAGGAAATAAATGTTATAGCCAGAAGCAGAGAGGTCTTTCTTTTAGGAGTCAGCAGGAATGTAATGGCAATGTTTGACAGACTCGGTACACAGGTATTGTTATTATTCTTTCAACATGTTACAAGGATCAAACCAGAATCAAATTCACAAAATGAAATATGACTCCAACCAGCAGTCCATTTCCATAACTGGTTTACTGTTATTTATTTATTTATTTATTTATTGTTGGTTGTTCAGGTGCTTAAACTCTCACTAAGTAATTTTCTTTGTTTGCATCAAAGTTTGGGTATTTCAGTATATTTTTTATGCAATTGTGAAATCAAGTGTTGTTAGTTTCTAGCGGTTTCTAGCTCAAATTCACACTGTCGAAGGGATGGTGATTTGTAATTTTTTTTTGGTGGAGATCCCAGGAAGACACCTAGCCTTGGCCTGACTCACACCACTCACACACAGAGACACGACCTAACAGCAAATGAAATAAAAAACTATGAGTTATATTGAATGAAACACAAACAACAAATAAATAGCTAACATGATATTAATTACTAACAAAACAATAAACAGATAACAATAAATACTAATGACCCAGTCCATAAACAGTCCAAATGCAACAGTAGTGGATTAAGTGGAATGGTGGAAAATATGATGATCCAGGGAACAGCTTTCTGTAAATAATGTATTAAATAGTCCTACCGGTAGTCCTGATGCGATGAGGGTGAAGAGATTTCGGGAGTGCTCCCTCCGATGAATCATGATGACCAATCCAACACTACTCACACAACAGGCAGGCATGAGACAGTCCATACATCTTTAGAGGTTCAATAATCCAGGATAGAAATGATTTTCTACAGGAGGTATTGGAGATGAGACAAATGGGTGAATATGAACACAAAACAACTGAGTGCCTTTGCTGCTTAGCCTGCTCCTTTTTAAAGTTCCCTCTGCACCCCTGCGCCTATTGGAACTGTCCAATCAGGGCAATACATTAGGGGCAGGCTGGGAAATGGAGTCCATTAATCTGTAGAACTGCTGCAAGTTCTTTCATAATTTGTGTGATGAGTATGTGTCTATAGGTAAGTGTAGTAGTTTATAAAAATATAAAAATCATTAGCTGCAACTCACATAGATAATACTACTGTGTGTTTCAGTTACAGGATGAAGCAAAGACTATGCAGCTGATCTGTCACTGCTATCACTCTTGGTAATATGGTACAAACTGTCCCACCTGCAGCAAAATGTGGATGAATTGAGGCAAATAGGATCAGTTCACCAAACGCTATTTTATTTTATATAATCAGAATTAACTCTCATGTATTTCATGACTAGGTTACAAAAATTTACCTAAATAATTGAAAATTGTTCTAGACCACATACTGTATGTAAGTAGCTGTTACACCAATTGCAAAACACAATGAGTTACTCTTACCTTGGCTACATAGGAACCTAGCATGAAGACCATCTATATTTACATTACATATTTTATTGTTTTATCATTTAATGTTCCTTTAAATAGCTTGAAAAGCACAATTAAATAAACTAATTTATTAGTACTGTTTTCATTTCTACTACAAAAATATACTGGTTTTTCAAGTTAGTGCAGTACCAATTTCTTATGTATGTATTTCATATGTATTCCAAATAACAATATATATTATTTACCCCATATAAGTCAAGGCACCTCACACCCAGATATTTAAGCTAGGAGAATTTTACACATGTGATTTTACAAAACTGTATCACAAATCCTGCACAAGAGGCTGCTTATGGCACTAAAGACAAGCACACTGCCTTTGAAAAATAATCCATATCAAATAAGAGGAGGATTGTCTTAATATTGGTATCCTCTTGCCAACAGGAAACAAACATACTGGCAAAGGATGAGAATAAAAGGAAAAATCAGATTGGATGGATATCATTAATACAAAAATCTCATTCAGCTGGTATTCTTTAGCTTAGTCAAGGCAATGTAGTGGACAAACTAGCATAGTAATCATATGGGAGATGCATATTTTGGGCTACTCTAGATGGAGAAAGGACTGAGATTTATACTATGTATCAAAACATTGCAAACATGAAAGAAAGTCAAATGTGACAGCACATATCAATAGTTGGAAATATGCATCTAAGATCATTCTTATCAGCAATCTTTGAGCACATCATTCAAAAATAACCATCGTAATACTTAAGGGATAACCACAGTGCCTGTCAAAGGCAGGTAATAGAATCATTTAAAAATATTTGTTCTTTCTTGCCCTATCCATACTTTCATCACCTTTCCTCAGTATTCATATGAGTGTGATCATCTCTACAGTGGCGCTCCCTTTCTTGAATGTGTTCACATAAAGCCTGCTTCTTAGACTCTGTCATTGTTTTCAAGGTGTCTTTCATGTCTCCTGTCCAGATTTATCATTTTCATAACTGAAGCCAACTCTCTCATTAGCCAAGTTTCCATCCAGTTTTTTGCAACGTTTTGTTATCGACAAACAGAATATAACGTAAAAGAAATGTGCGAAATTTGCTGTCTCCAGCCTATTTTCATCCAACTGGCTTTTTATCGATAAAATGGTGTGCGTGATGACGTCATCCCCCCCAAAACGAACTGTCACATAAGTTTTGTTGTATCGCGAAAATAAATATGCCCTTGAGCCATTTCCATACATAATTTTGTGTCTGTCGCAAATTATCTACGTTTTGTTTTCCACGTTACACCCTCTCCACTAAACAAAGAAACAAAGAAATGGAGAGATTATTCAGACAGTTTTTTGAAATTTGCCAGCTTACTGTTATTTCAGTTTCACAAATAATTGGAATTGTACATAATATCCGAAGACGACAGCAGAATGAAGCAGTTGCTTGTCCGATAGCCCTAGAGCTCGAAGAAAGTACCCCAGTGTGACGAAACCCACGGGTATGGGAGAGACGACGGAATAAGACCTTCTGGAAGGAGGTGGTGGGGAGACACTTTACAGAAAATCTCTGGCTGCAACATTTTAGAATGACACGGCCGACGTTTGAGATGTTGTGTGGATTCATCAGTCATGATGTTGCGCCCATCACAGCTTGCCACCGACCACCGGTTCCAACCCAATAGCGGATTGCCATCGCCCTTCACAAGCTGGCAACCTGCGCCAAGTATAGAGTAGTTGAAGAAACTTTCGGGGTTGGTAAAACTACCGTCCATCGATGTGTATATGCTGTATGCACCGCTATTAAAGAAAAATTAATGTGGCGTTATATCAGACTTCCGACTGTAGCGGAGGCCAATGAAAGTGCATACCGCAATTCCTTGGTGCATCTTGTGCCACAGATTTACGATGTGCTGGATGGCACGCATGTGCCTATTCTTCCCCCGACGGAAGGCTACCGCGATTACATTAATCGCAAAGGGTGGCCATCTATTGTTCTCCAGGCCCTTGTTGATGACAGGTGCATGATATGAGACATTTGTGTTGGCACTCCTGGAAGTGCCCATGATGCAGCTGAGTTTGCAGCATTGGATCTGTACAGGTGAGCCTACCTTTCAACATCCCTTCTCAGTGCGATAATAACTAAATTAGTACTGTAACCTGCTTCCCTTAAGGTTTTTAATTAAAACTGAAATTTGAATTAATACAAAATAACAACGTTTAATCAAAAAAAACTAAAGTTAATATTAATGAGAGAATTTATCATATATGCTAAAACATCTGCCATTTAATAATAAGAAAAAAATGTTTAGATAATGAAACACACGTTTTATTAAATATTTTGACTGGCACAGTAAATTACCTTTGCGGTTTTTGTATTATTAAGACATCCTGAGAGACACCCCCAGGCTACAGTTGATGTGGAGGGAGTTCAGGTACCCCTTTTAGTAGCAGGAGACCCAGCCTATTCGCTACTGCATTGGCTCATCACGAGAAATAACAAGTCTCTTATTTGCGTTAAAGCCCTTTTTTTTCTGACAAAAAGTGTTTCCAATGTAGTTTTTGCAACATCTGAAGTATCGATATGTAATTTATGCGCTAAAGTTAAACGGAAAAATATTATGTCGACATGTACAACATTTTATCGATAATTAGCATTTCCATCAGCTAAAATTTGAAGCACTAAATATTTTTTCGCAAAAACTCCTTGGATGGAAACCTGGTTAGTGTGCACTTTTACTCCTCCTTGTGAATCTCACACTCGTATTTCCTCTTTATTAGTATCTCTAAAGCCAAACTGACCAATCAGATTGATCTGAGGGACTGGATACACAAACCTTAGTGTTTCATTAAATAGTAGATAAAAAGCACTTAATCCAGAATCTGTAGTATGTTTATACTTTTACTGATCTAAAATTTCAGTTGTTTTACCAATTATTGTTGGATGAAATAGCAAACGTCAGTTTACAAATTTATTTTAAGATTTTTGTAATTCATTGTTGAACAAGCACAAAAGAAAATCAGTAACTAGAATTGATTCAGTTATAACATCCGGATAATTTAAGGCAATTGCAAGATTTAAAAGAGCAGCAGTTGATTGATAATCACTGCAGAAGTTAACAAATTTACCAACTGTAGCTCCATTTTCCCAGTTCTGCATTTAATTGGTTATTTTGCTTTCATGCTGCAAACTGTAACACTTAGTGTGGAAAAGCATTTGGTATGTGACCATACAAAAAGGTGCATTTATTTTCACTGTTATATCAGCTTGAGCCGTGTGCCATCCATTGCTTTAATTTATGTTATATGAGCACAACCCACACACATTTAAATAAGCAACATTACAGATGGGGGAAAGGGAAAAAGTTCTGTAAACATTGAGAAAAGTGAGGAGGTTGTTTTCCCTTCTCTTTCCTCACGCTTTTTCCCATCTGAGATTCTACCAGAAATCACAGACTAGCTACACCTGCCATGTGTGCCAAGTACTTAACATGCTAGCAGCATTCTTCATTACCCATACAGTACATACTATATTAGGCAATATACTTTTCCAATAACATTCATGCAATTTTCATACAATGTTTTGTCTAAACCTATCTATCCATGATTTTTCTATTATAAATGAAACAAGTCATTTGGATTTGTATAATACAGTGCTATTTATATATTCTGTTAACATTATATTGAGTGATTTTCTATCTATCTATCTATCTATCTGTCTGTCTGTCTGTCTGTCTATCTATCTACACACAGAGAGAATATAATGTATATGCCCAGTATATGGTTTTTTAATGTGCATGCATGGCTTATTTTATCATTATGTCAACAATATTGTTAATAAAGGCGATCTGATTGAATAAGCACCAACAAAAATTAATGTTTGTAATAATCTATTCCAAAAATAAGCCAGAAGTGCAATTCTTGGTTGTTAAAAACGTAACTGCAGTATAAACTACTGAGCTGGAGTTGTCCCCTTAGCCAGAAATAAATTCTTGTAGGTGTTTCTTGTAATTGTCTATTAGTTTACTACATCATTTTTTGTCCAGTATTCTTTATAGAACTGTATGATGCTTTGGGGTCATAAATGTCCTACTCAATTTCAGTCCCCCTCCCCATACCCCCGCATTTCAGTGGGATTAAAATCTGGTCTTTGACTTGAGTATTCCATAACCCTGCATTTCCTGTTTTGAGCCATTTCTTGTGCAGATATAATTGACTGTTTTGCCTCATTGTATTACTGCAAGGTCGATTGACAATTCAACTTCAGGATTTTGACAGATAGCCTAACATTCTTCCCAAGTATTTTCTGTTACAATGTGGAAATTAAGGTTTGCTGTGAACAGGGGTGCCCAATGCGTCGATCGCAATCGACCAGTAGATCGGAAAGGGAGTGCAGGTAGATCGCGTTGCATTCAGAAATTTTTTTTTTTAAATGTTAGACTATCCTCCCTATGGCATTTGCCACTTGATTGACATACAGGGCGGCCAGTCTGAGATCTCTTTTCTTCTAACACACTGGTCATCCCACACGCATGATCAAACGTGCAAGCTATTGCAAAACTCCGACTATCTACAGTAAGTGATCTAGTTAGCTTTCCAATTTATATCGACTAAAAAAGGGATTTAAAAAAAAAATTGTTGGGTTTATGGCCTGAATGTGGAATTGGAAGAGGATTTTTTTTCTCTCACAATCGAAGTGTGTTTGTCTGATCTGTCAATGTATCATTGCTATTCCAATAAAGGAAAATGTGGAAAGGCACTTTCAAACTGACTTCCTTCCAAAAAGCGATCTGAGAAAGAGAAAGGAGAGGGAACTAAGATCGCAGTTGAGACGCAATGGAAGGCGTGCGCACAACTTGACAGCATATGCTACAGAGCAGATTGAAAATTGTCTGACAGACTTTATCTAATGGGAATTCTAATTTGAGTGTTGCCCAATGTAGCGGAGTAAGAGTAGTGTTTCTTCTTCACAAATGTACTCAAGTAAAAGCAAAAAGTATCGTGCAGTAAAACTACTCTTAGAAGTGCAATTTTTTTGAAAAAGATACTCAAGTAAATGTAACAGAGTCAATGTAACTCATTACTACCCACCTCTGATACTTTTAAAAGTTGCTTGCAAGCCGAAAAAGTGTGGGCACCCTGCTCTAGAATATCAAGCTGGCCAGGCCATGAAGCATAAAAACCATCCCCAAACATAAGTCAGTTTGTGGTTTTCACCTAAATATGATATCTGGCATCTGGTGTCTAAACAGGGATTTCCCAAATGCATCACAACGCTAAGAGCATCAAAAACTGAATGTTAAGATCAATTGTTTAATTTAGTTCCCCACAACTAATTATAACTAAAATAGCAAATGAAATACTTTGTAATCTGTAGTACTTACTCCCAATCCACTCTTTTTCAAGTGCTTCTTAAACTTGTTACCTCTCAGATCAACTGTAGTGACAGACAGCAGTCACAACACACAGAACACAAACTCACATTACAACAGTTATTTGAACACTGAGAATAATAAAAGTGCACCTAAGATGATCTAATTTTCTGGATGAAATGCATTAATATATTTGTATGATTGTATTTTACTAACCACGCTATCTGTCAAAGTCAGGTAATAGAATAATACAAAATTATTTGCTGTTGCCCTACATGCACTTACAGGGCCTTTCCTCTTTGTATTTGTGTTTGTGTTTCTTCACCAGCCCCCCTTTCTTTCCCAAAAACTCTGCTTCTCAGACTCTGTGATTATTTTCTAGGCCCTGTTCTTGCTTCCTGTACACTTTTATTGTTGCCGTCTCTGAAGGTGACTCTTTGTATGCCTCCCATGCCATTTCTCTTGTGAGTCTCATACTAGCACTTCCCCCTTCATCACATCACCAAAACCAAACTGACCATTCATTGCTTACAGGGCACACAGACTTTAGCATTTTATTATATAGTAGACAAATACAATATTAATTTAAATAATTCCTGGTTTTAACAATTACACATGTATAAGTTGATAATGTTTCTATTTTTTTAAAGTTTAGAACAATCTTTTCTGGAAGGTTGCACATATCTATGCTTTGTTGGAGACTTCTTCTTTAATGCATTTGAAAATGGAGAGATACAGAAAAGAAAAAAGGGAAAAACAAGTTGGTTTGTGAGAGATATTGCAGCTGCAATAAAGAAAACCTACGAGAAGCATTTCTATTGAATTACAGTATATGTCTGTGTCTCCAACCACCAACCAACAATTCCAATACTCACACATTTTTTAAGCTGAATAATTGGGTTGTAACAGAAACCTCCTGGAGCCAGGTTTCACACAGTTGTACAGATTCCCTACTTTCATCATCTATACATGATTTGCAATTGCCAATCACTTTTTATGGGTATTGTGGTAAAGACGCCTGGGTGTACCCACAGTGTCTTCAATTGGCACTGTGTCAGAAGATTTAAAGGGGTAAATTTGTTGGTATTCAACTTAACGACTTAATCAAAAAAGACAGTTCTTTAGGTGGGTTCACACATCCTTAAAAATAGATGGCCAACAAGCAACCTTCAGGTGTCTTATGCACCCAAAGTAGTCAGGACTGTTATGATAATATTTGATAAGCTCCAACATATTCCTCAGAGAAAACAAGTTGCTGTTTTGATCCTCCATGGGTAGCTGGAACAGAGCAATATAATACAGCTTGGAAGTCTTCAAAATACATGTGATTGTCACACTCTTTGCCTCTCACCTCTGAAACCCTTGCATACAGGATCAATGGTCTGAGCTCAAGCTATGTGTTGCAGGCTTAGGGGCAGGTCAGAACACAGACAATGATCTGTCCTTTCGATTCTGTCACCTGAGACAAAACATCTGGAATGACAGAAGGACCAACACTCAACTTATTAACCAGGAAGATGTCATTGTGTGATTAAACATCCAGGTCAAAGCATGTGATCTGTGTACACTTCTAATTCAACCTCCTCTAGGAAATTATGCCACTTCTCATTGCCCACACTGCAACCAGACACTTCTTGTCTGAGGTAGAATAATTGAGCACAGAATCATGCAAAATCCGCATTGCTATATTTGTTTGTTCCTCACATATGAACAGAGGATCTGGTTGGACCAGGACAGATAATGGCTGTAAAGCTGCCTTTAGATGTTCAAAAGATTCCTGGCATTCGACTGTCCATTTCCATGGAACATCATTTTACTTTAGGTGGTTCAGAAAAGCTGTGATGTCAACCATCCTTGAGATAAACTTCTGATACCAACCCACCAGCCCAAGTAACATTTGCATTCTGTTTAGGTCAGTGGGTGTAGAGAAGTCCCTTATGACATGTATCTTCATCAGGGAAACCTCCACTACTCTGGCCAACACCAGAGTATGCCCCAGGATGTTGATTTGGGTTTAACGGAAGTGACACTTATTCATATCCAGGGTCAGGTTTGCTTACTGCAGTCTCTGAAAGATCTTGTCCAGGTCCTGGGGATGTTTTTCTACAGAAAGGGAGAACCAGTTCCTCCTTAGCAACTCTTAAAAGCGTGTCCCATAAGGGCTGCAAACTGGCTCCACCACACTTAATCAAAAAAACGGCATGACCCTAAACTGGAACAAGCCTTCCTTGGTTATGAAATCTGTTTCCTTCTTGTTTCTCTTTTCCATCAGCTCCTGCCTGTACTAGGGGTATGGTGTATGCACTGTGGCTTATCTTGGCATCGAATCCACGGTAAGCCACGCAAAAACAGAAAGTCCACTTTGAGTTTTTGCTGACAGCCACAAGTGCAGCCTAGGGCAAGGATGATGGCTCTATAATCCCTCCAACAAACATTTTCTTAAGCATTTCCTTGTTAGTGGTGTTACTCTCATGGCAGAACTCTCATGCTACTCCCAAATTCTCAGTTCAGTTGTCTGGCCACCTATGTAACATAGGCCTAATCCCCACCAGCTGTTCACGTATCAAGGCTGTTGGTAAGTATTCATTGTCCCTCACCTCAGCCTCATAAAATTCTTGGTATAACCAATGCAGATCCTTCTGGATCTTCTGTAAAAACTCACAAGCCCCACCCCATAGGATATTGTGCCTTCCTGGGTGGAGATGAATAGATATCTGATTGGTGGAAAGAGTCAAATCTGAATAGTATAGGGATGGACAGGTTCTAGTTTTCCAGGATGTATGTGTCAATCTTCCAGCGTGTTTTATGCAGATGGAACTCCTTAGCAACCCTGCCTAAAGCCTTGTGTTCATTTCCATCTGCCTGAATAAAACTGATCAATAAGGTAAATGTAGATTCTTCAGACAGCCAGGCTATCTTCTGCCACAAACTCTTCTTTATCAGGGTATAGTGGTCACAGCTGTCTACCACCTCATGCCAATCACCCTGCCTGGAATGGGAACACCAGGATGGCTGTTTGAGCTTCTACAGCAGAAAGGTCAGTTTCAGCCCGGCTAGGTTTGCTTTGAGTGGCTTTAAGGCCTGGGCCTCCTTTTTATTGGCATGACATTTGCTTCAATTATCTTTGGCCAGTCCCACTCCACTTGAGATCCCACCTTGACCAAAGCATCCACAGACCATCATTAAGTGATGATTGCATGCATTCAGGATGTAGCAGACATCTGTGGCTGCCTCTTCAAACACAAGGCCTGATTGTCCTGTATGGACTGTGATGGTTCTTGCACTATAGTTTTCCTCAGGGAGAAAAGCTGTCAAAATGGCTCTTTGGAAAGAGTCTAGGACCTTTAAATCCTTACAGGCTTGCTACCTGCTCAGACCTCTCAGAGGAGGCACTGACCATACCTGGAAGTTCTTCATTAATCAAACAAGTGACCATTAACTAAGCCTCTCCTTCATTCACAGTATAATGAGCCCCTTCAAGAAAATCATGCTTAGCCCAGGTGCAGGAGGTGCACAAATATAACATGAGCCCCCTTACACTCACAGCATTCAATGAACTAGTAAGAGCCTAAATTACTAGAAACTCCTCTTTACCTCTTAATTAAAGATCATACTTGCTAGCAAAAGTCTCACCTTTGAAGGTACCTCATTGTCTTGGACCCCAGGAATCTCACCTATTTATAGATGTATCCTTTTGACTCCTCCTGGATGCTGATAATATAGGCCCAAAGTGCTTCTTCAAGCTAGATAGTGCTTTCCGTCACTGAGGTTATACAATTATTTAGGCTCTCCAGTTCAGCTCAAAGAGGTGGATTACAGTCTCCATGCTCCTACTCAGGCCAATGTGTCTCATCAAGATACACTGACTGCACCTTTAGTTGTTTATGTCAGTTGTGTCCAAGGTTTGGGGCTCAGTGACACCCCCTATCTTTCACAATGCTGAAATGCAGGAAATGGAAGCAATTGAGGAGAAGGGGAATCTGGGTTTTATTTGCTGCTGATATCTGACATGGGCAGATGATCCCTGCATTTTGAAAGTTTATTTCCAATGAATATTTCTGAAAATTAATAAAGAATTTTAGGCCTCTGTCCTTTGAATGACGAAGTGTATAAAATGTATTATCTATGAAATGTATTTGTGCATAGCAGTTGAATAAATCCTGCTTGATAAACAAGTTTTAATCTAATGGAGTAAATAATTCATATCTACTCCACTGGAAATATAAACACACTTTCTCTTTTTGGCCACGGTAGTCTGTATACCCCATTAAACATGCATAACATTTTTCCTTCACTTGCTAACACATTCTGGGCTCATTACATTCAAATATTAATTCCCCCACTACACGAAAGTGGACAATTACCTTTTTGTGTTATCACCGGTCTGAACAAAATATTTGCCTTCAAAACTCTGACATAGTTGCCTGGAACTTGAATCTCTACATGCCAGGTAATTTTTTGTTTACTATCCCAAAATGAAGATTTATGATCTAGGAAGTTGGCTTAGCCCAATAGTTTTAGTGTTGAAATGTATTATGCATTTTACTTGGTTTTAAAATGTGTGTTGTCAATATAAGTGCATAGCTAGTTTACTGAAAAAAGAGAGATATATTTAAATGAAATTAGCTCCTCAATTTTAGATTACATTTAACCTGAGATACTTTTTTGTCATATAGCAACCCTTTTTCTTAAACTGCTTTAACCAGTCCATGGTCACAAGAAGCCAACGCTCATCTTGACAGCATAATGCTGGTTCATTAAATGACACCCACACTCAATAACATCAGGCTGTTTTAAAGACATCAGTTTGGGCTGGCAAAATCCCATCACCACCTCCTCGTGGTGCCGGCTGGAAACAACGACCCCATGGGAAGTTGGCCAACGGTGAGAGTCGTCGATGTCAGGCGGAGCGACGCGCCGATCGACGGACCCCTCCTCAGTCGCATCATATGCAATAACGGCTCAACATTTGGACGATGATGCTAGGGCGTCCCCTGTAGGCGACGCGCGCCGCCCTCGCCTGAGCGACGTGAGAAGTGGACGAAGGCTACCTGCCCAAGGACGGGACAGGCTAAAGAAGCAAGTCCGACCACAACTACGATTACGGTGTGGGACCCTCAACATCGGCACCATGACCGGAAGAAGCCGCGAGTTGGCCGACGCACTCAAGACCCGTCGTGTCGACATCGCCTGTATTCAAGAGACGAAATGGAAAGGATCAAAAGCCAGAGACATCGGCGAAGGCTTCAAACTGTATTACAACGGCGCACAAGCACAAAACGGCGTGGGAATCGTGATCTGCCAGAAGCTACAAGACAACGTCATAGAAGTCAGCCGAGTCTCAGACCGCCTCATGTCACTCAAGATTGACACTGGCTCAGCCGTGCTCCGAGTTGTATCGTGCTACGCGCCCCAAACCAATTGCCCCGACGACGAGAAAGACCGATTCTGGGAAAGCCTCGACGCCCACCTACGATCATTTGCCCCCGAAGAACACATAGCTGTCGGTGGCGACCTCAACGGCCACGTGGGTCAAGAGCGAACCGGATACGAACGGGTCCATGGGGGCCAAGGACGAGGAGCCCGTAACGACGATGGCACACGAGCGCTGGACTGCGCAGAGGCCCATGATTTCGCCATAGTCAACACTTTCTTCAAAAGAAGCAAATGCATCAGATAACATACTCCAGCGCCGGCGCGAGACACCCAGATCGACTACTGGCTCTTTCGGAGGTGTCACTTCAACTTGGTCCGTGACGTAAAAGTGATCCCATCAACAAACGTCGCCCCCCAACACCGGCTGCTAGTCATGGACCTACACCTAGCCCTTGGCCAGCGTCGAATGGTACGAACAACAACCGCCGAAAAGATCAAATGGTGGAGACTCGGCGAGTGGAAGCAAGAGCTTACAAAAGAGCTCGCCCGCATGGACGTGGACCCTGACCAGCCAGTAGCGGACACCTGGGATGCCATCTCCAGCCAGATCTCCGGCTGCGTCCGCAACCCTTGGACGGACGAAACCGGAAGAAAATTCATCGATAAACAAACATGGTGGTGGAACGAAGAAGTGCAAGAACCCATCAAAGCGAAGAAGAAAGCCCTGAAGAAGTGGCTCCAGTCCAGAGACGATGAAGACTACCAACAATACAGAACATCCAAGTTGATGGCGAAGAGTGCTGTCGCAAAGCGAAAGCGCTCACTATAGCAAGCTCTACGAGGAGTTGGACACGCCTGGAGGGCGAACAAGATCTATCGCCTTGCCAATATGCACCATCGTTCGACCCAGGATATCGGCCAGGTCAAGCATATCAAGGACGACCAACACCTAGTCTTACGGGACCCGCCCGCCATCCTCCAGCGTTGGAGCGATTACTACTCCAGAGTGAGCAATGAAGAATTCCCACACCCGCCGATCAGCAGTGCCGACCCGTCTCTGGCCCCGTCCCGCCAATTACCATCGCAGAAGTCACAACTGCTGTCAAGAAGATGAAGAACGGAAGGCGACCGGACCTGATGACATTCCTGCTGAAGTGTGGAAGCTGCTTGGGCAACGTGGAGCCGCGACGCTATGCGATCTCTTCAACCAAATCGTCAGAGGAGGCGAAGTCCCCAAGGCCTGGACCACCAGCATAACAGTGCCCATTTGGAAAGGCAAAGGCGACGTGGCCGAGTGCTCCAACTATCGCCCAATCCGCCTCCTATGCCACACAATGAAGATATTCGAGCGGATCTTGGACGCCCGCCTCCGCCATATCGTCACCATCACGCCAAATCAATGCGGCTTTGTCAAAGGCTGTGGAACAACCGATGCAATCCATGCCGCCCGCCTTCTACTGGAGAAACATCGAGAAAAGAACAAAGGTGTCCATATGGCCTTCCTGGACCTGGAGAAAGCGTTTGATAGAGTGCCTCATGACCTCATCTGGCATGCGTTACGAGCGCACGGTGTACCAGAAGCATACGTCAACTGGGTCAAGCTCCTGTACCGCAACGTCACCAGCATGGTCAGGTGCCCAGTGGGAACATCACCGCCCTTCGCCATCAATGTGGGCGTGCACCAGGGATCAGCGCTATCGCCGCTCCTGTTCATTTTGTGTATGGACACAGCAACGGCGGACCTCCAGACCCCCCACCCATGGACGCTGCTGTATGCGGACGACGTCTTCCTCTCGGACGAGACACGCGAAGCCCTACAGCAACAGGCCCAACGGTGGAAGGACCGGTTAGACACCAACGGCATGAAGTTGAATATTAAAAAGACCGAATACATGGAATGTGGCCTGCAAACCGATGGTACCATCAAGATCGGGGAGGAAGACCTGAAGAAGACTACCGAATTCAAGTACCTTGGCGCTGTCATCAGCCACGACGGTGACCTGTCACCCGACGTCCGCGCAAGAATCAACGCCGCATGGGCCAAGTGGCGCCAAGTCACTGGCGTGCTCTGCGACCGCCGCATGCCGGACAGCCTGAAGTCAAAAATCTACAAATCAGTGGTCCGCCCAGTTGCCCTATATGGATCAGAGTGCTGGCCAGCCTCTGCGAAGCACGAACAAGCCCTAAGCACCATGGAGATGCGTATGCTTCGCTGGAGCCTGGGCCTAACAAGATGGGACTGTATCATGAACGCCGACATCCGAAGGCGAATGGGCATAGCGCCAATTGTAGAAAAGATGCGAGAGGCAAGGCTGCGGTGGTACGGGCATGTCACCCGAAGTGACCAGAACTCGGTGGCGCGAACGGCAATGCGGCTCAACCCCGCAGGACGACGACCACGAGGAAGACCAAAGAAGCGGTGGATGGACCGGATCAGCGAAGACATGAAAATCGCCAATGTCACCCCAGAAGACGCTTTAGACCGAGCCAAATGGAGACGATGTTGCAAGAGAGCGGACCCTGCGATCAAGCGGGACATAACGCCAGGATGAAGAAGTTTTAAAGACATCAGTTTACTGTATCCGCATCCTTAGGATGTGAGAGTATCAAGAGAAAATGTACAGCAGCCATGAGCGGTCATACAGACTCCATACATACAGTGACTGGGAACTGAACTCATGTCTCTGGAGCCGTGAGGCCGGTGTTAACTTCTTTGGCACCATGCCACAGACACTTTTTAACTGGAAAAAAAGCTATATCATCGTGTGTATCCAGAGACTTGTGAAGTCATTTTGATGCCAACACCAGAACTGCTAATGACTAAATAAGTTCACAATGTCATCCAGATCCTACATACTAAGTAAATGAGGCAATGATCATCAAAGCCGAGATTTTGAAATGCAAAAGAAGAATCTATGCTGACAACATGAAGTAGCTGGCAACAGGATTAGAATAACTACAGGGTGATATATAGCATGGGAGGGTCTTTAAAAGCGGTCATTTTGAAACAAATCAGAGAGATGGAAAGGCATTAATTTGGACAATTTTAATTTATAGAGAAGAAAATCACAAATTTTGCTGGTGGCATCCGTTTATCATTTCTAAAACAAACACATTTGAGAGAAGTGGATTTAGGAATCCATCTGGTCAACATGATTACTGGCTACATTAGTCATGACTGGAACGTGAAAGACCATTGCATTGATTTACTTCCATACTCTGAGAAATAATGTGCTACATTTTCAGTCTGTTTCGGTAATAAGAAAATGCCATGTTCTGCCTTTAGATTTCTTTTGTAGCTACGCAGTAGAGATTTAAAATAGGAATAACATATGTGCCATTAATCTGAATGGAATGCAAATTAGGTTCTTGATGATCTCGATATGAAGTCAGCAAAACTGCGCAACTGTCGTTTTTTTTTAAACAATAGAAGCATCTTTTCTTTTGGTGCAAAAAAATGACACAGGACAAGTCTCATTTATTTATAAAGCATACTGTGCTCAGGTAAACTTAAACCATTGAAAAGGTTATCGCTCATTATAGACTGTCATCTCTCTGTGGAGAAAAGAGTTGTTATTTTTGAGTGCGCCTCAGATTAATTTAATATATCCTAACCAACACACACTAACACAAGTGTAAGGAATAAAAGGCTGTATAATTTTGACATCAGTCAGAATATTTTAGGCATACTGATTCACGCTATTCCCAGCAATCTCTATTACATAAAATTAAGTAAATATTTAAAATGCAGCTTATAAAAAATTACCATGGCAACTCAAATGAAAGGTAATACAGGTTAACTTTGGTATCTTATATTATTTAAAGTATGTAAAAAATAAAATCTCACACTTCATTGCTGTGTTTATATATGCAGAAGACATTTCACAATATTTACAGTTTGTATAATAAGGTCTTAATGTAAAGATACCCTTGAAAGCAAGTTAAAAAATGGCTCTTCTGCAATTATACCATTTCTTAATTATAACGTTCTGCCTTGGTTCAATTATGTGCTGTGGATATGAAAGGAGCATACACAAATTATCAGAAATCACATTGTGAAAAATAAGTGATGGGTAAAGATTCAGGTCTTTGAAACCATGCTGTGTGTTAATAGAGAATGCTCATTCCCATTTATCAGCATGAACATAACAAGTTCCAACCCCTGCAAACTGTAATATTAGCAGGGCAGAAAAAGAACTGTGAACGGCTAGGCTGGTAACAAAAGGTCTAAGGCTTGGTAAATGTGCTATCAGGTATTTATTTATACTGTAAAACATCATAGATATTATATAGCAGGCAGCTTGTCTCAACTGTTATGTTTACTAATTTATTAAATAATGTATCATTTTGCTAATTAATTTGTTTGCTTGTCCTGCCGAGGGAACTAGAGAAAAGCACAAAAGATAAATGTGTTGTACATTTTTCAGATTTACTTTGACAAAGTGTGAAGAAAAATCTAATGGTCTAATTTTGTAAAATAACACATAAAAGTACTTTTTTTAAAATGAAATTGAATTCAATAACAAAATAGACATTTTAAGGTTGTGCCTTGGCATGTTTACAGAAGAATGTAAATCCTTTACAGCTAAGCTTTTGTATTCAGAGAAAAAAGACTGAAGAAATAATGAATCAGAATCATAGCGTACAGCTGCTCTCACCATCTTCAGTGAACATGAAATAAATTCTAACTTCCTCTCATTGTAACTTTTTCTACAACTTTAACTACTTCTCAGTTTTGTTTAATTATTTCAGTTACAAAGATTCTGTAAGTTACTTGCCATATTTACATTTTCTTTCTTTTTTTTTTTCTTTGCTGAATACTTGCTTATATGTTGTATTTTTTACTTCTTAGCATTTAATGAACTGTGAAGCCAAGGATGAAATGAAATGAAAAATTACTTTGGATCAATTTCCAAAAGAAAGATAAGTGAATGAATACATTCCTAATTATGCATTATTGGATTTATTGTGCGTTACTCTTTGTCTCCACAATACATATTCTGTCCTTGGTTTATTCCAATCAAATGTCATTTGAGCCATGTCTTTTTTCTCTAAATATACTTTTTCTATTTCACATTCACAGGAAGCTAGAACCTGTTCTAATGATATTATCTGAAAGCCAAGTGTTTGTTGAAGATGACATGGCAGTCAGGCAGAGGGTACACTCATACACATCCATACTCTTAATAACTTAGTGACTTCTGTTAAACCAAACTCTGTGCCGTTAGGATGTAAAGAAGAAAGAATAACCAGAAAAACATCCTGGGGAGAACTTCAGAGCAGAAATCTTCCTCAAAAAGCTTGGATTGTGAAGGTGTGATTTTCGCTGTGATACAGAGCGCTTTATTTCAAGCTATCTGACAACATTTCTCAAAAAGTGATTTTAGCCTTTTTTTCTAGATTTATGTAAAGTATATTTTACTAGTCATTTTTTTTAATCACAGGTAAAGTGACATGTAACCACACTGGAGAGTTATAAAATGTAATGTGACAATAATGTATTTTTTTTCTTTAATGCAAAAACAATACATAAAATTACCCCTTTTTCTTTGGTTGAAACTGCATGATAGGAAAAAAAAACAACTTTAAGTTAATTCTTCTCGCATTGGTCTTTGAATCATTGGATGACCCTTCCAGAACTGGTGCAGCTTTTCATTTTGTTCTTGGTCAGTGTTAAGGTAGACACTTTCACAATTTAGTGTTCACTGAGAGAATATTTTTACGCAATAGAATACTTTAAAATAGCATTGATTATTTTAGCTGCATTAGTTAATATTGTTGCTATTACTCTGTTATTGAGATTTTTTATTTCTCACCTTATATTATTTTGTAGAATACATTATTATTAAAATAACACCCATATACATAAATGATTCACTCACATTAATTTTGGTCACAATGTACTATGAGAAAAAAACAGCTAAAAGATATAAATAACTGATATAAAAACAGAGGAATAGTCACCTGCTATATTAAACTCAAAAACAGATTGTAATGAATAGTAATGAAAGAGAAAAAAACAAGATATTTATATATGCACATCAAACAAATGTTAGGATGTACAAAGAAGTACAGATTTCTTTAAAATATTGAAATCATTTTCTAGTCTTACTAGTTTAACTTTTATATATATATATATATATATATATATATATATATATACTGTATATATATATATATATATATATATATATATATATATATATATATATATATATATATATATATATATATATATATATATATATATATATATATATATATATATATATATATATATATATATATATATATATTGTGGGGAACAGCCCGGACACAGACAGGCAGACATCGTTGGTTCAAAACCACACACGCTTTATTTACAATATTTACAGTGTTCAACAGCACACATCTTAGTGCCCCTGCACCAATCACCCTTTAGTCCAGGCATTACACAATGATGCCTTTCCTTCACCGCCTCCACTCCTCTCCTCCAGGCTTTGTCCTCTTCCACCCAACTCCAGCTTACGAATGGAGGGAGGTGGCCCCTTTTATCCTCACCTGGCCGTGCTCCAGGTACCTCCAAATGAGCTTCTGCCAGGACTTCCTGGGGTGGTGGAAGTGCCAGCTGTGCACCCGGAAGCATTCCGGGTGTCCCTGGTCTTCATCCCCCCCGGCACTTCTGGGTGTGGTGAAAGTGCTGAGGACCAGGGCTCTCCAGGCATTCGGGCACCCCTTGGTGGTGACCACGGGCCCGTATAGGGTTGAGTTTCCATGCTCTGTTCCTGTGGTACCTATTGTAACCAGGGTGGCTGCCCTCTCATGGTCCGGAGGAGGCATACTCCCTCTTCTGATCCTTCCAGGCGTCCCGGCTGGGTACCGCTGCCATACAATATATATATATATATATATATATATATATATATATATGAATCCCGTTTATATATATATACAGTAGAGTCTCTCTTAACCGACCTTCGTTTATCCAACATTCTGTATTATCCGATGTCCCACGGCAAAAAAGAAAACAAAAAAAAAAGCATCAATCGGTAATAAGAACTGCAAGTTGCAAGCGTGAGCGTAGTCTATTTTTTGTTGCTAATTTAATTTTTACAGTTAAAATTGTATTTTTTTTCTTGTAAAACATGATTACAGTGGATTATGTGGTCAGCCATCTCTGGCGTGTGTGCGTGGTGTCTCTCTCACGTGCTTGTGTGTGCATGTATCTCTCTCGCGCACGTGTGTGTGCGTGCATGCGTGTGTCTCTCTCGCAGGCGCTTGTGTGTGCGTGTGTGTCTCTCTCGGGCTTGTGTGTGTTCGCGTGTGTCTCTCTTGCATGTGTGTGTGCGTGTACCTCTCTCTCTCGCGCATGCGTGTGTCTGTCTGTGTCTCTCTCATGCTGCACAGGGAATACACAGGGAGAGACTGAACATGTGCGCAAATCATCAGCACGCACAAACCGAAAGGGAAACTGGCTTATTCCTATACCGAGTGTGTGGTTGTGAACAGAGGCAAAAGTTTGGTGACCTTTTTGGTCATAACCTGATTTGTACGTGTTCAGAGATGTTCATGAACCAGGCCACCATATTAGGTTCGTAATGTGTAAAATTATAACATAGTTTGATGTTTAATAGGCATTTTCTTAACACCTCCCATTATCCAACATTTTCACTTATCCTACATTCTGCCAGCCCGCTCATGTCGGATAAGCGAGACTCTACTGTATATATATATATATATATATATATATATATATATATATATATATATATATATATATATATATATATAAAAATTCATTAATAAATTCTTTATGTTCTGTGTTTTGAAGATTATTATACATGTTACTCACCACTTTGTTTTTGCAGCTTTTCAATGTTAAATAAGGATTTGAAATATTTTAAATATATTTTATGGTTTTAAGATTAAAAATGTTTTTTTTTTCTCTCTTTACAACAGTTAAAACAGTTTTGTAGCATTTTTTAAACTTGCTTATCCCAGAGCAGAGGCACAGGAATGCTAAAGCCTATCCCAGCAAACATCGGGTTCAAGGTAAGAACAATAGCAGTCCATCACAGAGTGAAGACGCACACACACACTGGGGAGAGATTAGAATGCTGATGCATTGGCCTGAATGTAGATGGGCTGTGGGAGGAAAATGAAACATGCCCTTGCTGACATGGGGAGACAAATGCAAATTTCATGCAGACAGCACCTGGGTGTTAAGCCCCATTTTCCTTGCTATGAGGCAGCAGCACCAATGCTGCACCACCATTCCATCCTTGCAGCATTTCCTGATTGTTATTTCTGTCAAACAATTTAAAAAAATATTTTATAATTTGACATAAAGGCCAGATTACCAGCAGAAGACAAGAAATGATGTGGTAAATGTTAGAATCCTATGTATTATAGTATAAATAAGAACTGACAGTTATATTGATCTAAACCAACTTGAAGCATGTCATGTCGTATCCATAACAGGACATGATCTTGGAAAGTCTGATAAATAACACCTAACTACATGTTTTGGATACTGCATTGAGCTGTCAGTAAAAATTGTGCAATTTATGTATATAATTTGACATTGAGAAGATTCTTAAATATGACAAACACCTAATTTGTTAATATGCATTTTCATTCCATAATGAAAACTTATGAAGTGAAGGGGTATACAATTCATGATCTATAGCAATTCTTGAGTTGCAATTTGTTAAATACTGAATATCGTAGCACTTGCACCATACCAAAGAGGACCACAACATTTAGTGTAGTCAGCAGGATTCTTAAAAAAAATCACAAGATATAAACAGATAATTAAATAATTATATATGGCTTTCCAAAGTACATTTAACCTAACTTTCTAAATTTTTTTTATAATGTTTAAAATATAAGAAGAACACCAGGCAAAAAAAAAGGAAATGACATATAATATTTTTCTTTGAAATCTTTTAAATAAGTTTAGTAACTTGGAATCCCAGTTCACCTATAAAACTATATCATTAGTGTACTTGTCATTTAAAACTATATCATTAGTGTACTTGTCATTTTAAGATTAAGGGGAAACAAAAGACATCCAAATAAATAATATGTTTTAAAAATATTTAGGAAACTTTCATGTTGTTCCAACACATATGCAATTTTTAAGTAGAAATTAAATGAACAGATCCATGCCGGTAATGCCGACTTTGGAGGTGAGTTTATACAGTCGTGGGCTGTAGGTTTTAGGCCAATGCAGGCTGACATCATCAGTCCTCACAGCATTTTCATCTGTTTCAATGTACCCACACTTTCATTTTAGGCGGTGTGGACTGGGACCCGGACACAGGCAGACGGACAACATAGTTCCACCACACACTGTTTATTTTACAACTATTATATACAAATTTGTGCACTCACACACCCCAGTGCCTCCAGCAATGATTCCCCCAATGTCCAGGCCTCACTCTTTCAGTGCCTTTCTCTTGGCCGCCTCCCGTCCTCTCTCCAGCTCTGTCCTCTTCCACCCGACATCTGACTGGAGGGAGGCGGCCCCTTAAATGGGAACCCGGATAGGCTCCAGCTGCTTCCCGGCAATCAGTCCTAGCCAAACCCCAGTGTGGCGGAAGTGCCGGCTGTGCACTCGGAAGCCGTCCGGGTGTCCACTGTCGTCTTCCCCCCAGCACTTCCTGGTGTGGCGGAAGTGCTGGGCTCCAGGGTTCCTCAGGCACCAGGGCGATCGCCCCCTCGCGGTCTGGAGGAGGCACAAGCCCTCCTCTGGTCCTCCTGGGACCACACAGGATCTTCCGGCATCGGGGCGCTGCCTGGCGGTGGCCACGGGTCCCTACAGGGCTGGGCTTCCAAGCCCTGTACCTGAGGCCACCAACATAACCAGGACGGACGCCCCCTCGCGGTCTGGAGGAGGCACAAGCCCTCCTCTGGTCCTCCTGGGCGTCCCGGCTGGGCTCCAGCCCCGGCCTGGGACAACAGCGGCCATAAGGATTTAAGTGGGTAATGATGACAAAGGCAATGGAGAGACAAAAAGAGAATGTCAAGACTTACATGGAGGGAGGACAAATGAAATATGGTTGAATGAAATGCACTTCAGAGTATAATTGGTTCAGAAATACAGAACTGATTATATAAAAATGTCAAAAATCAAATTTGAAATGCATGGGCATTGACAAAAAACCATCACAGACCATAAACACAGGATGCAAGAAAGCAAGACCTGAGAAAGTAATACCAACATAGTAACACTTTTGTAGGTGAATTTTGCTACTATTCTTTTAATAACTTTTAACATTAAAAACATACAGCTAAGTAATGTATGAAGACTGTACATGATCATTTTGAACCTTATGACAACATTCAAAGCAACCATTTGCCAGCACTGCTATGAAGATGCTATAATGAGACAATCACATGTAGAAGATAAGTCAATAATTGTGGACACACATGATGCACTATGCAGATAATTGCTTCATCCCTCCATTCAATTACTGAGCCAACTTAATCCAATTTTAGAGCCAAGAGGAACCATAATTTATTTTCTCAACATTCAGTGTAAATCAGGAGGGAGCTCTTATTCAAACATCTGATGTAAAAGTTGATATAGGAATTTTTTAGGTATCTTTCTGTCTTTGACATCCAAATCCACCACCAACCAGTTATAAATATTGTAGGACACTGCACACAGTGCAACTAGAGACATGATATACTTGCAAGATGTTAAGAATTAAAGAGTACTTCAAGAGTTCTACATAGTGCCAAGGGCAACTACACCATGCAAAAGAAGTGCCTCATGTGGGCTGTGAAGAGGATGGTGCTATTTCCATGAGGGGAATAATTTTTAGATCTACATTGAATGCAGGACTCTCGTTATTCAGCTTTCCAAAGTCCTCAAATCGACTGACAAACTGGGTGCTACATTTCCTGCAGTTACTCTGTTTTATCAAAAAGGCTGTGCAAATGTTGTTCTCAATGTGCTGTTGTGGTTGCATGCGGTAGATTGAATGGTTTGTGTAGTAACAGCTTCATACACTTTGTCCAAAGTTCCATTCAACATGCTCTAATAGAATATTAGACTAAATGTCCTGTATATCATGGTTTAAGAGATACCACTGGCAGAGGTCTGGCACATATCACTACATTTATTCAAAGTACTGAGGGTCCCAGTACCAGTTGGTAATGCCCAAGCCATGTGCAGCAATGGTCCTACGATATTACCATTACAGAATAATCAATGGACATCTTAGTTAAATGAAGACCTTGTTTAAGATCGTTAAGGTGGCAAGGTAAGGGTGTTTTGTCCCATATGAAGATGCTTAAAGTTTGTCAATGATACAAGTCCTGCCAGTCCTTTCCAACCTGTAGTACCATCATCACAGGGGATGTACATGGGCATGGATCTAATAAGACCCCTTCCATCTAATTGGAACAAAGTATTTGGAGTATTTCACTAGCTGGATGGAGATATTCCCCTTGCCAAATGTCACATCAGTTCAGGTCTGGTCCACCCTTAGTGATGCAATATTTAGATAATGTGTAATGTCAATAAAGCTGAGAGGCTGACAAAGGAAGTTTATTTTAAGAGAGCATCATAACTATCATTTATAATTAAAAAAAATCAATATATTACCTGACTGGTACACAGCACAAGGGACATTCTGTATTCTGTAGGGTACTTTGAACTACAAGCATAGTACTTGACTACAGTGAGGTTTATTGTCCAGTTAATTTTCTAATCAAGTCCTAGGATATGATTGGACCATACCCTTGACAATAGTAAATGAGCCAGTGCTGGCAAAATTTCTACATTTCTTAAGTGCTGATGTAAAACAGCCAACCACAACTACCACTTAGAGATTAGTGCTGGGAATGTAGCTATGCTTCTGGCGATGAACTATTGTTCTAATTTGCTGTTGGTAAGCACGATTTGAAATGATATAGAAATAGTGTGGTAATAAATGACAATCATGGGTTGAGAGTTTTGTATTACAATGTGTTCTTACTTGAGTGTATTCATTATCCAGAAACCCTTATAATATAATATTCTGGGCAATCCTTTAATATATGCCAGTTAATGTCTAAAATAGGATGCCACAATATATCTATACTGGTGGAAAAAAATTGCTGGTCAGAGGGCTAAAACAAATTGAAACATTATTTCAAAGTACACAAGGTATATATATATATATATATATATATATATATATATATATATATTTGTTTTCAGTTTTTATCTGAAAACAAGAGCTGCAATGAAAAAGATATTTCATTTAATATTAAAGGAAGCAGTGAAAGAATCTGCAATGCTTTAAACATAAGTTCTGTATTTTTAAAGCCAAAGTTATTTCTTCAAAAAGATGGTACAGTATATATGCTTTTACTACATGTTAAGCTTTTTCTATAAATTTTTAAAAATATCTTGCCCTCACTTGCACTTTACAATGGAGACACATGGGGCATAAAAACTTAAAACACTTCCTGAGACAGTTGCTGAGCATTGATCCATGTCTTGCGATTACACATGCATTGTAAAGAGGGTGAGAAAGTATGAGACTTCAGACATGGTAAAGGTTTGGGGCAGCCACCCGTATAATATGTTCCTGGCTGCAAAAATTAAGAATTGTAAAGCAAGAGTAGTTTACAAGACTGAGTCCAACACAGAACTGAAATCCAGAGGAGGGGAGTGAGGTTTTATAGGGAGATTTAGGGAAGTGATGTTGTTCTCAGGGCTGGGACAGGAAGTGATGTCGTCCTCAGGGCCAGGACAGGATTGATGTCTTCAGAGTCGAGGCACCAGAACCTGGCAGGATTTCCCGGGTAAGGTCTGCAGGGAATTTATAAAGAAAGTCAGTGCACCCCGCCACCCACTGGTCGGGTGAGTCAGTACCATTCTCTAAGCCCTTTAGCTCCCTCCGACTCGCATGAGTGTGACAAGGGCTAAAAATGCATGTCGTTTTGAACAGAAAACGTCAATATTATGAGATTCATACATTTTAAATGATGACCAGCTGTGCACGTCATCTCAGCATTTGTTGACTTCGGCAATAATCTTAACCCCATAGGCATTATTGCTGTTTGAAAGTCCAAATCACAGTAGACTTTTCGTGCCACATAGTTGGTTTTATTTTGATTTACTTCCATATTTATTTGAGAACACAAACAAGCAAATAGAAAACATAACCAACCACAAGAAAAATATTACCAAGAATATGTGATAAAATGATAATTTCCAGATCCCTTTTGTTCTCACAAACACGTATGAAAGGCATGTTTTCTTATATCAAAACTTAACCACTTCATCAGTAGGATTTTAGGCTTTTATTTTCCAGTGATGCCCCATTAGCCTCCATTGTAAAGCTCCAGTGAGGGAAATACATTTTTAAAAATTTACAGAAATCATTTAACTTTTGAACATAATTCTAAGTGGTAGATGCATAAACTGTATGCCCTGTTCGTGAAGAAATAATTTTGACTTGAAAAATACCGAACGTATCCTTTAAGTAAAAAAAATGTTTAGCACAGTTACATAGGTTTTCTCTTGAGTTGTCTCCCTTAGTGAAGTAATATTGGGATTTTTTTTTTCTCATATATATATCTGCCTATGAGAGGGACTGGCATCTCATTCAGGTGAGCAGTGTAATGTAGTGGTTAAGTCTTTGGACCTAGAGGTTGTAGATACAAATCCTGCCACTGACACGGTGTGATTATGAGCAAGTCAATTCACCTACTTCTGCTCCAAGAGAGAAACACAACATGGCCCTAACTAATTGTATCTCAGATGTTGTAAGTTGTCTTGGATAAAGGCTTCAGTAGAGTAAAAAATGTAATTTGACAGATAAGGAATGATTCCCTGACCATTGTAACAGAGGGCCCAATCAAACCAGGGGATGCAGGTATTTTTAGAGGGTACAGGATACATCTTGTACTATTAGAAGCCATGTTGACAGTAATTATTTCTGAGGCCTTTCTAATCTCACTCTTCTACTGATGGTGGATATCATGTCTCCAGGCTCCTGAAGATGTCTTAAAAGTACCTGTCTAGGCCAAGCCAACAGGTGACAGAAGAGATACCCATTAATTAACAGTAATGGATAAGTGACTGTCCTTTAATCAGAGGACAGTCAGGGACATAGGAAAAGGAGGGATACCGGAGGCTCCTAGATATAACTCAAAGAGAATGCTCTTAGTGTTTCCAGATGCTGGATCTTAACCCAGATGTTATTTCATGATTATTTATGTTTGGAAGTAGTTCTGGCCAGGGCTTATAGGTTTATTCTGGCTTGCAAATGTGAAGTCCAGATAAAAGGTTGGGCAAGTGTTCAATGTAAAAGAGAAATATAGACAGTAGTTACACTGAGAAAGGTATAGAAGGAATAATAGTGTGGTTATTGTGATTTATAAATTGAAAAAATACAATAGACAACACCTAAATCTAGTAAGATTAAGCAATGCAGTCAGACTTTGGCTTTGTTTCTTTGTTTTCTTTCTTTCAGTCCTCCCTACAGTATGTCATCCCTTTACTTGTGATTTTTATTTTGTTAATAAAATTCCCCTAATTCTACTTCTTGTCTTTCATGGCCTTATTTTGGGTTGGGTGGGCTGCACTATTAGCCGCACCAGGAAAAAAATCATTATAATAACTTTAAAAGATAAATGAATAGATTAGTAACATATTACAAAATTTTGTACAGATCAGATCATTCAGCTCTACATTACTGTTTGGTCTCTGTTGATTTAATGTTCCCAAATTAACTTAAGGTCAAGATTTCAATGTCTTTGTGGGGCTGCTTCACATCTTCATAATTTCTTGCAGGCATCCTGAAATTTTTGTGTAAAGAAAAGCTTTTTGATATTTGACAGAAATCTGCCTTTAACCAACTTCCCTCTCTGACCCAATATTATTTCTTTGGAACTCATATTAAAGAATAGTTTTCCCTCCACCTTTACTTATTCTCCCCAGAACTGTAAACAATTCCATCATGTCATCTGTTTGTTGAAATTATTCAGCTCCTTCTGTTTGTTCCTCATGGTTCAGAATCCCACTGTAGCTCTCCTCTGAATTATTTTCTATCACTGTTATATTAAATGTATAATGTACAGACCAAACCAGCACTCTTTTCCCAATATGACCTCATGGTTGTATTAGGCAGCATCAGTATAAACTGCCTTGATTTGTGCTCCACATGGTGTGCTGTATAAGCCAATGCCCTCTTAGCCTTTTTAATCATTTATGAACAATGTCTGATTAAAGAAAATGATGAGTCCCCTGGAATTTCAAACTTTTTCTCATCAGATGTATTTTGTAGCTCTGAGCTTTCCATTTGGTAAGTTATTTTGAACATCTTTGGTAAGATTTCTAAATGAATTTCTTTATCTAATGTAAATGCAATGCAAAAATGTAATGCAAATCCACTTAATGTAGTGCCACCTGACAGTTTAAACAATTTGTTAATTACGTTTCTTTGTATTGTTTATATAAACAATATATAATTCTTTCAAAAATCATTTACAGTAACAGCAGTAGTGAAGAGTATAAAGGTTTCCCTTTTGCATCAAGTGAATATGAGATATTAAGATGTTGTTTGTTAGAGAGGGATAAAGAGTAAAAGTGTTTGGAAAGGTCTTTTTAAGTAAGTATGTGGTCATAGCAGAACACAACACTAACAGTGGATGACATTTGTAAAATGGGCTGATTGACTAATCAAATGCACAAGTGAATGCAATCATTTCAGATAAGAAAGCATACTTTTGACTTAAGTCACATTTGTTTCTGTATTTGTAAATGTGCTTATGTAGTTACAATAATATTAGGAACGTAAGAAATTATACTTTTTAAAGGTCTGCTCTGCTTAACATTGATTAATGGAGGAAGGAAAATAAAACAGATGTTTCACTCAAAACCAAATCAACACGGTACAGCCATACACAGAATCATCACTAATGCTGGTATTGTTAAACTGTTTATCTGTGCCAAGATAAACTCTAAGTAGGCAGTAAACATTAGACTAAAAAACTTGTTTCTCTTTTCACTGTTTAGCAAGCTCATGACTGTGTCAGACGAACCTCCAGTTTTTGTAATCTTTTGACCAAATTAGAAACAAAAACCTTGAATTTCAATATTACAATGAGCTTTGTCTTATCCAATAAATTGTATTAATCTTTTTTTAAAGATGAGTGTGCTATACTTGATATACTGTAAGTCTCACAGCTGGAAACTCCATCTTTATGGAAAGGTAAGAAACATATGGAAGTTAGTTGCATTGTAATTGGGCATAAATAGCCCTATTTGGTAGAAGACCATTATTCTAGTTATAGTTTCCCAACAACAGTCAAACATTACTTTAAGAAATAAAGTAAGCCAGTGTAAAAAATTTGAGGAACTTTGAAAGTGTCATTAAGTGTACTTACAAAAACCATGAAGCACAGTGATGAAACTGATGAAACAGAGAAAAGGCAGACCAAGAGTTATCCCTGCTGCAGGGGATAAGAATATTAGGCTGTTTAACCTTGGAAATCACCTATTAGCTGCACCTGTGTCGGTGTTGATTGACTTCAGGCTACCGGTTGCCACTGTTGATAACATAACCAAGATAAGCTAGGAAAATGTGTAAACCCACAAAGTAAGGGGTAGGTGCATAAAGTGATTCAGTGTATTTATTAAAATCCAAACCAATTCCAACTTTTCAAAACAGTGCCGTGTTCGACTGTCTATAAATAAATAAATAATTCATTAAACAAAGTGTGGTGGAGGTTAAAATAATTCTATAATTAATCCATTGTAAGGTTTCCAAACTTTTTAGGGGCTGTCCCCAGCAGAATGACATGCCAAAGAGCGTCCCAAAGTGCGATCACTGTGTCTATGGAAGACAGCCTATCAGTTGCCGGGACAACTGCTGGTTCACAGCGCTGTAGCAGACTTACAAAGGAGCAAGCACTGAGTCACTCCAGATCCCAGAGTCACTCAATTAGAGTGGCCCCCCTTCAGCTCCTGAGTGTCTGCAACGCACTTCCCTGAAGGGCTGTCCTCATTGCTGTCTTCTTCCTCTCTCTCATTCACTATTGTGCCAGCACTCTCCTGTCTTCCTCTCTGCTTCTTTCTCTCGTCTTTTAACATCCTGTTCTTTTCTCTTTCCTTTCTTTTCTGTCTCCCCATCGCAACCATGAAGGCTCTTCTTAAATTCAGCTTCTTAATTGGGTGCAGGAGCTACTCCCTCCGTGGCATCACTGAGGTACCTGACTGATCTGCCCGCCTTGATTAACTGCAGAGTGAAACGCACTCACATACACCTGCACCTTCTTTGGGGCGCAATTATTTGTTTAATTCTTACCACCTTTTTTTTTTAGTCACAGACTCTCTATACTGCAGTGCCTTAGATTAAAGCCCAAAAAAGCGCTTTGCAGAGTTTGAGCAGCAGGTACATCTTTAAATCAGTTGTTGGGAGGACAATGCATAATTCAGGACTTCATGGTAGAATTGCTACAAAGAAACCTGAAGGAGAAAAATAAGTAGATGAAACTTGCTTGGACCAAGAAATCCAGACAAGGGACATCAGACCAGTGCAAATCCGCATGTTGATCTCACAAGCTCATATTGGAAATTTTTGGTTTTACTGTAAATGCCATGTTTTTGAGCAATGCAGAGAAAGGAAGTATGTGGGGCAAGTGTAGTGTAGGTATGCTTTGTTGGAGACATTGTCAGCAATTTCTTTTTAAAATTAAAAGCACAAATAGCTATCATGGCTTCCATAACATTCTGCAGTGACATGCCATTCTATCTGGTTTGTGCTAATTCAGGTCTTCATTTGTTTTTCTTCAGCATATTGACACTAAACACACATCCAGACAGTGTAAGAAGTATTTGGTAAAGAAGGAGGGTGAAAGACTACTGCAGCAGTTAACTTTCCTAAACCCAGCAGAGAGAAAAATATCCTATCTGGCCACCTTAAAGAGAGAATTGCAGAAGCTGGTAAAACTGTCACCAAGGCAAATGGTGGCTACTTTGAAGAATCTAAACTGGTTTGCTTTGGTGACTGCATATTTCCACATATATTATTTCATAATCTTCTCTATTACACTAAAATATCTATCTATCTATCTATCTATCTATCTATCTATCTATCTATCTATCTATCTATCTATC
This sequence comes from Polypterus senegalus, assembly GCF_016835505.1. Taxonomy (NCBI): domain Eukaryota; kingdom Metazoa; phylum Chordata; class Cladistia; order Polypteriformes; family Polypteridae; genus Polypterus; species Polypterus senegalus. The sequence continues at coordinate 102,628,772 of NC_053158.1, read as the reverse complement.
TATCTATCTAAAATGAAAAAAAAGTTGTAAAACTGAAGAAGTCTTTTATAATCACTAATGATTGGTACTGTTAGGACTTACTTGCATTGTCATTCACCATTAATAAAGGACAAGTTAACACGCATATAGATCTATCCCTATATGAACTCAATGTTATTTCATTATACTGTATCTGCAAATGTATTAGAAAAATTATAAAATATACCATGAAGTATCAATATTTTAAAATAGCAAAAAGGAATAAAAAATGGACAGAAACTGGTCTACTTTGGAACACCTGGCTAAAAAGGTGTCAGTGTTACATGTAAAGCTCTTCACTACAAACTTTGAATCGCTACTGAACTAGCAGCTGCCCTGTCTTGTGTGTCAGTGTATGTGAGTAATGTGTAATGCTCCAATAGGTTACATATTATTTATTTATTTAACCAATGTATTTGCCTGTTTGCTTATTTTTGTCTGTATATAGCCAGACAGACAGAGCTACTGTGATCACTGTGACCCTAACCAGGAAAATCAGTTTCAGAAGATAAGATCAGATGAGATGAGATCTATAGCACTTCTTCAGTGCACACATTTCTGGTTTATGTATAGTTATTGCCATCTAGTGGTGCTTTTGAATATCATGGAAGAAGGCTGTCTGATAGTCCGCTTGTTAGTTCCATGCATTAAGTACCTAAATGAAGAACACAAGAGAATATCTAAAGAGTCTAACATTTCTAAAGTTATCATAATTTCAAAGCATCACTTAAAACCATAGTTAAGATAAGCTCAGAGAATGTAAAAAAATTTAAAAAAGAATCCCAGGTGTAGTTATATTATAATATATATTTTTATTATATTTCCATCCATCCATCCATTTTCTAACCTGCTGAATCCGAATACAGGGTCACGGGAGTCTGCTGGAGCCAATCCCAGCCAACACAAGGCACAAGGCAGGAACCAATCCTGGACAGGGTGCCAACCCACCGCAGGACACACACAAACACACCAAGCACACACTAAGGCCAATTTAGAATCACCAGTCCACCTAACCTGCATGTCTTTGGATTGTGGGAGGAAACCGGAGTGCCCGGAGGAAACCCACGCAGACACGGGGAGAACATGCAAACTCCACGCAGGGAGGACCCAGGAAGCGAACCCGGGTCTCCTAACTGCGAGGCAGCAGCGCCACCGTGCCGCCCTTTATTATATTTTATTAATATATTATTGTTATTAGGCAATTACTAATTCCAAACATTTTCTTTTAAAAAATGTAAACTTTACATGAATGATCCAAATGCAGCCTATGGCATCTGTTCTTAACAGCAGTATATTGAATATTCCATTAAAGACATTTCATAGTGGAAAAAGGTTTCCAATATAGCAGCTTTACCACTTACATAGTAAAAGAGAACTTTACATACTGTCACCTATTGGAGGCATCCCTCACCCCCAAACCACAAACACAACTGCCACAAAACAGGTCTCAGGTCCAAGAGACTTCTTTATTCTTCAAATATACCTTTAATAAACTTCTTCATCGCCCAACAGTCATACTTCTGTTATCTCTTCCACTCCTCTCTAGGTGAAATTTGTCTAGCTCTGCTCCATACTCTGACTCCCCTTGCTGAGGCAGAAGAGCTTCTTTTCAAGGTGGACCTGAGGGTACTTCCGATGCAACAGTATTACATGGCGGGGGGATGTTTCCCTTGGCAGCTCCCTCCGATAGCACTGAAGGAGCTCAATAGGGCTGCCCTTTAGAGCTATAGTTCCCCTACAGTGCAGGAAGTGTTCAAATATAGGGCATCATAAGAGGAATGCTAAAAACTATTGTACTAGGAGGCAATCTCCAAGCCTTTATGGTAGCTTCCTAGCCAGGTTAGGTAACACCATCCATCGCAACCAGGATGCCGGCCTAACCCTACATTCTATGAGAGAGGTTGGGAGCATGCGCAGATAGCACGTTGCCACACCCACCACAAGATGTACCACCTGGATTTAGACCCAAGTGCAGCGGGTGATACCTCAGCACCATACTGGAACAGTGTGAGGTTTTTGATGATGGCTGGAGTGCCCATCCTACCACCAACCCCCAAGTTTTCCCTGTAAGCTGGAGGACCTACTTGCAGGGCTGTATGCAGATTAATGTTGTACCAAGAGATGACACAACTGCAGGTTAAGGACCTTGCTCAAGGGCCCAATGGAGTAGTGTCGCTCTTGGAGTTTGCGGGATCTGATTGCTGGCACAGATCCCTAGCCTCAAATGAGATTGTACTTAATCTTCATAATCAATGAAATCTGTAAAAAATATTAAAAGAGTGCTTTTATGGATTGCTTTGCTATCCTTTCATGTGGATTAGTAGTGCTTTCACAAGTGCAAAAGCTGACAGTACAAGACACCCAGTGGATTATGTTGTGGTGATACATCCACTGATGCTAAGCAAAAGCACATCATCAGAAATGTTACTTGGGATCATAGAATGTTCTGGATCTTTGGAATATTAGACTCTCTCACCAAGGCAACCCAGGTGTTGTTGATGAAGCCTCAGCCTATGTCCTAGTGGCAATCACCGAAGGATCTGCTCCCTTGATCACAGTGTAACTAGCTTGCAAGATAGAGGTAATACTTTGTCCTTTTTGAATTTTCAAATCTTTCAGTTTCTGATATCAACTATAGATTAATAATCAAATCAAATGCAAAATATACAAATTAAGGTACCAATTATAATTTCAAACACAAACATATTAAATCTAGTATACTCTTGGAATTAACATTGTTTAAAGAACATTGAGCCTGTCTGCAATAAGCTGTGTTATTAAAGAATAACATGAATTGAAATCAACTGAGTCCTCTGGAAGTGTTCTAATATTATATAGTATTTGGCATGATAGCTCTCCCTCTGGCTCAGCATAGTGTGCTTTGCATAGGCAGTTATAGAAATGGGTGTAAATAGGCCAAAGACGGGCAATCGTTTTGGATGGTTTGGCTGATATTATGTTCTTTCATTGAGTGTTTTAGTCCTTAACAAGCTACCTTTTTGCATGTTTATTTATTCATAGTCAAAACTCAATATCTCAAATGATACAATATATTAATTAAAAACCTTTGCAGATATTTTGTCCACAAATGATTTAAAAAATGACTTTATAATTATTTTAATTACTTTGCCTATTTATTTTTTCCATGTCAAAGAATACTGTGTAGGCAGTTGCAGTTTCACACTAACACTTTGTAACCACCTCTGACGCATCTACATACTCTGCGTGTGACAGAGTGCAGGGTACAGAGGCAGATGACACATGACTTGACTTATAATCTTTTTTTTTTTGCTCTAAATTTTTATTTAGCAAGATGCAGCACATTCTGGTGCAAAGTACCCTGTGAGGTGAGAACATAAAAAATAATATTATGTATCATCTTCAAACTGTTCTCTACAATATTACATCATGATATTATACACTGACTTTGAAGTGTTTATGAACCTAAATGTAGCTAGGGGTTCACAGATTACAGAAAATATGTCATTTTTTAATCCAGCTTTATATAATGCAGGGTAATGTGGAAACAAAACATCAGGTTGACAAGGGGGTCCATTCCTGTGCAGGATCGATTTATTCATCTTATTGAATAACTTAAATTAGGATTAAATGATAATGCAAACTGAAAGGAGGCCCTTGGGCAGACTTCCGATTCAAATAACAACTAGGATGAGGTTATATTATAACACAAATTGTATGGGATATTCAAGATTAAGGTATACAAAATTATGGGGAATTACAAAAATGACACCCCTCTCTGGCTCAACATATTCAAGGATCAAGTACTATCAACGAGACACTGTGGTTGGCCCTTTGGTCTCCCTCCTGCTCAATCCTTCTTTTCATCTTCTGGCTGCTCTTTTTTCTGCTAGTGGAGCCTTTCCCCTCACAGGTCTCAGACAACTCCTAGCTCAATGGTCCAGTGGCAATAACAGCCTTTTAAACACAACTACCAATGCCACTTAATGCATGCTTGGAGTAACATACAGCCCAGAAGCTGGCCTCCATTTAGGCCAGAGACACAAGGCTAGAGCTTTAGTTGGTGGTTCTGAAACCCCAGAAGTAATATGGGCCAGAGCACCATGATAGCATATTCACGAAATATCTTTTTGTGGCACATCATTTAGAGTTTTGTGCATTTTTATGGCTGCCCATGTTCACATATGCTTTTTATATGAACCTAACATATATGAATCTGGCAGCTGAAGTTTAATGTCCACCCATGTTTCTGAACCTGCTTCTTTCACCTCCTGCTCTACCCTAAAAGCAAAAGGTGAAAAGCAACAGCCAAGTTTAATTTATACATATAAACAGTAAGAAATTACAAATACAGAATACATTAAACATTCAGTTAAATAGGTTATTTATAATGAGGCAAACTGATATAATGCGGAGAAAAATCTGGCAGTAGAAGGACCTGAGAGCTTGTAAGCAGGACCAGTCCAAGAGTTTAAACAAGAACAGACTCAAATATCAAGAATACCATGAGGAACTACAACGAGCTGGCAACCATTTATACATTGAAGAAATACTACATATAGGAGTTATGTAAAGCATATAGTGTCTTTAATTTTCTCACTGAATGTTCTTATTTGTGATTCACAACAAGTAGGCAAAATTTATAGCTGGGACTGCAATTTTCCTAGAACATGGCGTAGTTTAAGCCAATTTTGCTCAGAAGGCTGTAGAGTAGTATTAGCATACTGCAGTTCATCTGAGTCACTTTTTTGAACTGAAGACAAGACACTTGACCAAAGAATGAGTAGAAGAAGCAGGTCTTCAATTCAAAAGGTGACTCCCGTGCGGCTTTAATTTTTTTGTATTTATGTTGTGTTTGGATTATTCCGGGAACGCTGTGGAAAAAAACAAAATAAAAACAAACTTGCTGATGAAAGTTGGTATATTGTGTCAGTTAACATCAATATAAATGAATAGTGATCTGTTTGACAAAATAATTTCCACCATATGTGTTAACAGAATGGATCTCAGAATAAGAGGAAATGAGACAGGAATAATATGGTGGTATGTGTGGGTAAGAAGGCAAGCTACATCCTTCCTAGACAAAGCAATAAAGTTTAGAATGAGTCGAGTAGGAATGGAAGAATTTTTTTAAGGTCTTCTCCTGTGGAATTTTCCTATACTTTGTACTTATTTACATAAAGTTGTTTTCATAACTTGTAGATCTAGGGCATTTTATTTATAATCTTGGGTGTTGTTTCCTGAAGAAAAGCAATCATATCTGTTGACTTTATAACAGAAGAAGATGTTTGGAAAATATCTCCTGACAGCCCCATGGGGACTCTTTAACTAAAATAATTTATTAATTTTAAGGCAGCAAATATTTGGTCAGCATATATATATATATATATATATATATATATATATATATATATATATATATATATATATATATATACATACAGTATATACTGTATATATATATATATATATATATATATATATATATATATACACTAATAAGTGAGTTTAAAATATATGTACATGATCAAAATATAGGCCTTTCAATCCAATATAGCTTATTACTTTCTATTCATATAAAATGTGCATAAAATGGATAAAATTTGCAAAATATTGTCAATTCTAGACGTGGAGGTCCTTAAGTACAACGGCAAATTTCTGTTGTTGATGTGCTGTAGTACTCAACTTAGCGTGTCCGTTTCTGTTAAACTGAAATTTTTAAAATATTTTGGAGTTTAATTTTGAAGTTGGGCAGCACGGTGGCGCAGTGGGTAGCGCTGCTGCCTCACAGTTAGGGGACCCAGGTGTTTTTCCCGGGTCCTCCCTGTGTGGAGTTTGCATGTTCTCTCTGTGTCTGCGTGGGTTTCCTCTGGGTACTCCGGTTTCCTCCTACAGTCCAAAGACATGCAGGTTAGATGCATTGGTGATCCTAAATTGTCCCTAGTGTGTGCTTGATGTGTGGGTGTGTGTGTGCCCTGTGGTGGGCTGGTGCCCTGTCTGGAGTTTCTTTTCCTGCCTTGCGCACTGTGTTGGCCGGGATTGACTCCAGCAGACCCCCGTGACCCTGTAGTTAGGATATAGCGGGTTCGATAATGGATGGATTTTGAAGTTTTATAAAGAAATACAATCTTCTGCTCTACTCCATGCGATTTTGTCTCAGTCATCTGTGTGATAAGTTCTCTACAAAGGATTTTTAGTTGACACTTGAATTTTCAGAGAATGAACAAAAGCAATTGAAGTGGAAAAAAAGGGGTTGATTTTTCCTAATAACTAGCAAATTGAAAGTTTAGGGGCATTCATTATAAATATTTTACAGTGCACTTGATTAACAACATATATAGGGCTATGTACAGTACTGGTCACTAGTATACAAATGTGACATAGCAAAGAAGACCAGCCGAGAACACACAAATTCTCAAGAGATCAAGTTAGTTTGGTCACCTTTTGGCTGACTTTGCATCTCTTATAATTTGGCCACTGAAAACGATTTAGTTTTCTGGAAGTGTGGCACGGTGGCACAGTGGGTAGTGCTGCTGCCTCGCAGTTAGGAGACCCGGGTTAACTTCCCAGGTCCTCCCTGCGTGGAGTCTGCATGTTCTCCCCGTGTCTGCATGGGTTTCCTCCCACAGTCCAAAGACATTCAGATTAGGTGCATTGGTGATCCTAAATTGTCCCTAGTGTGTGGTTGGTGTGTGGGTGTGTGTGTGTCAGACCTGCGGTGGGCTGGCGCCCTGCCAGGGGTTTGTTTCCTGCCTTGCACCCTGTGTTGGCTGGGATTGGCTCCAGCAGACCCCCGTGACCCTGTAGCTGGGATATAGCGGGTTGGATAATGGATGGATAGTTTTCTGGAAACTTAAAATTAAGAAGTAAAATACTTTGATTTACCAATTAAAAAGAACGTGCCAAGTGGAGATGACAGAAGTTGGAATAAAAACCTGCACCCTCTGCAACTTTCCAGGAGTTCTGAAATGTTCTACTATGACAAGCTAAGAAGAGAAATTACTCAATTTTCAAATGAACAGAGCAGGGGAATAAAGGTTTTAAAAATTGTGAAAGACATGAGCTAAACCAGCAGATTTCTTTACATTAAATAATGAATAGTGCACTTGAAAAGAATTGGGGGGAGTTAAGGAGAACTACCATACAGCAGATAGAAACCAGGCAGCAGTTTTTCACACAAACAGCTGCTATAAGATAGAATAAATTACAAAACCCTCTAGTTAAAACAGAAACAGAGACCCAGATGGCTCAAAAATATGTCTGTTTAAAATATTGGGATAACCCATTAGCCAAATAAAAAAGATTTATGAACTGAGTGTTCTTTTCCCATTGGTATACATTTATTTTGTGTATTTTTTTTTTGCTTCCTTCTTTCAGTTACAAAATAATTCCATTAAATAAACATTTCATCAAACAAGAATATATGAAAGATTGATAATTACTGTAGATTGCACAAAAAGGCAACTACAGTATTTTGGTTAGGCTTACAAATTTTTTTTATTTGTAATATCTTCAAATGCCACATTTTTTCAAATTAAAGTTTAGATAGGCTTACAGACTTGTTCATTTTTGCTTTATTTTCAAAAGCAGAATTTGTTCAAACTTCACTCTAAGTGGATCATAGAGCTGCTGCAAACAATCTAGTTTTCAAAAGTAGTTCAAACTTCTGGGTGCTGCATATATGTTTGTAACATATGTTGGATTCACACAGGCTGTTCTTAGCAAGGCTGGAGAAGTGCTGACCCAGACTGAGAATGTTCTCTGGTGGTGGAAGGAACAGTTTGAGGAGCTCCTGAACCCAATGGACTCACCCTCTGATGGAGAATGAATGGCTGTTTCTCTGAGGGAAGTCATTGAGGTAGTTAAGAAACTCTGCACTGGCATGGCCCTGGGGGTGGGGTGGTTGAGGGTTTTTGGGGTAGATGAGATCTGCCGAGAAATGCTGAAGGCTTCTGCCTAATGCAGAAGGTGGCATGACTCTACCTAACTTTCAGTTGTATTACTGGGCAGCAAACATGCAAGCTATTAAAACCTGGACACAAATAGATGAACATATACAGGCTTGGTCAGCAATAGAAATACAATCCTGCAGTACTTCTTTATATACCCTGCTTTGTGCCCCAATAAATGCAAGTTATTGCCAATATACTAATAACCCAACTGTGCTTCACTCACTCAGAATATGGAGCCAATGTAGAAAGAATTTTAAGATGGAGAATCTTTTATCTGTGGCACCTCTGCATGAGAACCACCTGTTTCAACCCTCGCAAACATATGCAGTTTTTAATATCTGGGAAACATTTGGGATTAAATTGCTTAGAGATCTTTATATAGACAACATCTTTGCATCCTATGAACAATTACATTCCAAATTTAACTTTCCAGCAACACATTTCTTTCACTATCTTCAAATTAGAAACTTTGTCAAACAGAACCTGCCTGATTTCCCTCATCTCGCACCTTCCTCTATGCTGGAAACAATATTGCACAGTTTGGAGGACTCAGACAGCACTTCTGCAATATATAAAATTATTTTACAGTCCCTTCCTTTCAAAGATTCAAGAGGACAATGGGAAAAAGATCTCTCACTCAACATCTAAAAAAAGGAGTGGAAGGTAGCAATGCAGAGAATTCACTCGAGCTCCATATGCACAAAGCATACAATCATTCAACTCAAAATTATATATCGAGCACATCTGTCTCACCTAAAACTCTCCAAAATGTTTCCAGGGCAAGATCCAACCTGCGAACGCTGCAATCAAGTCTCAGCCTCACTGGGTCACGTTTTTGGCCTGCACCAAATTAACGTCATTCTGGATCAAAATTTTTAATTACCTTTCAGACAGCCTTGGTGTCACAATCGCTCCTAATCCACTAACAGCTGTGTTTGGGGTTCCTCCAGATGGGTTTAAAGTGAAGAAAGACAAACTAATTGTGATTGTATTCACTACACTCTTGGCACGCAGACTTATTTTGCTAAACTGGAAGAATCCCAACTCTCCTCTTTTAAGTCAGTGGGAAACCAATGTTTTATACTATTTTAAATTGGAAAAAATCAAATACTTAGTTAGAGGATCTGTACAGATTTTTTTCAAAACATGGCAGGATCTAATCAGTAATATTTTAGAATAAGCTCTTAAAGCACAGAGGAAGCAATTATTTCTGTATTTCTTTTTCTTCTCCATTCATCTCTATTGGCTTATCAAACTCATCAATTTAGGTATGTTTACAAGTCTTAAGTTTTACTCCGTTGGCCTTGCTCTCTCTCTCAGGGGTGGGGGTCGATTTGCTCTCAATCCTTCTTTTTGTAAAAATTGATTGATTTGTATGGAATAATTGCAAAAAAAAAAAAAAAAAAATGCTGAAGGCTGTGAACAGTGTTTGGCTTTCATGGCTGACATGCCTTTTTAGTGTTGCATGGTCATTGGAAGCTGTGCCTCGGGAGTGATACAGCAGGGTAGTGGTCCCCATTTTTAAAAAGGTGGACAGTAGGGTGTGCTCCAACTATCGGAGTATCACACTCCTCAGCCTCCCTGGGGAAGGTTTTGGCAAGGTACTAGAAAGGAGACTCCTTCTAGTCGTAGAACCTCAGGTCCAGGAGGAGCAATGCAGATTCTGTGCAGGCCATGGAATGGTGGACCAGCTCTTTACCCTCATGGGGATTCTGGACGGAGCATGAGAGTACACCCCACTGGTGTACATATGTTTTATGGACTTAGAGAACGTGTATGACTGTGTTCCTTGATGGATTCTGTTGGTTCTGGGAGAGTATGGGGTCCCAAGGCCTCTAATTAGAGCTATTCGGTCCCTATGTAATCACAGTGAGACCTGTATCCACATACTCAGAAAAACATCAGCACCGTTTCCAGTAGGTGTGGGACTCTGCCAGGGCTGTGCTTTTTCTCCTATCTTGTTTGTGATTTTCATGGACAGGATATCAAGGTGCAACCAGGGAGGAGAGGGGGTTAAGTTCGGTGACCTTAGAATCGTGTACTGCTTTTTGCAGATGATGTGGTGCTGTTGGCTTCATTGGGCTGCAAACTCCAGCTCGCATTGGGACAGTTTGCAACCAAGTGTGAAGCGGCAGGAATGAGGATCAGCACCTCCAAATCTGAGGCCATGGTCCTCTGTAGGAAAAAGATGCACTGTCCTCTCTGAGTGGGAGGAAAGTTACTACCTCAAGTAAAGGACTTTAAGTACCTTGGGATCTTGTTCACAAGTGAGGGAAACAAATAGATGGTGAAACTGAGAGACAGACTGGGATGGTTAGAACAGTTATATGGTCACTATACCGATCTGTAGTGGTGAAGAAGGAGCTGGTAAGTCAGAAAGTGAAGCTCTCAATTTACCAGTCAATTTATCTCTTTATCTTCGCCTATGGCCATGAAACTGGGTAATGACCAAAAGAATGAAATTGCAAAAACAAGTGGCCAAAATGAGCTTTCTCCATAGGGTGGCTGGGCTCTCTCTCTTAGAGGCAGTGTGAGATGCACAAACATCCAAGAGAGGTTCGGAGTAGAACCGCTGACCTTCCACATTGAGGTGGTTAAGGCATCCCGGACACCGCCCTGTGGTGGTTTTAGAGGCACGACCAGCTAAGAGGAGACTGAGAAGACTGTATCTCTCAGAAGGCATGGGATCCCACAGTATGAGTCGGCAAGTGTGGCTGAGTAAAAGGACATATGGGCCTCACTGCTAAGACTGTTGCTCCAGCTTCCAGAAAAGTAGAGGAAAATTAATGAATGAATGAAAACTGCATCCTCCAAGTGAATGTGACAGTTGAAAATGCAGCGCTTCACAAAAATTGCATTCTTTATATGTTGTGGTCCCCTTTATATGCTTGTGCCTCCTCCAGACCGTGAGGGGGCGTCCGTCCATGGTTCTGTTGGATCCACGGGTCGAGGGCATGGAAGCCCTACCCTGTAGGGGCCAGTGGTCACCGCCAGGTGGCGCCCCGATGCCGGTTTGCCCCGTGTGGTCTTTGGCCGGGCGTGTGCCTCCTCCAGTGCCTGTTTATCCCGGGAGCCCGGCACTTCCGCCACACCAGGAAGTGCCGGGGGGAAGACGACCGGGGAGACACGGACGGCTTCCGAGTGCGCAGCCAGCACTTCCGCCACACAGGGGTGTGGCCACAGCTAAGTGCCGGGAAGCAGCTGGAACCCGTCCGGGTTCCCATTAAAGGGGCCGCCTCCCTCCAGTCAGCGGTGGATGTCGGGAGGAAGCAGACAGAGCTGGAGAGAGAGGACGGGAGGCGGCCAGGAAGGCACAAGAGACTGTGGGCCTGGACATTGGGGAAATCGGTGCAAGAAGGCACTGGGGGTGCACGTGAGCAATTTGTAAATAATATTCTTGTAAATAAATGGTGTGTGGGTGAAAATATGCTGTCCATCTGTCTGTGCCAGGGCCAGCGTTCACAATGTACAAAGTGACACCATCAAAGAGAAATTGGGACTTCATGTCATGGAAGGTCTGTTGACCGTGGCACACAGGACCCAGTGGTCAATGAATGACATAGAGATTTACAGAACTAAATTAAACTCAGTTTCTCTTCCACCAAAAATAATCATGGTGAGGTTAATATTTATCTTTCATTATGCCTTTGTGTTAGACTTTATGTGTCAAGTTGCAGCCACCTAAGGCACAGACTGCATGTTGGGTAAGGTAGCTAAATGAGCATTTGTTGAGATTGAAAAAGCTCTTTAAAACTTTGTCTTTAACACCATTATAATAACAAAAGGAAAATCAAAAATATGACACTGTATAAAACATTAAAATGGAGAAAGTGTATAAATGTTTCATAATGAAATGTGAGTGAACTCGTCTTACATTTGATTTAACATGAAAGACATTTGTTATACTCACCAGTCACCAACTGAAGGAAATGTCCCATTAAAATGTATTTGTAAGTGTAAACATGGCTTTTTGTATCCTATTTTTAAAGTCCAACTATATATGGTAAATAAATAAATAAACCTATTATTCTGTCAAGGAGAAATCTTGAACATTCAGGAAGGTCACCATTGAAGAAGTTTAGAAATCACTGTTTTTTAATGTGAAAGATGCTTTATAAAATAATTGTTCAAATGAGTCAAATGATATTTAATCCATTTAATAATCTTGGAGGGCAGCACATTAGTTAGTTCTGTAGCTGCTGCTTCATAGGCCTGCAGCCCTTGCAGCCCTAAACTGAATTAAGCAGGTTTGAAAATGCTTGGACAGATTAAGTAATTCTCATAAAATACTGTATGACGCAGAAGCCATGACAATCATTAAGAAGAATTTGGATGAGATATTGGCACAGCTTAGCTATGAGCTAAACACACAGGCCTGATGGACTGAATGATCTCCTGTCATTTGTCAAATGTCTTATGTTTCCTATGTTTATGCATGCTAATAAAATCAGTGCAAAAATCTCAGATCATGAGTGACATCTAATGGTGAAAATGTACATGTAACTGTATAGCTTGGATGTTCAATAATTGCAAACACTGACAACCATAAAATTGCCATACTAAAACTCATAACTGATCATACTTAGTACATCAGTTTTGAGTCCTTTGCATTATATATAATCTTTATTCATTCACGCCAGGCCACACAATTATTTGGAAGGAATGAAGAGTTCCTAAAAAAAAAAAACATGTTTTTGTAGGGAAAATATAAAAATGTCACATAGATGGTGATTGGGCTGGTACTGTAACCCAGGAGATTGAAGCTATGAGATAGCTGTACCAGCTCATTTCCATACTACCACTACCAGTCCAAGGCACAGAACAACCATGGAAGGGTCACCAGTTCATCACATTGAATGCAGACACCCACAAGCAATCATGTGACGCAAATTTAGAGAAGTCAGTTAACTACAACTGTTTAGAATATGAATGGATAGCTGGAGCGATCAAAGAAATCTGATCTGGATGTGAAATGTGATGATTATTAAAATAACAGGATTATAATGAATAATTTAATGTTGTTAAAAAAATATTTAAATGAATAAAAAGAGAATTTATGGAGTGCTGCTGGCTCATGTTTTTAAAATCATAAGTCCATTTCCTGGGTCAGGTGTCTCCACAGAGTTTTGTATGTTCTCACCATGTCTAGATGGATTTCTTTGGGAATCTCCTTACACATTACAAATCAATGATTTTGGTTGATGTTCAGTTTTGTCTTTTGAGTGATAATTTAAAGATTAAAAAAATGGGTGGATGGATAAGTCAGACTTTTAAAAATAATATGATGTACTGCTTCAGATGTACTACATCATTCCTCACTTTTTAAAATATTGCAATGTTACACTGGAAGCAATAATGATAAAACATGTCAGTATGATGGCATACTGGCTAATGCTGCACCCTGGCAGCCTCATCAGTCCACAATTGATGTCTTGATACTTTATGTCATCACATTGTTTGTGCCGTATACATACATACGTATGTGGGTGTGCTACGGAGGCATGCATGGTATGTTGATTGGGAAAGCCAAATCGGCATACAGCAAGTGAGGGTGTCTGCTATGATCTGAATTCACATCACATTCAAAGATGCCTGTGGACTTATAATGGAGCAATCAAGTTTAAAAAATAAATGGTTAATAAGTTGTATAAAGAAAATGTAATATTAAGTAAATTTGCATAATGTTTTTATTTAGATCAAATAGCCAATAGATTCATTTTTAATGTTAATTAAGGCTTGTAATGGAGGGCAGGGAAACTTTAAGTCTGACTTTAATTTGCTTTCACATGTTCAGTGAAATTCCTACTTGTGTACCTCAGCAACATCCAACATGTCACCACTTTCCAGAACCATGATCATCAGTAAGTATTGCTAGTCAGAAAATGTTACAGTCGCTATTGCAGAATTTATAATGCATTATTTACTGGGACTAATTTTATTCATTTATTTATTTTGTTTTGGCACAGTACCACTAAGCTTTCATAACCCTAGCACTCATTCAGGACTAAAAGCCTTCTACCAGCTGTAATATTCTAAACTGCCAAATATGCTTCTGGCTGACATGCTCAAAATGTTTAAATATATCTCAGCAATTTTTTTCTAATTTCTTAACAATATGACATGAGTACCAATTACCACCAGTAAGATTTATCAGAAAGTGTGTGCTTGTTTAAGATACTAATTTGTGCTTCAGTCAGCATTTAAAATTAGGCCAAATCTCAGTTATAGAAGAAACAGTGATGAGCTAATGAATTGCTTACTGCATAAGAAAAATAGAACATTTAATATTAGGTAATTTAACAAGCACCATATTAAGGTCTTTATCAAGCAGATCATATAAATCAAAGCCATGCCCTGAAAAGCCACACATAATGATATACCTGTTTACATGTCACATCTAAAAGCAGGCATACTTACTCTTCTATTAGCATGATCTGAAAGGTGGGATATTATGTTGATTGAAAGTTAGGCCAATGTATTACAATGTTATTATTATTATTATTATTATTATTATTATTATTATTATTATTATTATTATTATTATTATTATTACTACTACTACTGTAAGGTGTTGCCTTGGAAGTTAATTCAGGATGCTTCCTTGGTGTTTTTGAACTGGCAGGACATACAAGAGGTGTCTGTCTACTTCATCAATCCATTGCAGCCTTTACTGGGGACTAAGTAAAGCAAAGGATAAGAGCAAGTTATGGGCTCTTAAGGGAAAGGAGAGATTTATGTAATGTGTATGTATTGTATAATTAGTGTGCTGTTTTCAATAAATGTTACAAGTTTCTGTTTTCCTCTATCTTTCACAGAGTACTAAGGGTGGGGTGAAGCTGTTACTTGACCTCAGGTATGGATGGCTAATATGAGAAGGGCACCTCTCTTCTACATGTTCAATGCATAAAGGCCTTTAGTACTTCTTAAAAAGGCATAGAGACAATTAAAGGTTTTAGTTATTTATAGCAATTGCCTTTTTGAGTGTATTAGCTGAGCTACTTTGGCATCTGTACATACTCAGGACCTTGATGATCACATTTCAGTGTTTCAATTTTGTCAGAGTCACATAGTGCTTTTCTTGATAAAATTCATGCACATGTTCAAAACTGCTGTTTACATTTTGTGTATATTTAGAGCAACATACAAGGTGCTTATCCTGACCTATTTACTGTTTGCATATTATTGTAGCTGAGTTTGTGCTGAAAACAAATGAAGCACTTTGGAATCAATGTGTGGAAAGCTGATGAAACTTGCACAAATATCAGAGCATGGAACAATCCCTAAGGTTCCTCAGCTGACCCTCAGATAGCAGTTGGCTGTTACTTAGTACTGCCTAATCTTATTTTTGTTTCATGTAAACTTTTCTTTCTTCATCTTGTAAAGCACTATAAGCTATACCATTTGTATGAAAATGTGCTATATAAATAAATGTTGTTGTTGTCATTGTTATTTTCATATATTCTACTATATTTCATATATTCAGTGGACACGTGTTTTGTCTTGGTAGAGAAATATATTACTCTACTTTCCCATTTGTATTATTAATAAGTACCCTTTGTCAGAATGCCTGAAATTTCCTAGACTTACCACTGTTTATAAGGTATTATAGTATATAACGTCTCCCCTTCTACATCTATAACCTCAGGCAATTAGGTGTAGTAAAAGACAAGCAGAAGTTAAGTTACATTTTAAACAATGTATTATTGGTAATCTGCGGTAGGCTGGCGCAGTGCCCAGGGTTTGTTTCCTGCCTTGCGCCCTATGTTGGCTGGGATTGGCTCCAGCAGACCCCTGTGACCCTGTAGTTAGGATATAGTGGTTTTGATAATAGGTGAATGGATTATTGGTAATATTCATAAATAATAACCATATGCAAAGTACATTTGAATATTGGCAACCATACAACCTGATAAATGTTGATGTGTAGTTTCAGGTGGCATACAGACTTGTTAGTTACTTAAAATGTCTCTAGTTAAGGTTGTTATACTACATGTTTCTTTATGTCACTATATCTGGACAATACTGTTATGAGTTTTATTCACATGTGCATGTTAACTGTGGCACACAGGGGCTCAGCAGTTAGAATTGCTGACCAAGCATTTGATTAGATAGCCAAAGACAACTGGAGGCTTGTATAGTCAGCTTAAACACAGGTTAGGGTATTTCTGTCCTCTATCAGCACAAATCTTCTTTCCTTACTGAGAGAATGAGAATCGGCATGTAAACACTATGATATTTCTGTATTTTGTGGGAGAGGAATTCAGCCCTTGTTTGGAGACAGAGAAGACCAGCAAATGAAGCAAGACATTATAAAGGCTTGGACAACAGCCAGACCCTTAGAGGCGGAATCGACAAAGCTCGAAGGAAAACCTCCCAGCGTAGTGACGTGAAAATGGCTGACTGTGTTGATCCAGATTTCCCACCTGGATTAAGTCTGTCCATGCGCCTCTCCGTCTGTAACCGCGTTAACCGTCAGTAAATGTAAGCTAAACGATATTTTGTCTCATGTGATTCTTGTACCGCCGTAATCACTATGGGAGGGATATCGCCTTTTCTGGTATATTATGATATTGTTTAATTATTTAATATGCCACAATTTTAAAAGAACACATTTCCAAGAGAGCTAATGCCTCTGCAGGAAACAAAGGCATCATTATGTGGTCAGCTTTCTTCAAGACAGGCCGCATGCCTGTCTCAATGTGGCTGCTGAGCTGTGCTCTTCATTATGTTATCCTTTTCAGTTCATGCATCAGTTTGGTAAGAGAGAGAGTGAGGGAGTGAGCAAATTTATAGATTCTCTGTCCAACGTCTAGAGCCAATAGGACATCGTGGTACTTAAAAGCTTTTGATACAAGCCGGTTCCAAACAGCCATACTTCGGCGAGATAGAACATCTTAATGCCTGCCACCCAAACCATAAGTTAAGGTAAAGCTTGGCAGTTAAGCAGCCTGGCTTTCCTATGGGGGTTGAGAGACTTCAGAGAAACATTAGCCTAGCTTGTTTGAGGCACTTCCCCAAAACCCTATCATAAAATTACCCTAAAAGGGGGAGAGGGATTGTGAAACCATCAAACCACTGCTGTTATTATCTATAATGTAACACTAATATTACATTGTTTTGCCTAAGTTACAAATAAAGACATACAAAATATTTATCAACTTGTATGCAAAATTTCACATCCCAACAACACCTTATTTACATAACAGCACTTATCTCTAGCTTTGCACACAATTGTTAACAAACTTTATGTATGATTCATTTAAAGAAATAAGAGTTAGTTGAAAGATATGTCAGCATGCATTTGCAAAAACAAAAATGTGTAAAGGGTATTCCTATGCTGAAAAAAGAAAAGAAGGTTAGATCCAAAGTTTTGGCTGAGGAAATCTACACAATCAATATGTTAGGTGTCAAAGCTGTTCCTTTTCAGTATGGGAAAAAACTTTTACCGTAATTTTAAAGTTATTAACACTCTTGTGCTTTTTTTGTACTCACTTTGTTGTTATGATCAAGTCACTTAACCTTCTGTGCTTCAACAGAAAAAAGAATTTTACTCTACTTTGATCTTCAGAAACACTTTAGTTTAGTTACTGCAATTCTTATGTAACCAGACCTTAACAAAGGCTTCTTTTGATTTTAATGACACTTACAAAACATCAGTAAAGTGCGTCTTCATTTGTGCAATATGGGTTACTAAAATAACTTCACTATGGAACAATCCAAAATCACTTAGGTCAGCCATATTTCTCTTGATACTGTGAACTTCTTCATAAGACCTGTGAATCCTTAATATTGTAATTTTACCGGCATATGAAATGCCACATGACACAGAGATGAATAAGCACTTTACTAACACTTTACTAACACTTTACTAACACTTTATAATCACCCATTCCTGGAGACATGTCCTGTATTCATCTTTTGTTTCCATGCCTAGAGTCTCCAGAATTGCTTCCACAGTAGCACATCTTCTTCCTTTTAGTCACAATTTTAATTTCAAGAACATAAAGAAGACACAGGATGTCAGATCTGGTGAATACAGGAGGTTCACTGCAAAACGCACATTAGGTTTGGCCGAATACTGTATCTTTGACTGACAGCATAGTATGTACAGGTATGCTGTCATGGTGCAAAATGCAGGTTGGGGAGCGCAACCTCTTGGGATGTTGTTTTCCTGATGCCCCAGAACTTTAATGTGATGTCTCTGATTAACAGTCTGTCCAAAGGGAACAAACTCTTTAAAAACAAGGCTGTCAATGTTGAAAAATGCAATCATTATTGACTCTTGAAAATTGCCATAGCTGCCTGGAGTTGAAAAAGCCCGTCACCTGCATGACTGTACAATAAATACCAGAAATATGCACTTGATTACCTCAGCGGAATGCCACTCAGTGGACTGATTAACCAGACTCTATATAGATAGATAGATAGATAGATAGATAGATAGATAGATAGATAGATAGATAGATAGATAGATAGATAGATAGATAGATAGATACTCAGGGTTAGTGTGTCAAAGAGAGTATGTGCTGCATTGTTCATAATGTCACTCCTTTAATTCTTTCCTTCATTACTACTTCCAGGGGATGCAAAGTGTTTCCTATAATTGAGCCTGTCCTTTTAATAAGCTTGCTGATTCAGTGGGTTCTGTCTTAAAGTGACATTACCAACACAGCACAGCACAGTGTAGAAAATCACACTAGACATCATAGATTTGTCACTTCCCACAAGACCAGGGTGTTGTAACGTGTTAGCCATTATGAATGTAGAGAAAAGCCAAGCAAAATGACACCTTTTATTGGCTAACTAAAAAGATTACAACATGCAAGCTTTTGAGGCAACTCAGGCCCCTTCTTTAGGCAAGATGTAAGAAGGGGCCTAAGTTGCCTCGAAAGCTTGGATATTGTAATCTTTTTAGTTAGCCAATAAAATGTGTCATTTTGCTTGGTTTTTCTCACTTACCACATTAACGGAGCGCTGTCTCCTAATGGAAAAGAGCCTTCTCTACCCTTTCTTATACTGTATAGTTCCTCTGTGTTCTGAGAACATTCCAACCTGTCATAAATGTGGACCGCAAGTACTTGTAGGAGTGGACCATCTCTACATCCACTCCCTGAATAGTGACTGGACATAGAGGCTCTTTGGTGCGGTGAAAGTCAATAACCAGTTCCTTGGTTTTGCTGATGTTAAGATGCAGACAATTCTCTTTGCACCAAGAAATAAAGTTATCTACCTGACCTCTATACTATGTCTCATTTCCTTTATCAATACACCCCATAAGTACAGAATCATCTGAAAATTTCTGCAAGTGACATGACATGGTGTTTTATTTGTAGTGAAAGGTATAAGGGTGAAGAAAAAATTGAGACAGCACAGTTACTTGTGGTGCTCCAGGATTGCTCACATCCATATCAGAAACACAGTCATTGAATCTCACAAACTGGTTTACCCAACAACTAGTCCAGTATCCAGAACACCATAGACTCATCTACCTGCATATCTCTGAGTTTACCCCTTAACCAGGATGGCTGGATTGTATTGAAGGTGCCTGAGAAATCAAAAACAAAATCCTTTCAGTGCGGCCGGTTTTGTCCAGGTGAAAATAGGTTTTGTGGAACAGACAGATAATTATGTAATCCTCCACTCCAATCTTTATTAGGTAGGCAAAATGCCGTGGGTCCGGGTGGTCTACCATAAGAGGACTTGTATAGTTTGGGAGCAGTCTCTCAAAGGTCTTCATGATGAAATGTAAGTGCCACTGGTTTGTAGCCATAGGCAAAGAGGTACCTGCTTTATTTGGAACAGGAACAATGCAGCAGCACTTTCTGAAGCCTTAGGGAGAGACTTAATAGGTGACAGAAGGCACCACAAAGTTGGTCAGCACAAGCCTTAAGAACACGAGGACTGACTCCATCAGGTCCCCCAGCTTTTCCTGTGTGTAGCTTCCCCAGCTGTCTCCTTACTTGGTATTCAGTCATGGACAGTCCACACTGATGGCCATTCTAGTTGACGGGTTAGGAGTTGTTGATGTAGTAGGGATAGTGTGGCGAGACGGCTCATTGGAAGAAGGTGGAAGTGGGAGTGAAAATCTATTAAAAAATTGGTTCAGTGAATTTGCTTTGTCCACATCCACTTCTAGCACCAGTGCCTTGTAATGCTTGAGTAATGTAATTATATCCAGTCTACTCCAAAAATCCTTCATGTTATTCTGAGTGAGTTTGTTTTCTATTTTTGCTTTGTAAGCATCCTCTCCTTCACTTAGCTTTTCCTTTAGCACAATCTGTATGTCCTACGGAGTCTGTTTATCATTGCATTAGAATGTTCTCTTTTTCTCATTCAGAAGACCTTTTAGCTCCTTAGTAATCCAGTGCTTATTGTTTGACAAACATCACACTGTCTTTGTGTGTATCATTGTGTCGAAACAGAAGTTAACAGAGTCTGTGATTCAGTCACAGAGTCCCTCAATATTTTCCCAATGTGAAACACAGATCATTTCCCAGTCAGTAATTTGGAAGCAGTCATTCAGAGCCATTTCAGCCTCTAGGCTCTACTTCCTCACTATTCTGGTGGTAACAATTTGCCATCTAATAACAGCCTTGTATATTAAAGGAACCAGTAGATTACTCTTTCACAAACTGATAGAAATTTGTCATTGTTCCTTCCACAGTCACATAGCTGAAGTTACCACATTATAACTGCCAGGTCGGAGTAAGTCATCATTAAATTGGTTGGTGACACAATGCATCATTTCTGTTGATAGGTCCCCATTTGCAGAGGGAGGGATAAAAACATTAATATGAATGATGTAATTTAACTCTCTGAAAAATAATGTGGACAAATTCAGCTAGAATTTTATTGTCTGAATTACAAACTGTATTTGTAACTGTAATAGGCTCCCTTTTACACCATTTCTCATTCACATAGATGACCAGTCCCTCCTCCTGTATTTTGTTTCAAATTAGATGAAATCCATCCAGCATTAAAACAGTGTGAGGTATATCAAGTTTAAGCCTGCTCTCCAAAGAGCACAAAATGCCACTGTACTTGTATGTTCCATGACCCCGCTATAAGGGCAGCCAGTTCATTCATCTTATTTGACAGCAATCAAACATTTCCCATTACAATAGATGGTGGACCAGCTCTAAAACCTTTTCCCCTTGCTTTTACACTCACGCCAGCATGTCACCCTCTCTATCTGACGACAAAGAGCTCCTGCGGTAAAGTGTAACTGAGCTGCTTAGGCGCTTGTGATCACAGTGCTTACAGGAATATTTTATTTTCTCAGTGTAGCTTACATTTCCAGACATAAGGCAGCCTTTGGATCCTCTTTGTGACTTTTAAGTGCAGTCAAGACAAGTGCACATTTGTCTGTAAATTTAAAGTTCATTTAAAATGCATTTATGTGCTTTCTTGTGGCTACTATCAGTGACAAGCCAGAAGCAAGATAAATTCTAATTTTAAATAAGACTAGAAGCTAGTAAATGAGTTCAGAAATAAAAAAGAAAACCAGTGAGAAATACTGAGCTTCTGTAAAAAGGCAGCTGCTTGCACTGAACCCGAAATTGAATTCCTTAACTGTTAAGTAATTGCTATATTGTTAAATAATTGTCACATTTATTGATTTAAAGGTAAAGAATCTGCATAGCAAAGGCATTAATCAGAGGTAGGCAAATATGAAATGATAAAGACTATGTGATAATTGTGTTCTAAATATCGATTTGTGCTTAAGCATATAAAGCTAATTCTTCCACCCATCCTTTCATTAAATGAAAACACTTAACCTATTGGCGTTGAAGGCTGAAATATGTTACGTTTTCTGAATTAACTGTTGTGTGGACTGTGTACATGGCCACTGCAGCATATGGCATTCTATAGTCTTTACTTATATACTCAGCACATGTATTCTCCCATTTGTGGCTTAGTACAATTTTGATCAACTCCTACACAATGAAGAGGAATTGTAATGTTAAGTGTGTTTTTTTCCTACAGTATCATTTCCGTATGTTGTTATAAAAGTTATTTTTTACATTGTTCCCTTTTAAAAAGTAATAATGTTAATAGCAAAGAAACCCACAATCATACTCAATTCCTTTTATTTTCACTGCTATTCAAAAAGACATAATGGTAATGTAAAAACGTGTTTCTCATTTATTTGAATTGAGTGTCATCTGGTTGTCTACATGTTCTCTCATTGAGGAGTCATAGAGCTGCAGGTATCTTTGCACTTTTTTTTTTTTATTTTTTAATATTGTCATACATTCATAGCATCACATAGTTTGAAAATTTTGGCCGGGTGAAAAAGAACTACATGCAGCCATCGTGCAGGAGTGTCAAGCAAAAATCAGCCCTAAATTGACAGTATCATACACAAGTGAGGAACCCACTCTGGATGGTGTCTAAGTCTATTACTAGACAAAATTATTAACAAACACAGACTGGAGTCACCATTTCAGTTAACACAGGGGGAAGAAAACTGGAGTAGCCAGAGTAAAAACCCATGCAGACATGACACAAAAACTTATGGACTTCACGCAGGCACACTTTAAGGTCAGGCTACTGCTGCTATGAGGCTGTAGCTGTATCCATTACTCGACTCTGCCCCCATGTGAATAACAAGATTCCAAAATTACCTGCAAGTATGAAAAAGGCATACAGGTATGATTAGTGTAATGTTTTTTCAGTTTAGAGAGGTTCTTTAAACAATCTTAAAAGTTCTGAATAATAAGTAAAAAATGTTTTAATGCATCATTTTCCCCTCATTTCAACAATTCTCGTTTTTTCTGTCTATTCAATAAGCATAGGTTAAGACAGCACCTATTACCCTGAACTATTGTCAGGGCGTAATCAAATTCTAATGTGTTTTCCTGCCTCTAGATGGCTTCATGTATTACCTTTGCTGCTGGAGCTGAATACTATTATAATAGACAGAGATACAGAATTGATCCTCCTTAGTGCTTAAAAGAAAACAGCTGTTTAAAAATGACTACTCCTCTTGAACTGCGCCTCTGAGATTCTGTCAGATTTTAATTTGATTGCACTATTTTTATCAATGCTGGTGCATGGTAAATGAGAGGAGTGAGGCTGCTCTCTTAATTGGAAAAATGTTTCTTTTCATGCTGTGTAATTTTTGTAATGCAAGATTTAGTCTATAACAAACAATATTTTAACACTCTTGCTTCAGATGGGTGCTGCCCTTTGCCATCCATTTGTTATGCCAGTTGTTTTGGGAGATCATGCGTGATACAGTTAAATGAATATGACTTCACTGATTTAAATTAGCCAGAAATTAAGTCATATGATATAACTGTGAATGATATGTATGGTTACCTAATTAACTGTTTTCATAGCTTGAGTTTATAGTAAATAACTAATTAATTTCTTTGTTCGTCAGTTACTGGTAGGAAATGTTATTTGAGATGATCTTATCAGGCTATATAATTTGTTTCAGTAACTTAGATTGTGTTTCTGATTAATTTATAAGTTATTTTCTTCCCTGTTCAGTGCAGAAAAATTGTAGGTGCTAAAGAAAAGAAACAAGTACTCATACAGAAAAGAGCTGGCATTCAGCATTTAAAGAAAAATACGATTCACCAACAAAAGCGCGATAAACATATGCGTCCAGACAAAATCGCGACCGACAAATGAGCGCTGACAAAGCCGCTAACTGGTTTTCAACAAATGTGCGCCGACAAAATCGCCATGACAAAATCGCGAGAGAGGCCAAGAGAGTGGGACGCCCTTGCTGCAATCCTTCCTACATATGCAGGGCGTGATCTTAAGGACTATCTGCATGCCGTGCTGATGGCATGCCGTGTCTCATAATATTGTTATTAATGTTTATTAATAATAAACATTATTATATATGCTCTAAACTAGTAATTCATATTTAATGAAACTTTCGCGATTTTGTCGGGAGATTTTGACGGCGCGTTTTAATTGGCGCTATTTTGTCGCCGCGCATATGTCTATCACGCAAATGATGGGTCACACAAAAATACTATGTTATTCTTTGTTTTGTTAATATCAGCTTCATAGATATGGTGAAAAGTAATCTAAGTAGTGGTATTTCTTGTGAGTTTGAACATTTTGTAAAGAAACTATATATAAGAATTCTGAGCAGCTCAGAATATAGGGACAAATTATATTTTTTGCAGAGAAAGTATGAAAGTATAGGTACTGTTTTTTCATTTTTTTAGAAGTGTGGAAGGAATTTCAGTTGATGGTAGACCTCTTAGGCTTAAAAAAACCCTAAGATTTACAATCAGTCTCATCCTGGCACGGAGGGTTCTCATCAAGCACAAAAGCGAATATTGGCAAAGTTACCTGCAGCCCCAAAGTTGCTGGATATCGTGGCTGGCCTATACACTGGTACTGTGACTGTTGTGCAGAGTGAAGGCAGAACCTCTGCATTTTTCCCATTTGATTCTGGTATTCATCAGTGGTGTGTTCTTACTGTCACTCAGTTCAGTGTTTGCGTGGACTGGGTGTTGGGCAGGGCCATGGGGTCCAGCAGCTATGGGGAATCTGTTGGTGAAGAAAGATTCACTGAACTTGACTTTGCTGACGATGCAGTGATATTCAAAGAATCAATATAGGCTAAGCCATTTCTAGTCCTCTCATTATTTCCAGCTAGGACTTGACTAACTATGTTCTTTGTAAAAGTCTGGCTAGTATCCATCAGCCCCTTTCATCAGCAGTCTGATCCTCATCAGCTGGATGTTGTCAGAGAAAGGGCTATTCTCAGCCTTGATAATGCTGTATGTGAGATCACCACCAGAAATCACCATGCACTGTTAAAAGTCATGCAAATCTCTAGTCTGGCATATTCTATCTCAGACATGGATACACATCCAATATGTTGGTACTTGCCCACCTGCATTAAATAGCAGATATGATGCTTTCATTGGTTAAGCAAGTAAATACATGGATGGGAAGATGTATTTCATAAAGTGGCCACTTAGCGTGAATTCTAATTATATAAAACTAAACTCCTTTATTTAAAATTAAGACAGGTGTCCAAAGAGTCTAGCCAGAAATCACATGGTGAGCTTTTAACATTTTGTTATAACATAACATTTTCAAACCCAACCATTCCAATTCATTTTTGTGGGGACTGACCCTATCCTGGTAGCACTCAATTAAAGAAGAAAGAAACCTGTGGACAGGGAATCTAAGTCCAATGCAGGACCTAATCCCGCACACACCCACACTCACACTCAATTTATACAGGGACCAATTTCTTTCCTGTGATTCCGTAGTGCTAAAATCACATACATACCACACAACTTTTATCTGGCCTTTTTTCCTATCTATTTGTCTTGTAACAGCCGACCCACCTGCTCAGAACGGCAGCTACACCAAGATCCGTGGACTGGCAAAATGAGGAATCGTTACATAAGACAAGCCATATTTCTTCCAAATAACTTCTTCTAATCATCGGTTAAACAGACAATAAGCAAACAGTATATAAAATAGTGATGTGTATCTATAGTAATAGTAAAAAACAAACAACAGAAGAATATATAATCTCACTTCCCCAAAACCCCAACACAACCCACATCCCCAAATGTGAATGGCGCTACACAATAATTAATAGTGAATCAATAAACATACAGCACTAACCCTGCCTTGTCCCTACACTGAACACAAAACAAGTATGATGCACAGAAAGCATGAAACACACATAAAGCCCAGAAGATTAAACAGGGAATGATTAATGAATATGAACCTTGACCAGTTGGAAATTGTCCTACGGTAATTATAATATAATATAATTGGTGGATTGCTCCTTTCCCAAATGACCAAAAACAGTCTCACCATATTGTCCTTGGCATATTCATATAATCCAGAGCCTTGGGGTCTGTATAGGGATGGTGAAATCATTAAATGTTCAGCGTTGGAAGCAGCAAATAGTAGGAAGGTGAACAATGATCTGTATGGGCGTTTTCTTTCTGATCTTTACTTTTTGTGATGTGTTGGTGTTGTAAATAACTCCCTTTTTTCCTTCTCTTTCATCCTCTTGTTTAAGTAGAAATAAGCTGGAAGAAACTGATGTGTTGACAGGAAAAACGCTACAAAGGGTCACGGTTCCACTGCGTTATCATTCCCCCCATGTTTCCAGGGCAAAACATTTATACAGACACAAACAGATTATTTATAAATGGAAAAACGCTATAAAAGACGCAAATCAGCACAAAACACAGTTAAGACGCACCCATTTATGTAGCACAGCTACCGTCTACCCAAAGTTTCAAAGACAACAAATGTCCCCACATAGTTGCTACTGACGGCGAATAGATTCCCATATACAAGTTTGTGAAACACCAGCAGATTGCACAAAGTTACTCACTGTCACAAGCTACTTGCATAGGCAGCACAGTGAGCTGACAACCATGCATCTGTAAGTCCAACTGGGTGAGTGAAAACATCTCCATCATGTTTCTGTTTTATGAAGTCTTCCTAGGGGCTAGAGATCAAATGCAAGAGAACCACCATTTCACTCCTCCCAGTGCTATAAGTCAGTGTTTCCCAACTGCTGCAGCATTAGTCTGTAGAAATGTTGTGCCAGTTTGTGAAAAGGCAGACATGGGAAGTATATTAATGCTGTTAATAAAGCTTCCAAAAGCTTTGCCCAGTCCCTCTGCCAGACTCTCACCCCCACATCCATAAAATAGATTGAGAAGGTTCTAGACACTTCAGTAACTGGTGAACTCAGACCATTGAGGGCTACAGTGCACATACAGCTCTCAAAATGCACCTGAACTTGTTTTGTTTTGAGGGTGTCAAAATTTAATACTGTAACTTTACCTTAAATAACTTGCTAAAGCAACATTTCTGTTTAAAATATACACAGATCAGACACAACAACTGACAAGTGAAATGAATAACATTGATTTTCTTGTTACAATGGCATCTGTCAAGGGATAGAATATATTAAAGATACACAAATAAAAAAAAAAAGTTCCAAATCTCAGTTTTTCATGACAACGCTTTTGAATCCAATACCTACAGTAGGTAACATGTATGTTTGAACAGTGCAAACTACTTACAGTGAAAAGATATAATGTACACCAGGGGTGCCCAATACGTCGATCGTGATCTACCGGTAGATCGGAAAGGTAGTGCAGGTAGATCGCGTTGCATTCAAAAAAATGTTTTTTTAAATGTTAGACTATCCTCCCTATGGCATTTGCCACTTGATTGACATACAGGGCGGCCAGTCTGAGATCTCTTTTCTTCTAACACACTGGTTATCCCGCACGCATGATCAAACGTGCAAGCTATTGCAAAACTCCGACTATCTACATTAAGTGATCTAGTTAGCTTTCCAATTTATATCGACTAAAGAAGGGATTTAAAAAAAAAAATTGTTGGGTTTATGGGCTGAATATGGAACTGGAAGAGGATTTTTTTTCTCTCACAATGTCACAATCGAAGTGCGTTTGTCTGATCTGTCAATCTATCATTGCTATTCCAAAGAAGGAAAATGTGGAAAGGCACTTTTGAACTCTTCATAAAAACTACGAAACTGATTTCCTTCTGAAAAGTGATCTGAGAAAGAGAAAGGAGAAGGAACTAAAATCGCAGTTAATCGGACAGCCGTTATTTTTCACTCGACTGTATTCAAAAGCAAAGGCAGACACACCGAAGCATCGTTCTGGGTGAGTCACTCGATCACTAAGCATAAGAAGTCTTTCCAAGATGGAGAGATTATAAAAGAGGCCTTTGTTGATGCAGATGGCTAGGGAGAAATTCCTGCTGAGATTTCAAGACCCCTGGCCGGAGAGTTTCTCCTTGTCATTAAACATGCAGAATACAAGCAACTTAATAACAATCAATGGTCGCTAGACTTGGTATTATTTTTCCGATCTGACCAACATGTTGAATGAGCTTAATTTACAGCTGGAAGGAAAAGAGAAAACCATGGTCAATATGATTAGCTCAGTTAATGCTTTCAAACAAAAAGTGCAACATCTGTCCTCAAAGCTGCAGCCCCTTGATTTGAGGAACATCCAAAACCTCGCATCAGAGTTGGAGATGCAATGGAAGGCGTGTACACAACTTGACAGCATACACGACACAGAGCAGATTGAAAATTGTCTCTCAGACTTTGACAGACGGTTTCAAGACTCAGCTTTACTTGAGCCAATCGCTACATTTAAGTGCTATTTATTTAGGGAAGATGTTGAGGGTAATTCACCCGCAGCAAAAATTGCAACACTGTTTCACCTAAAACTTCTCTACAGTGGAGGATGAGATTTTGACAGTACAGTATGACATCCAGCTGAAGTATAGGGCTCATGGACAGTTTTGGAACTTACTCACAGAGGAAAAGTACCCAAACATGAGGAAATGTGCTACCTCCTTGACTGCATTATTCGGCTTTACTTATTTATGCGAGTTAGCCTTTTCCCACATGAAGATTATTGAATCCAAATACTGTAGTGACCATAAATGTATTGAATTGTTACTGTGCCATAATGGTTATTCAGTTATGCAAGGTACGACAACATATATTTTATGTATAAAGTATATAAATATATAACATTTTTAATGTAGGTAGATCATTTCGACCTGGTCATTTTAAAAGTAGTTCGCAAGCCGAAAACAGTGTGGGCATCCCTGCTGTACACTGACAGTATAATACTGCATATTCACTTGCCCTCCAAATAGCATAGCTGATAGAAAATAACATTAGAACAAGGCAGCTTGTGCACGTACAAGAAGTCTCACTTTACCTTGACTGTCTGTGTCTGTGCATGTTTGGTTAAAACGTGCTTGTTCTTCACTCAGTGAATTGATAGTTATGCTTCAGCAGGAGTTGACTCTCATTTTTCATGTACAGTATTCTTTCTTTCCCTGTCCGCTGTCTGTGAGGAATTTGTGCCGCTAGGACGCGACATTTTGTGTATGGTCATGTGACTGCATGGTTATGTGATTATTGTTGCTACATCTGATTGGTGAAATGGAGTCTTGTGATTATTGTTGCTATGTCTGATTGGTGAAACAGTCATGCAGTAGATACACTGGCGGATTCTCCCTGGCAAAAATATACCGTACTGTATCTAATGGAAAAAAAGTAACAATTCGGGTGTTGCCCAATGTAGAGTAAGAGTAGCGTTTCTTCTTCACAAATGTACTCAATTAAACGTAAAAAGTATGGTGCAGTAAAACGAAGTACAATTTTTTTAAAAAGTTACTCAAGTAAATGTAATGGAGTAAATGTAACTCATTACTACCCACCTCTGCTGATAAGCATGGGGAGTGAAGTTAGCCTGTCTGTTCTGATCCCACAAAAGAGTTACTGTAGCTCAAATTACTGAAGAACTTAATGCGTGTCTTGAGAGAAAGTTGTCAGAACACATAGTGCATTACAGCTTGCTGTATATGGGTCTATGTAGCCGTAAAGCAGTCAGAGTGACCATGTTGAACTCTGTCCACCACCGAAAGTGCCTGGAATGGGCATATGAGTGTCAGAACTGGATAATGAAGAAATGGAAGAAAGTAGCCAAAGGAAACACATTTTCTTTTAGATCATGTGAATGGCCAAATGCATGAGCATCATTTACCTGAGGAAGAGATGGAAGCACAATGCACTACGAGAAAATGGGAAATTAGTTTAGGCAGTGTGATGCTCTGGGCAATGTTCTGCTTGAGAAACCTTGGGTCCTGGCATTAATGTGAATGTTACTTTGACATGTACCATCTACCTAAATATTGTTGCAGACCACATGTACCCTTTCATGGCCACAGTATCCCATGATGGCAGCAGCCTCTTTCAGCTGGATGTGCCTTACCACACTGCAAAAATTATTCAGGAATGGTTTGAGGATCAGGGTTCAAGATGTTGACTTGGCCTCTAAATTACCTTGATCTCAATCTGATCAAGCATCTGTGGAATGTTCTAGAAAAATAGGTTCTGCTAACGTCTTTGTGCCAGAAACCACAAGATACCTTCAGAGGAGTCCATGCCTTGATGGGTCAGGACTGTTTTGGCAGCATGAGGGGACACAAGGGCAGCACCTACACAATATTTGGTTAGTGGTTTTTAATGTTGCTGCTAATCAGTGTAAATACCTCATTTAAATAAATGGGGGAAAATTAGACTGACCCTCAGCTGAATTCACTCTGTAGTGGATTAATTCATATTTTCTATTAATTTCATAAACTGCATTTAGTTTGCATTAAACAAGTGAGAGACAAAGTGCTCATTACATACAGAAATATTTGATCATTAAAGGTGAAATAGGGTGCCATGCAAGGAACACAGCTTAGAGAGGGTACCAGCCCATCACAGGGCAAAAACACACACCCACACACATCAAGCACACACTAGGGCCAATTTAGAATCACCAGTCCACCTAACCTGCATGTCTTTGGACAGTGGGAGGAAACCAGAGCATCTGGAAGGAATGCTTGCTGGGATATGCTCCAGCAGACCCTTGTGACCCTGTTCAGGACTAAGTGGGTTAGAAAATGACTGACTGACTAAAGCTGAAATAGCTGATTTTAAAATTATTTAAAGATTTTAACAACTATATCAATTAGAAGACAATATACTTCTGTGACCTATAATTAATTTTAATCCAATGAAAATGTCACCTGGTCATATGAAATTCAATTTCTGCCATGAAATGCAAATGGTTGGGCCAGAATATAGCATGAAAAATATGAATCCATTCTGTCTTGTGTCAACAGCATGTGGACATTTTCTTAGCGCAAATTAGATGTTTTAATACCAACTGAGTGTCATTTGAACATCATGGATTGCTGCTGACCACATCCATCCTTTTATGGCCACAGTCAACACTTCATCAAATGTATACTTCCTGCAAGGTAATATACAATGTCATGTCATCTCAAGCTTGTTCCTTCCTGATGATACGGAGCCAGCAAGAACAAAAATTGCTGAGGAATGTTTTATTTAAGCAATGTTGGATTCATGCCTCAAAGAACTTAAACTGTACTATGAGTTAAGGCTTATCCTAACTGGTACTAGACAGGTGTACCTAATACAGAACCCATTGTTTATATAATGTAAATGTAATTATTGATGGCTTTCTTTTTTGTATAGGTATTGTGTTAGGCTTTTGGTGTGTCTGATTACCAATATTCAAAAACCTTCTGAAAGAAAAGAAACAATTGTTAGTTAGTCTTCAGGTTAGGAGGCCAGATTTTTTGCAAAATGGGGTTACCACTATAATTATATTATATTATATTATATTATATTATATTATATTATATTATATTATATTATATTATATTATATTACACTATATATTATACTTTGTTGTTCAATGTTTGAAGAGAGTTTGGCATTAAAGGGAAGAGTAAAGATTGTACATATTAATTCTATATTAGTTGAGCCATTAACATTTACAGATCTTCCTAACATATTAACAGCTGCAGGAGCAGGTACTTCACAATGGAGACAATTGACATTTTAGTTTGTTAACTTAACCAATACCCTAACTCTGTCGTCTTTCCTAAACAAAATATGGACTTATTACAATGTGCATCATACAGACCAATTTCACTTCTGAATAATGATGTTAAGATACTCTCCAAAGTCCTAGCTAGAAGGATGGAGAAAGTGCTGCCTTCGGTAATATCACAAGATGAAACTGAATTTATTAAAGTCCAACACTTAGCTTTCAATCTTCGATGCCTGTTTAATGTAATATGTTCACCAGCAAAGTCAAACACCCCAGAGATATTATTATCGTTGGATGCAGAAAAAGCATTCAACATGATTGAATGGAACTACCTTTTCACTACATAAGAGAAATCTGGGTTTTGCCCAAACATTTGAGGATGGATCAAACTACTTTATACTATCAAGAAGCTTCAGTTTGTATTAACAACATTTCTTCAGACTACTTTAAACTAGAATGTGGTACCAGACAATGATGCCCCTTGTCGCCACTGCTATTTGCAATCGCCATTGAACCACTGGCAGTTCACTGTCGAAATGCTTATCAGATAAAGGGGATGATCAGAGAAGGACTTGAACAGAAAATTTCTCTATATGCAGATGATATGGTACTGTATATATCAGACCCACAAAATACTGTGCCTGCAGTCTTAACAGTACTTATAGAATTTAAAAAGATCTCTGGTCATCATATTAATTTGAATAAAAGTGTGCTCTTTCCAGTGAATTCTCAAGCCTACAATATCAGATTGTACACCTTCCCTTTTATCATTTGTGTCAAGCGGCTGGAGTGGTACCCAGCCGATATGCCCAGAAGGACTGGAGGAGGGATTACACCTCCTCCAGACCACGAAGGAGCGACTGCCTTGGTGGCTTTGGGGACCACGGGAACAGAGCTTAGAAGTTCAACCCTATAGGGGCCTGTGGTCACCGCCAGGGGTCGCCTGAATGCCTGAGGAGCCCTGGCCCTCAGCACTTCCTCCACACCTGGAAGTGCTGGGGGGACGAAGACCAAGGACACCCGGAGTGCTTCTGGGTGTGCAGCCGGTACTTCCTCCACACCAGGAAGGGCTGGCGGAAGCTCATCGGGAGGCACCTGGAGTATGTCCAGGTAGGTTTAAAAGGGGCCGCCTCCCTCCATTTGATGGCTGGAGTCTGGTGGAAGAGGACGGAGCTCGGAGGAGATGAGTGGAGGTGGACCTGTGGAGAAAGGGAGGAATTGGAAGGGCCTAGACTTGAAGGTGATTGGTGCTGTGGCACTGGGTTGTGTGTGCTTCACTGTATTGTAAATAGTGTAAATAAACGTGTGTGGGTTGAAACAACGATGTCTATCTGTCTGTGTCCGGGCTGTTTCCCACACATTGCAGATCAGTTTAAATACCTAGGGATAAATATCACAAGTAAATATAAAGCTCTTTATCAACAAAATTTTGTCAACTGTATGGAAAAAAATTAAGCAAGACTGGCATAGATGGTCAACCCTTCATCTCACTCTAGCTGAAAGAATAAGCGTTGTTAAGATGCTTCCTAAACTTCTCTTTTTATTTCAAAAAAATCCAATATACATCAATAAATCATTTTTAAGCAATTAGATTCAACCATAACCTCATTTATTTGGAACTAAAAACATCCACATATCCAACGAGCAACCCTACAAAGACCTATAAGGCAAAAGGTGGCATGGCTCTACCTAACTTTCAGTTGTATTACTGGGCAGCAAAGATATAAGCTATTAAAACCTGGACACAAATAGATGAACATATACAGGCTTGGTCAGTAATAGAAATACAATCCTGCAGTACTTCATTATATTCCCTGCTTTGTGCCCCAAAAAATGCAAGTTATTGCCAATATACTAATAACCCAACTGTGCTTCACTCACTCAGAATATGGAACCAATGTAGAAAGAATTTTAAGATGAAGAATCTTTTATCTGTGCCAACTCTGCATGAGAACCACCTTTTTCAACCCTCGCAAACATATGCAGTTTTTAATATCTGGAAAAATTTGGGATTAAATTGCTTAGAGATCTTTATATAGACAACATCTTTGCATCCCATGAACAATTACATTCCAAATTTAACTTTCCAGCAACACATTTCTTTCACTATCTTCAAATTAGAAACTGTCAAACAGAACCTGCCTGATTTCCCTCATCTCGCACCTTCCTATATGCTGGAAAAAATATTGCTCAGTTTGGAGGACTCAGACAGCATTTCTGAATTATATAAAATTATTTTACAGTCCCTCCCTTTCAAAGATTCAAGAGGACAATGGGAAAAAGATCTCTCACTCAACATCTCAGAAAAGGAGTGGAAGTTAGCAGTGCAGAGAATTCACTCGAGCTCCATATGCACAAAGCATACAATTATTCAACTTAAAATTATATATCGAGCACATCTGTCTCGCTTAAAACTGTACAAAATGTTTCCAGGGCAAGATCCAACCTGCGAACACTGCAATCAAGTCCCAGCCTCACTGCGTCCTGCACCAAATTAACATCATTCTGGACAAAAATTTTAAGTGCCTTTCAGACAGCCTTGGTGTCACAATCCCTCCTAAACCATCGACAGCTGTGTTTGGTGTTCTTCCAAATGGGCTTAAAACGGAGAAGGACAAACAAACTGTGATTGCCTTCACTACACTATTGGCACGCAGACTTATTTTGATAAACTGGAAGAATCCTAACTCTCCTCTTTTAAGTCAGTGGGTAACTGATGCTTTATACTATTTGAAATTGGAAAAAAATAAATTCTTAGTTAGAAGATATGTGCAGAACCTTTTCAAAACTTGGCAGGATCTGATCAATAATATTTTAGAATAAGCTTTTAAAGTACTGAGGAAATAGATTCTCTTCCTATTTTCTTTATCCATCTATTAAACTCATCAGTTTATATATTTTGACCAGCTTTAAGTTTTACTCAATTGGCCATGCTCTCTTTCTCAGGGGTGGGGTTTGGGGTGATTTGTTTTCAATCCTATTTTTTGTAAAAATTGATCTATCTGTATGGAATGATTACAATAAAATCAATAAAATATAAAAAAGGTATTACTTACAAGGAGAAACAGTGGCAATTTTAAAATATGGTAGAATAGAATGACTACTTTGCTGTAAACTAAGATGTCAGAAATCAATATTTGAATTGAAATTGGGAGACTACACAAGTTCATACCTGGCATAATGATAGTAGTGGCTCTGCAATGAATTTTTGGATTGAATGGTTTCTCTCTTGCACTTGGTTCTGTTTGGGCAGGATCGAACCAATCCGGAATTGGATTAAATGGGATGACACAGAGATTTATTTGTAAAAAAAATTACTTGTACTCAAGGTCAGATTTAACATCCTTTTCTTGTAGAGCATAGCCACAGAACATCCCCTATGGTACCAACTGATTCACCAGGTAATGCTATCTCTTGAAAATGGCTGTCTCTTGGTTTACAAATCATTCTACATTTTCAAAACTCAGATTAGGTTTTCTGCTCTGATTTGATTTGGGATAAAGTAAATATAATTAGACTAGTAATGGCGCACTGAGCATTTGTAGTTTTCATACTCTTTCTCTTTACGTTTAGCATTCATTTTCTCAGAGGCTGATGTGCTTGCTGCTTCCTGAGCAACTCTTCTTTTCTTCACCCTAGCAGCCCGCTTCTTCTCTTCTTTCGTCAACATCTTTTCCCATTAAAACTGATTAAGTCAGTGTTTGTGTTGCAATTACTTAGTACGTTTTCTTTAAATTTTCACTTAAGCTGGCACTTGTCTTCAATCTGCCTCAAGAATGATTAAGATATGAAGAGGTAGGGGAAGTGATGGCGAAGGTTGGTAGGGATGGCCGCTGTTGATCCTACAATAAAATAAAATAAAAATAGAAAAAGGAATAACTTTGGAGGTCAATCATCACCACAAATAGTAGTGATAGTAGACTTCGCATAGTATATTTGTACCAAATTTCAGGTCAATAGTTTAAACAGTTTGCAAGCTACAGGCAATTTAAAATCCTGGACAGACAAACAGATGCGGTAGTATCTTATATAAGAAGATTACATTACCTGAATGTAGCCTATCAATAATCTACCCAGCATCACCCTTGGAGTTTTTCGGTAAAGAGGCACAAAATGTACATATTTTTTTACATTATGCATGTCAAAGTATTAAGAATACAATACAAAGTGAATTCTTTCAGCATTGCTATCATTATGTTTGTAAAATTACAATAACATTCTTAAAAAATCTTAAAATGACTATAATCTTTATATAATATTGTCACGCACGTGTGATTGGGAAACAGCTTACAGGCTTGGGTGATGGTGATGGTGAGACAGGAGATGGTGTTTAATAAAATGTTCTCTCTTCTCCTACATATGCAGAAAGGAAGACTGGCACCTTTCCACCTCTGATATAACTTCTAGGGTCTGTCCACCTAAACCTGCCTCTTCCTCTCAGAATGCCTGAAAACTAGAATAGCCACCATCTTGGGCACTTAAACTAACTTGCTTTTGCGTATTTTACACATTTATTTTTATTTCGAGCACTACATGTTTGGCTCCAAATTGCCCCAAAACTTTAATGTTGTTTGTCTCATCTTTACAATATATATACATTGTGGAGGCTGGCCCAGACACAGACAGGCGGACACGTTCATCTCACCCACAAACACGTTTATTTACAAATATATAGTCACAAGTGCACCACAAAGCCCCCAAAAGTCCCCAAAGTCCTGGCCAGACAATGCCTTCACTTTCCTCTTCAGGCCGCCTCCTTGCCTCCTCCAGCTCAGTCCACTCCGCTCCCGACTCTCGCCTCGAATGAAGAGAGGCGGCCCCTTTTATAATCACCCGCATGTGCTCCAGGTGGGTTGCGGCAATCACCTGCCGACACGCCCCTGTGTGGCGGAAGTGCTGGCTGCATCCCTAGAAGCGTCTCTGGGTGTCCCTGCTCTTCTTCCCCCCAGCACTTCCTGGTGTCCAGGGCTCCAAAGGCATGGGGGTGGAGCTTCAAAGTTCTGTACCCGTGGCCCCCAAAGGTACCAGGGCAGTTGCCCCTAGATGGTCTGGGGAAGGCGCAAGCCATCCTCCGGTCCTCCTGGGCGTCCCGGCCGGGTCGCCACCCCAGCCACCTCTGACAACATATATAACACAAAGTTGACTGACTGACTCATTGATTTACTCACTCTTCAACAAACAGACTATTTCACATTTAGTTAAAAAGCTGACATTTAGCAGGATGACATGTCGAGACCCCAGCCACCTCTGACAGTGCCCCACTGCCAGCGGACCACTCGGGCAGCTTACCCATGAACTACTCCTGGGAAGCCAGGGTCCAGCGCTGTTCTCCCAACAGGCATGGGGCAGAGACGCCACCTGGACACCACCACCTGGCGTCCTCCTGTGCCTTGCACAGGCCACACTCCCCCCTCTTACCGGCACCCCGGGGTCCAGTCCTTCGGCACCCCCTCCGAGGTTTTTGTGCCCCTTTGGTTGGAGCCACTCACCCCTTCGTAGCCTCTGCCAGCCGTGGCGGCACCCCCTCGCCAGCGGAGAGTCCTCCCATCAGACGGCCCGTCACATGAGGGCAGGTTCCCAATGAAGCGGGTCCTATTGCACGTCCAGGGTTTCGGTCCTGCACCAAACAGAAAGATGGGAGCAGAGCCGCTGCCTGGACACCCTTCCCTGGCGTCCTCTTGTGCCATGCATTGGCAGCACTCCCCCCTCCGACCGGCACCACGGCACTTGCCTGTTCGGCACCCCCTCTGTGGGTTCCGTGTCCCTCCTGTCGATGTAACAGATGGGACCGCCTTGAGTCCTTTCCTCCCCGCTGACTTTGTGGGTTCCCTTTGCCCCTGCAGAGGGTGGCCAGCCAACAGACATGAACCGCCTGCCTCACGTCCTCTCATATCGGAGGAACCTGCATTTTTCCCTCGATTCCTCCTTTTCCTCTGGGACGCCGTGACGGTCTGGGTCTGAGCATGGCAGCGCTCAGATCCGATCCCGTCTGCGTCCCTACAGAGCGACGGGAGACTGCCGCGGGCTCGGATCGTAGGGCGCTAGGACCCAGGGCACTCATCAGCCCTTGTCCTGCCAGCCCCTGCGATCTCTCCCTCCTCACCTTGCGCACAGCGCTCCCTGCCGCGTCCGTTGTTAGAGAACCGCGTACTCGTTGCTGGTCATTAGCATCATAGCTAATTTCGGCGGATTCTCCCTTATGTTGTACGGGGCAGGCTGTACTCACCGTCCCCGCCGTACCTTTCCGGCTAAAGATTCCAGCGTCGCGCCTTCTCGTCACCATCCGTAGCACTTCTATCGACGTGACTGCCTTCCTCTCCAGTACTTGCAATTCTGCCCGGAGGGCACGTAGCACCTGTAACAACCGCTGCTCAGTCCCCAAAGTCCTGGCCAGGCAATCCTTTAACTTTCCTCTTCAGGCCGCCTCCTTGCCTCCTTCAGCTCAGTCCACTCCGCTCACAACTCTCACCTCGAATGATGCAGAAGCGGCATCCATGGATTCAAGACTATGGGGACAAATGAAGTTATAATAATCCTTTGTAATATGAATTTACATCTTTGGACTTTGAAAGGGGATCCTCACCTCACACTCCAAAATTTTCTACATATACATTTGCATATGCAGACTTTAAAGGGGGGCTGCATACAACTGATTAAAAACACCAAAACAAGTACTTGACTGAACAACATAAACAAAAGAAAATGGAAAATATCTGACAATAATATATAATAATAATAATAATAATAATAATAATAATAATAATAATAATATTTCACATTATTCAATAACAAATATCCATTTCAATTCAGAGAGATACACTTTCCTGTAAAATTGTATTTTGCAGTGTCCATCAACAAAAACCAAGGTCAATCACAAGGAAAAGCAAGAAATAGTCTAATACAGGAATATTTTACTAATGGGTAATTGTGTATAGCATGCTTAAGAGCAGGAATGGTCAGTCCTACAGGGCCACAGTAGCACCAGGTTTTTGTTCCAACCCAGTTTCTTAATGAGAAGTCAATTACTGCTGATGAAGAGCTTATTGCTCAAATGATATTTTGATGCTTCATTTTAGTGGTCTCGCTTGTTAAGCTTCACCACCCTTATTTGCTTATTTTAGTCTTAAACAGTTGTATTCACTGTTTTTAATGGTTACTTATTAGCAATAAGATGCAGATGACAAAGGAGCCAGCAGTTCTCCATCTAACTTGTTTCCATTTACTCCTGTGTGGATTCATGAGGCACTATTTGGTTTAGTAAAACACTTGAGAGAAAAATGTGACAGACTGAAAGTTATCTGTTTCAGGCTTCACATCATTTAGATGATATTCTTGGAAAGGAGTAAATCTACAATATAAGAACCTAATGTTGGAGACTAACAAGTGTGAGACATGCCCGAACACCACCAGACAGACACCGCATCTTTATACCAAGGTCCTTTTATTTTCTGTTCTCCAACACTCAACAGTCCCGCACAACACACTGTGCTTCTTGCCCCAATCACCTTCCCACTGGTCTTCTCTCACTCTGTCCCTTGGACCGCCTTTCCTCTCTCCACAGGAGCCTCGTCCCACTCCCACTCCCGACTCTAGCTCCCAGACTGTAGGAAGGCAGGCCCTTTTATTCTCACCCGGATGTGCTCAAGGTGCTCCCTCCAACGTCACTTCCTGGTGTGGCGGAAGAGCTCTCGGAAGCACTCCGGGCATCCCTGGAGGGATCCACCTCCATCTTCCCGGGTGTGGCGGAAGTACATCAGTCCCGGGCCCTCTGAGACCTCAGGGCGCCCCCTGGCGGTGGCCAAAGGTCCCAAAAGGCATAAGCCTCCTTATACATCTCCCGTGATCCTCCTCTGATCCAGGGCGGTTGCCCCCTCGTGGCCTGGAGGACGTATATGCCACCTTCCGTTCCTTCTAGGCATCCCGGCCAGGTCACAGCCCCAGCGACTTGCCAAAAAAGCAATAAAATTAAATAAAGTCTGAGATTGGCATGGATTGGTTTCTAATTAAACAATTGGGTTGGAATGAAAAATTGCAGCCACTGCCGCCGTTCAGGACTGACGTTGTCCACCCCGTTCAAGAGAAAGCAGCCCCAGTGACCTAATAGAATTATTATTACTTATTTGCCTAATGCCT
Source organism: Polypterus senegalus (assembly GCF_016835505.1). Lineage (NCBI taxonomy): Eukaryota > Metazoa > Chordata > Cladistia > Polypteriformes > Polypteridae > Polypterus > Polypterus senegalus. Next base: position 102,589,258 of record NC_053158.1, on the reverse strand, counting down.
TTATCCAAGTCCTGGGTGCAGAGCCTTAACCACTACACCATATTTCCTGCCAATAAACAAAAAAAAAAAAACACAAATATTGTATACAGGAAACTACTTAGTTAATTACATACATTCTTCTGATACACACGGTTAAATGATGGCACTATAATTGGGGCCCATTGTCTTACTAAATTTCCCAGGTGATACCGATTAACATGGCCAGCAAGATATAAAGTATGGGCATGTAAGGATTAGAGGGGCCTAACAAACACCAAAAAGGAAAATTAACTATTTAGTACTGAGCACACATACAACTTTGGGGTGTTTATTTGAATGTTAAAATACTGAAAGACATTCACAATGTTGATGGCCAGCTTGAGGACACTAGTGTAAAACAAGGAGAAGAGAGAATCCACTTCTTCAAACACAGAGCAGTGCAAGTTTGGGCAAAAAAAGGTTAATTCACATTACTGAAGCAGATACATTTCAGTCATTTAAGAGTTGAATTATTGAGGTAGACAGTCAGCAGATTTTACCAGTCAGTATTTAAACACCTGCGGTGGGCTGGCACCCTGCCTGGGATTTGTTCCTGCCTTGCACCCTGTGCTGGCTGGGATTGGCTCCAACAGACCCCCGTGACCCTGTGTTAGGATATAGCGGGTTGGGGGCTGACTCATAACTGTATTCAAACACATTATGTCAAAATTCAGGATGTTCTTATTAAACGTTGTATCATCTAGAAAAGGGAAGGTTTGAGAACAAGTATTGTTATTCAGATTTTAATGTCTTTTAGAAACTGAACGTTTAATGAGAAGTAAAGCCCTAGGTACTCAGCATATCCAGAAGGATTTAGTTAAGAATATAATCAATTTCAAGCTTTTCTGTCTTTCTATAATGAACATATAAAAGGGAGTGTTGCAATAAAGTCTCATTTTAAAGATGTGATTACAACTTACAAATGTGAAAAAATGAATTCTCTTTAAACAAACAAAAAAAAAATAAACATGTAAAGTATTTGCAAATAGCAAGAGAAAGTAAGCAAATGCAAATTTTTTTAATTTTGAAAATGTATTTAAAGTATTAGGTATTGTAATAAGACTCAGAAACACTCATAAAGGTTTGGATTTTGTTGGGCCCTGTATACTGCAAATCAATGCAAAGGTCTTCCAAATCTCAGAACAAAAAACAGAGAAATGTGTTAGACAAAACAGGGAGGGTTGCACGGACATAAAAAGGAGCGTGGAATGCTGGGAAGGCGTGGTGGTGGATGGGTTTTGGACGTCATCAACAGGGGACCAGAGGGAAGAAAGGAACCAGGAAGTGGTGATGTTTTGTTTATGCAGGAGGAATCATGGCGGTGGTGCTTTGTTCTTTCTATGAAAAAAGAGAGAGAGAGAAGTTAGTACCCCGCCTTTGTCCCCTGGCACGATTTGTCGCGATGCGCATCGAGTCCTTCAGCTGCTCCCCATGCGCTTGTGCGTGACAATATATATAAACGAAAGATCTGTGTGTGTATGGAGCAGTCTACTCTGTTTCATACTAAACCACAGCCACTAGATGGCGCATGCATACACTTTTAAATTTACTCAACGCTTGCATGCACCTCACTTCTCACTACGAAAGACCCGTGTGCTGCAAACATTGCTGCTTTACAACAGTGTCATGCTAATGGCACAGATGAAGAGACACAACATCAAAACAAAGCAAATGCAGCAGCTCAACAACATGCATGTGAAACACCTCAGCAACGGAGGGCAAGGCTTGAGATTTTCACTAAAAACATTGTCTGTCTGGAGGTATTTTCTTGAGACAAAGATTAATAGGACTCATATGACAGTGATATGACTAAAATATGGTATCACCAGTGTCTTCTTATGAAAGCCAGTGGGGCAACAAGCACAGGTGGGTCCACGTCCTCTGCCCTGGGTAATTCTTAAGAGTTAACTCTCTTCAAGTTCATGAATACAGTATAGTAAAACTGTTAGTGAGTGTTCAGGTTGTTTTTTGTCCTGAAGACCACACACAGCTAGTATAATCATATTTTATAAATCTACAAACACTGAGTGTTGTCTGTATATGCAATTAAGGTTTTAATTCCCTTTACTATATTTTATAGCACCTTTCAATAATCAACACTATACCAGTTACAGAGCTATGGTATAATTATGTAGCTGTCAGGTGCTGCTAAAATTCACACCGTCAAAGAGACGGTGATTTATTTATTTTTTTGGTGGAGATTCCAGGGATGCACCCAGCCTTGGCCTGACCCGCACACACTCATGAGCAGAGACAAAAAACAGGTAATAAAACAATTAAATAATGTATTAAACACTAATAAATGAAATATAACTACATACTAAATAATCCCATCCCAGTCCCCTTACGGTGATGTACAATAAACACAAATAAACCACAGCAATAAACACTCAAGACAAAGTCCTTATACAGTCCAATACAGCAAAAACAGGTGAAATGATATGGTGTGAAGATGAGAATCCCGATAACAGCTTCTATAGAAAATGAATGAAACAGTCCTACTGGTAGTGCTGAGTGGTGAGATTTCCAGGAGCGCTCCTTTTGAAGACGTATGAAAATTTGTCCACCACTATAACACGGCAGGCAGGCACGAGACAGTCCATTCATCTAACATGAAACAATCCTGGGCACAATTGACTTTTTAGACAACACGATGGACAGGATGCACAAAACACAGATCTCCTGTTGCTCCTTCTGGCCTCCCTTTTAACTTTCCCGCTGGCCTCATTCATCCCCAGCAGCCCCTACTTTCGTTCGCATCATCCTCTTCAGGTAACCCCCTTGGGCTGCTGGGAAGTGAAGTTCTCCCCGTGGTAGCACTGCTACATTAGCATGCAGTGTGCTGTAAAAACAGCATTACTTGCTACGGCTTACAGTTTAACCAGAGGAGCGAACCAAACTGATACCTGCACCAAAGTGCCAGTGAATATTGTGATGAGGTTGTGAAATCTAAATACCACTGATCCGCTGTTATGTGTTTCTGGTCAAAATCAAAACGCCTGTATGTAAACTAAAAGAGTAGAAATGACTGTGATGTGTGAATGTGCCTTGTGAAGGACTGGTATCCTAATAAAGGCTGCTTCCTGTATTGCATATAACCACGCTTGGAAGAGTTTCCTTCAGTCCCAATGGACTAAGAAAAAAGAATGAATGGGTAAACTATCTTCTGCTTTTGAAATTTACTAAAACTTTACAGTACCTGTATATAATTTTATGTACTGTGTCATAAAGGACAAGGGTTGGCTGGCATCCAGGCTGGGACAGATGGTTTCTTACCTGGCCAGCACCACCTTGATAATGGAAGGGGGTAGAAAGAGACCACCGTTCATGGCAATGTACTCCCCTAGTATGATAGATAGCAGCATCTCTCTGGTGGATCTCCCAGATACATACTCACAGGTCTTCTGGGACTGCTAGGTCTCATGAAAGCCACCAGAGGGAGCTGTGAGGAGGAGGCTTCCTCATTTTAGGAAGGTTCCATCTGATCCAGAAGTGCTTCCTGGCTGCAATGTGGTGGCACTGAAAGTACGCCTGGGTCTGGTATAAAGGAAGCCACTCCTCCTCTCACCAGGAGTCAGAGTCAGTGGGAAGAGAATGAAGCTCACTGAGGAGAAGTAAGGAGGAAGGGAAGGAAGGAGAGAGAGAAAGATTTATTGTATGTTATTGGGCAAAGAAGCCTGTATTGCAAATGTATTCATTGAATAAATCATTTGTTTGCACCTGGGACCTATGTTTGTATTGTGTGTCTGGGGTTTATGGTGCTGATACTCCCCCTAGTCGTTACATGTGCTAATGGGAAATCTGACAGATATTTTTTTGTAAATAGATAATAAAGGCTGGACTTGCAGATCAGTCAGTAAATAAAAAAACAAGTTTATAAGATAGATAATCGTGTTCCTTTTAGTGTACTGAACAATATATGCTGATATTATTAAGATATTTACAGAGATGAGTAATGACTTCAAAAACAATAAAAAGGCAGTAATGGTTTGCTTGGTTGTGATGGAAAGTGCAATGCTCTTGTAAATCTCTCAAGAATTCAGACAAATGATGGCAGTAAAGCACAGGAGAGGCCTCTCCATATAAAGTGATGGGAGTCTTGAAAAGTGCAAAAGGAATTCCCCCAGTCAGACAGGTGGTAGAAAGTAGTCAATTCATACTTTCAGTGTTTTCCTTGAATCCTATTACAGTGGACATGGCAACTTGGAGGTTTCTGGATTATAAGAACACCTTTTGTTGCCAGGAAGTTAAAGTTAAAAACAAGAAGCTGCTTCTGACCACGGAAGTTATTTCTGGGGTTTTTCCTGGACTTGACATCCTTTTCTGAATTGAGCTTTCAGTCTGAAGCCAGAGGCAAGATCTTTATGTGTCAGAAGGCCCAGAAAGGCACGTTAAAACACTGTCTTAAGCACTTTGGCCGCTTTGGAATTTATTTATTCTATGTGAAATGATGGCTCAGAAGCTCCCCCTGTAGTCCACACCCTGGAATTCCATAAGATGTAGCTTACATCCATTTTCTAAACCCACTTCTCCAGAGCAATGTCATAGGGAAGCTGAAGCCTATCTCAGCAAACATCAGGTACAAGTCAGGAACAATCCCTAGGCCTAGAAAGGGTGTTAGCTCATTGTGGGAAGAACACACACACACACCAAGAGCCAATTTAGCATCGCCAATCCACATATGTATGGAAAGTGGAGCAGCCAGAAGAAATGACACAGAGAGAACATGCAAACTCCATGCATCATGTAACCAGGACTTGTTGTGAAGCAGAAGTGGTACCATTACACCATCCCATTAAATGTTCCTTGCACTTCTATTACCTTAATCTAAAGCTTACCTTAAAACCATTATGAGGTTTAACGATAATAATTTGAGAGTACGTTCTATAATAATGCAATCTAACATAACAACATTTTTGAATAACCTTAATCCATTTAATCCTATCCTAGATTTCAGAATTGTCAATTAACCTAAAATGCACAACTTTGGGATGTAAGTTCTATAAAACTAAACCTTATAGATGATATATGTTTCTTTCTCACACAAGAAAAATTAAATGGAACCATGAGCAGAGCAGCAAAAGCAACTGTTCAAAGAAAATGATCTTGACACTCACCATATTGGGTCCAAAGGTACAGTGATTTTGCTGTGAGAAATTAGAAATGGGATTTTCTTTTTGATATTGCTGTCTATTCCTAGTTCATTTCCACTGTAACAAAATCGACTCCCGACAGTCACAAAGGTTTGGGGCAGCCACCTGTATAATATGTTCCTGGCTGTAAAAGGTTTAAAAAAAGGTTTGCAATGTTTACAAAACAGAGTCCAAAGCAGAACTGATCAAGTGGAGGTAAGATGGCAGTTTTAAAGGTTGGGAGAGGAAATGAGGTCATCCAGGTCGGAACTAGAAGTGACGTCTTTGGGACCGGATGTGACGTCATCAGTGGCGCCGGAACCTAATGGGATTTCCCAAGAACGGTCTGCAAGAGACTGAGAGAGACAGTCGGCACACTCTGTCACCCCCTGGTCTGGCATAGTATTACTGTTGCTTAAGCCTCATGTGTGACACACTTAAAGTGCTATAATTCTAACTGTACAATCTATACTATATTACTATACAATCAACATTATTTTTTTGTAACTGAACTGTTTTATTAATGTAAAGTATATATCATTTGCTGTACAAGGCCTTTCAGATTGCTTACCAAAAATGATTAGCAAGATAATGGAACTGTAACACAAATCCATGGAGTTTTTAGGTAGCATTACTACCCCGTATGTCACCCCTGACAAGCCTGACAATTGAAATTCATCGTCTAACTTTATACTGTTTCATATTATATGAGGAAACTTTCTCTTTTAATTTCTAAAACAATATTATCTGCTTCTGATTTACATATACGGCAGGTAAGTGATGATTTTGTGAAATACAAGCTGCAGATCAAGTTAAAATATCTAAAGTTACGCATTTTTTTCCATTGTGTGACAGCTTGAGTTTTTCCCCTCCTCTCTGGTACACACTTCCTGCTTGTCTGCAGAGCACACTGTGCTGCGAGAATTATCAAGATCAGGATTTCTCGTATGGCAGGTGAATGTTGGGTGGAGCCCAGACAGCCTTTTTTTCTATTGAAATAGTTACACTGTTACAATGAAAAGCAGCAGAGCTGGTCATGCCTAATCAAACTGTGGAAAAACAGAGTGCAAAGTGTTTCTCTGATGGTTATTTGAACTGCTTTGAATAATTGAATGAAGAGTGCAGTAAGTAAGAATCATTTCTTAATTTCTTACAAAGGTATCTTATTAGCTTGGTTTTTAACTCAATTTAATATCCTGCATTCAGTCTGCAGAAAGTAAAATAGTTCACTATCATGTGGGGCATTTTATTTGAGACTAGAAATGATTGCTGTATTGTTTTAAAAATTCCAGCCTTACATTACTTTTCCTAAATTGCATTACAATACTTTGTTTATACTTTATCCATGTCATACATTTCCCAATGCTATTAAAAACAATGTACTTCAGATAAATTTCTAGTTAAGTCATAACAGGATGTACACTATATCAGTTAAATGTATGCACCATCTGTGGTGAACAGCTTCATGAGGCTTTATAGAACAGAAGTACACAGAAAGAGAGTAAAAAGTATGAGAGTCTATGTGTAGGAGTACTGTATGAGTAAGTGACACAGACTGAGTAGAATTATAGTCAAACAAGAGTTAAACACAATTTTAATAGGAGTTGTGTAATCAAATTCAGTTCTCCTTTGTATTATTGTGTTATTAATTACCTCCCAGATTAATTTAAAAATATAGGTAGAAAAGCACAATGTCTTAAGTTTTCTTTTCCGCATTATGGATTATTTTCAGATGATTGCTGGTTATTAAATTAATTACCTTTAATTCATATATATTTGTTAATTAAAAATACTAAATGAACTATACATATGATTGGCGCATTTCAGTCAAGTGTGTGTTTTTCCAATTGTGCAGCCTAATACAAAAGAGAAGTGGAAGGCCTGGATAGAGGCCACTTGGTAAATTGTTAGATTGTCATCACTGTCTGTATATTCCAGAATGAAACAGTTCAGTAACTGGAATCTGTGGGCTACCACAAGGGGTAACCCACACAGCCTATTGTTGCTGTGCGTGAGCAACAGAATGAGAGACAGAGAGTGTTTGTTGCCTTAGATGAAAGTTTAGGGATTCCGATAGAACATTAGACAGCCACAAGTCACATAGGGACTAGTGGTTTTTTGTAAACTACAGATGTCAAATAAACTATGGAATAGACGGCCAGCAGCTCAACCTGGCCACAACGCCCTGAGGATGGAAGGATGAGAGGAGGCAGCTACTTTTGGACATTGCCTCCCCCAAAACACTAGATGGCAGCTCCCCTGGAGTGTAGCGGTGCCCCTGATCCCCACAGGGCATCCTGGGATTTGGAATTTGGTTTCTCAGCCCTGTTGGGTGCCGTGGGTGCCGCCAGGGGGAGTTGTCAAAGGACCTGAGGACTCATCCTTTCCCTATAGCCTGGAAGTATGAAGTACTCATGAGGACGGAAGCCCCAAAGTAATTCCGGGCTGAAGAAAAAGCCAGCTCTTCATTAGACCTGGAAGTGCTAGCAAGTCATGTAGTCGGAAGGACAAAAGTGCCCAGAGGGGACTGGGCGGTCTCGTGGTCTGGAATCCCTACAGATTTTATTTTTTTTCTCCAACTTTTGGAGTTTTTTTTCTGTCCACCCTGGCCATCGGACCTTACTTATTCTATGTTAATTAATGTTGACTTATGTTTTATTTTTTATTGTGTCTTCTATTTTTCTATTCATTTTGTAAAGCACTTTGAGCTACATTTTTTTGTATGAAAATGTGCTATATAAATAAATGTTGATTGATTGATTGATTGATTGATTGAAAAGCACTTCTGGGTCAAGGACTACTTAAAGGACTGCTTGGAACCCAGCAGGTGAGCCAGAGTCAGGAGGAGGGGGACAAAGCTTACTGGGAGGTGTGGAGGAAAGATTTATATTGTGTTTTTGCTTGACTTATTATTATTTACCTATGCTATTGTGGCTGTGGTGCTTAAAGCATTTTCTTTAAGAAGAAAAGAATGTTAAAATACAATACTTCATCTGTCTTTTGGGGTTAATGGGACAACAGCAACTCCTAGCGTTTTTACACCTAGTACATGTCAATTGTGCCTCATGTGTGGATGGCAGGGGTCCTCCAAACACCATCCTGATGAATGGTATTATGATTTAATCACAGCAAGGAAGGTCAAAACTGTACCAAAACAGTTTGCTTTATCACAAAACCCTTAATATTAATTTTTTTTTAAATGGCCAAAATAGCATGAGTAAAATAAGAAAATGCCAAAAGTTAAGACTAAAAAACAACACAATCTTAACAAGTGTAATTAAATATGCTTCTTAGTGGCATTAGAGGATTACTGGAATGCAATCTGAGAAAACTGAGCTTTGGGCTACTAAGGGCCGAGTGATGCTGGAGCATGATGGACCACCAGAGGGAGCCCTAGCCTTGTGTCCTTGTAGTCAAAGGAAAACACTCAGAGTTCAGAAGTGATTAAAGGTCTTTGCTGGAAGTGACCCTGAGATTAGGTTTAAATCCACCTTATGCCAGAGCTGATTGAAAATACAGCAGGAGGCAGAAGTAAAAGATTGCTGACAAGAGAAAGTTAACAAAGATTGAGAGGAAAAGGAGAGTGAGGTGAAGGAGAGGGAGGTGGAAGTGGGCAGCTGGATAAACCATCCCACAGTGATTCCACCAATAATTTGAGCAGGCTACAGAAAAGCTGATAAGTGTTTATTATTTAGAGTTGGGCTTTGTGAGCCTTCCCATATTGTGGAGTTAATAAAAGCCCTTAATTGCGTACCTTTCAATAGAGCTGCACTATTTTGTAAGGGTTTAGAAAGCCAAAAAGTGGTGCCCTTGTTAACCATAGTAAAATGCATACAAATCAATTTCTGGTTTTAAAAAAAATTAAAGGAGGAAAAAAAGTGAGCATTATCAATGAGATATGTGATTCAAATAGACTATTGATGATGAACTTTGCAGCGTGGTGGCGCAATGGGTAGTACTGCTGCCTCGCAGTTAGGAGACCCGGGTTCGGTTCCTGGGTCCTCCCTGCATGGAGCTTGCATGTTCTCCCCATGTCTGTGTGAGTTTCCTCCGGGTTACTCCGGTTTCCTCCCACAGTCCAAAGACATACAGGTTAGGTGCATTGGCAATCCTAAATTGTCTCTAGTGTGTGTGTGCCCTGCCCGGGGTTTGTTTTCTGGCTAGGATTGGCTCCAGCAGACCCTGTGACTCTGTAGTTCGGATATAGCAGGTTGAATAATGGATGGATGGAACGATGATGCACTTCAGTGCAGTCTCATTCAAGCCTCAGGTTGAAACAACCTGATTTGTAAATTATGTTACTATTCTAGAATCGTAGATCTGCTAACAAACTAAGCTGCAGTTGACTGCCATACAGTACTTTGGATATCTTCAGTGGGCAAGCATGTTGCATTAGGGACAGAAAAAAAATTAAAGATTCTGAAGGATTGTTAGCAGAAAGGGTTGTGTTGTAGATTTTGTTTAAATAGTTTTAATTTTCCTATGCTGCATCTGTTATTTTTTAAATTTTGGACGCAAATGAATGCAGAATATTGTTGTTTGAGATTGAGGTAAATTTGGGGAATGAATTCAATTAAAATATATTCATGTACTGCTTACTGTTATGCACTGTTCTCTGTTTTTCTCTTTTTGATTAGTTGATTTACAAAAGGCAATACCCATTCATCCATCCAATAATATACCTAATTAATACTTTTCAGGGTTGAATTGTTAGTTTGAGAAGAAAGTAAAAATAGACAATAATAGTGATGATTACAATATGAAGTCTTCTTTTACTAATCAAGGCAACAGTCATGAAATATTTTCATTATAGTGAAAAGTACAGAACCGTCTGATTTAACCCATTATATACTAGGGAAAGTGGATAAAAAAAAAAAAAAATCAGTTCATTTCACATGCAATGATTTTTCATTAAATTTTAAAGCAATTTTTGTGCTTGATGGAATGATCTGTAACAAGACATTGTGTTGAGTCAAGCATAGTTCACTAAGCCTTATAATGTTAAAAAGAACAGATTGTGATAATTGCCTATTGCTATAATTTACTTTTTAAAATTTAATATGCACTTTGCTGATTCTTACTGACACCATAATGCAGTATTAGCAAGCAAAGCACCACAGTTTGCTGTTGGCTGAATCTTGCTCTTTAAATAATTTTGGTGTTGCAGTATGAAGTTAAAAAGCCTCAACCTGAACGAACTTAATTCCCAATTAATTTCAATATGTGAACTTAACTAAACAGTCAATATGAAATGCTCTTTTAAAATCTCACATTTTGTTATTTATATCGTTGCATACTTCAGTAACTCTTCTCATGAGTATATGCATAACAAAATAATTTCCCTATAAAAAAATAAAATTCCAGCCTTAATGAAGAAACACAAAACAAGTTTTTATATTGCCTTACCAATATAAAAAGAAGAGAGTCTCAATTTAGTGTAGCTGACCTTTATTGTCACTCTTTAAATCTGAGTCATTTGAGATTTCAAGGTTTTATCATGCATTTATATGAATTATACTAACAAAATACCCGTGCTTCGCAGCGGAGAAGTAGTGTGTTAAAGAAGTTATGAAAATGGAAAGGAAAAATTTTAAAAATAACGCAACATGATTGTTAATGTAATTGTTTTGTCACTGTTATGAGTGTAGCTGTCATCAAGGATTTGATTATCATTATTTCTTTCAATCAGGTTCGTATTTTGGAGGACGTGCTGTGTTCAAGTTACATTCTGCATTTGTCAACCGTTGTAAAGATACAACAGGTTTCATTGATAACTTTGTGTCCATATTGTCAGAGTTGAAACATTCGTAAACATTGAAAAGTCCACTACTCAAATCACTACCCGTGAGTCTAAGATGTTTAACTGGCATTCCTGGTTGTCCAAAGGTGTAAAATATTTCCCCATTTATATACACTTGAAAGCGAAAACCAAACAATTCCGTGGCAGCTATCAGTTCACATGCAAAACCATAGGTTGAGAACTTAAGCATTTCACTGCTATAGTGGTCCTGTGTATTATAATTGTCTCCTGTACCGTCATCAGTCCACACCTTGAACCTGTCCCAGTCATTCAGTACATAAGACATAATGTCTCTGTGGATATCAAGGCTGAGACTGATATGGCCATGCAATAAGTAATAGAGAGAATGGAAGAGGCAGGCGGAATCTTGGGGCATGGAAACCATTGGGTACGGGTTGGTGAAATTGTGATTGACAGCAATCACCGGAATAGACATGTTATTCGGGTAAACTTTCACCCGTTGAGAAAGAAAGTATGAAGGAAGGAGAGAAGCGGTGAAGCAGGGAATGAAAAGCAGAGGTCAGCACCAGGAAGACATCGTGAGCAAGTAAGGGAGCCCAAAAATCACAGCCTTGAAGCAGTGGAGTAAAAGAAAAGGCAACAGTAATGAGGAGGGAGACGTGAGGAAGTAAGAAAACCCAACAAGCGGTGGAGTAAACGAAAAGGCAGGAGTCACCAGCAGGAACATGTGAAGCAAGGCCAACAATAATGCTTGAAGTGGTGGAGTAAATGAAAAGGCAGGAGTCACCAGCAGGAAGACGTGAAGCAATGCGAACAATAACAGGCTTGAAGTGGTGGAGTAAAGAAGAAGTTAGCAATGAGCACAACAAACAGCTGAGGAAAGTAAGGAAGCGAGTGAGGAGGCACATGAGCACAGGATGACATTAATGTATATGGGCAGGGAGCCAACCATGTGGTAGGTGTGTGGACAGCAGCCGCGAGGAAAAAGGAAAGGGGACCGGGGGTGCCCCTTGTGCGTCTCTGCCATGAAATTATTAATCTGTTAACGGAAATAAGGAATGAAACCGACCAAAAGGAGAGGTCAGTTCTGAAAGTTCCTTACGGCATAATGGTGAGAACCGCCAAAAAGATGTTATTTTCGAAAGTTTGTTATGGGACATGGCATGAAATGAAACATACTTACAATTTGTAAGTACAGTGTAAAGGATGAGCATGGGAAATTTGGGCTTTCTACGTATATTGGAAGTCGCAGAAATAGTGAGGATATACTGAAAGGACCAGGGTAGCAGATGTGCCCAGGACACTGCCTCCCCCACGGCGCTAGATTGCAGCTCCCTTGGGTTGCAGTGGTACCTTGGATTCCAGCAGGGCTCCATGGGAGTTTGGCACAGTCCTGTTGGGCTCTTTGGTGGCCTCCACGAGGACCTGCAGAGCCCTACTTTGGGTTTCCACCACATCTGGGTGTACTCCGAGATAATGCTGATGGGCCACCTGAAGTGCTCCCAGTTACAGCATAAAGGGGACCCCCTCACTTCAGTCAGGAGGAAGAGGATGAAGCTTGCCAGAGAAGTAGAGGCAGAAGGAGGGAGAAGACAGAAAGAGATTAGACAAAGTGCTTAGTGCTGTTTTATTGACTGTGCTTGTGCTTTATACTATGCTGTGCACGTGGGAAGCAAAAGGGAAGCGTTTCCCACACCTAAATAAAAGTATATATTGTGCTGGACTTGTGCCTTATCAATCAATACACTAGACTTATAATAAATTAACATTGACAAGAAGATCAGGAACACATCTATTAAGCCCAATACCAGCTCCTAGACAACAACTATTCTGGAGTCAACTAAAAACAGGATAAAGACTTTGCTTATTTACAAGAAAATTAACAAACTGTTGTTCAAACCACTCCATGATTAGTTTCACAGACAGACTTCTAATGCTTATATTTATATAAAACTATCAACAGGAGAAGCACGTCAGCCGTATTGTTGCTAAAGACTGAGTGCTAGTCCCGAAAGAATACACCAATCAGATACTTAGATACTGTTGCATAATGCAGTCACAAATTATCAAAATTGAGGCCAAACCTCAAAGATCTAGGCCCAAGATTGAGGCACAATGTTAAAAAATACGCCTTTTCACAACTGTAAATAGATTGTGGCCTACATTGGAACAAAAGTGGAAAGCCTAGCAACAAACACTCCTTTATCTTTAGAAAGTCCAATTATTAATAAAGAAAGTGAAAGAAGCTGTGTAAAAACTCTGGCTCTTTAAATAAATAATACATTTATAGCATAATAAATAATGAAATACAACAAAAATATCAAAAATACATTAAAGGTATGCTTAAAAAAGGCAACTCAGAAACAATCTAAGCTAAATCCACAATTCAGAAGAAGAAAACAAAAAACAGAGCAAGAAAAGGTCAATAAACCAAAACAAATACTTTTCCTTTCATACAAAAATCAATGCTGATATCGAGGACCTGATGCTCTGCCTGGACTTATAAATGCAGAGGTTGGTCCTCCAGCTGAAAATCATGGTGGCCCTGGTCTTGAAATGCAGACAGGGCACATAACTAAACAAATTAATAACACAACAAATAAACGTTATTCAACAAATAACAAACAAAAGCAAGTTTAATAGCATAAAACAGAAAATAATTTATAACAAACATAAAAATAAAACATAAAATAAAAATTTAAAAGAGCCAAGGATAAAACCCTGACAAAGACTGGTCAATGTTTAAGAACTTAGTCTGCCAGTGCATGACAACTGGCACAACCACCAACCTGAAAACGTTGACACTTTGAGACAGAGAACAGCATCATATTCGACATGACTGTAGACACATAATGTGTTATTTTATCATGCCCCACGATCACAGTAGGAAAAGCTGCCTACTTTTTGACGTAGAACTTCCAGATGATGCAAATGTCTCTCTCAAGGAATTTGAAATTAAGCAAATACAAAGACTTTGAGATTGAGGCTTCTCACAAAGGCTTATATGATTCCAGTCATAGTCGGTGCTCTTGGAACATTTAGGCTTAGTCTGAAAAAACTAACTGCCTGGAAAAGTGAATGCTGCTGAGGTGTACAAGATCACCCTCTTGAAATAGCTCACATATTTCACCCTTGATCTTACCAGTACCCACACTGAAAGAATCTGGAATATTCTCAGTAAACAGACACCAGCAGAAGCTGAGACATTTGTTAATGGCAATAATGTGTACTTTCAGTTGTCCAATTTTTGTACCCGCTTCACCCTCTACAGAGTTGCAGGGTGTATCAAATGCAAAGCATTGTGCAACTCTAGACAGGATGCCAGTAAACTTCAGGACACACCGATGTACACATCCACAGTCACATTCATTTAGTAGTCTGCATTATCCTTGAGGGAAATAGAATGTACGAACTTAAAATATTGTTCCTCCAGTACAATAAATTAAGCCATAGGAGAAGAAATTATATCCATTGTTATAATGAGAATACTCACATAGGGCTCCTTCAGATAAGAATATGTAATTACTTGCAGTAAGCTGTAATAACAGAATTCATAAGGGACCTTATAATCATTAGAGTTCAAAATGCTTACAGATTTGGGAATAAAAGAGCTCTTAAATCATTTGCTTGTTATTCTTTGGAATAATATTCCACAGCTTCATTTCAACATTAGGAACTTTAGAAACAGGATGGCTACTGCCTGACAGGCTAGAGCTGGCCTTAATGAGGCAGAACAAAGACACTGGTTATAGAAGGAAACTATAATCTGACCAAACTTTCCCAATACAATAATACCTATGGGGCATGTTAACTGATTACATTATTATGCTAAAACATGTTTAATTTCTATTTCCCCCAATTTTTCCCTTTCTAAAGGGTAATGAGATTTTCCGTAAACGAACAATGGAATGAAGGATATCCTGAAGCTGCACATAAAGTGCCAACCAGCCTACATTCTGTCACTAAGCATGTGACCCTAGAGCAAAACGAGTTTCCATTTTAAATTTGCATATGGCACTGTGGTAATAGGTGATGTCCTGCAATAGTCATACATTCCTTTCAAACCACAGCCGAGAGATAAGTCCCTGTGTAAACAGAGAGAAATGAAGTGTGCCTTCTCATGCAAGCTACTGCATGCAAACAGGTTTGTGTTAAATACACAGGGAGGCCTATTCATGCTTGGCATTGTCTCCTGAAAATGTCATTGTAACAAGAGTGAAGAAGCTCTAGAGTGGAATCAAAACGTTAAGTTCCGGCCCCAACAAATCTGTGGTGACATACTCAACAAACTTGAAGTGCTTTAGAGTTACACAAATTAACTAGTTGATTTTTCTGTATTTTCAGATAACCCCTAATTTTAAAATACATGCTTTTCTTAGGTTTCCAAACAACCCTAGAACACAGTAAAATATACTCAAAAGAGGACCGAAACCTTAATGAATCTTTTTTTTTTTTTGCATGAACAGTTAAGAGTTACACAGACCACATAGTCAATTAAATGCAGGTTGAATGGATTCAAAATATAACACCTTGCATGATGTGGTACAACAATACCAGTACTTAGACTTTTTCCAACACCTAAACTG
Organism: Polypterus senegalus; assembly: GCF_016835505.1. Taxonomy (NCBI): domain Eukaryota; kingdom Metazoa; phylum Chordata; class Cladistia; order Polypteriformes; family Polypteridae; genus Polypterus; species Polypterus senegalus. The sequence continues at coordinate 102,573,761 of NC_053158.1, read as the reverse complement.
AACTTTTGTTAAATTACAACTAACAGCAAAATTCAGCTTCTTTTTTTGATTCAACTGGCTACCACTTACCTGTGAGCGCAAACTGGATTATACAGGTTAAGCAATAGAAGAATGGATGGACATTTGTTACATAAACATATTTTTGCCAAACATAAGTAGTATGCTCTGTTGATCTTATTGTGATTGGCCACCTTATTAAAGAGTTTAAGTAAAAGTAATTAAAGGAAAAATATCAAACAATTTGGTCATGCACTGGGACCTGATAATATTTACCCTCGAGTCCTTAAAGATGCTAGCGAGTACATATATAAACTCTTGACACACATTTTAAAGAAGTCACTACACACTGAGGAGATAACGAAGGACTGAAAAATGGCAAATATTATCCTGTTATATAAAAAAGGTGACCTGGCAGGTCCAAGCAACTATAGGCCAGTAAGCTTAAAGTGCATCAATCATGGAACTAGACTGAGCAGCATGTGGCAAGTACAGGAAGTTTTCTGAACAGTCAGCATGGGTTCAGAAAAGGGAGGTCATGCTTTACTAACATCCTGGAATTCTATAAGGAAGCAATAAAAAGATTTGATCAAAGTGGAGCATAAGGTATTAGTTATCTTGACTTTAAGAAAGCATTTGATAAGGTGCCACATTAAAGGTTGGGAGTTCAGGGTAATGTTTGTAGATGGATGCAAAATTGGCTCTGGAAGCAGAGGGTTATGGTCAAGGAACCTTATCAGAACTGGCATTAAGAATGGTGTTCAACAGGGGTCAGTGCTAGAGCCATTGCTATTTTTAATGTGTATAAATAATTTGGATAGGAATATAAGTAACAGGCTGGTTAAGTTTGCAGAGGATACCAAGATAGGTGGATTGGCAGATAATTTGAATCCATTAAATCATTACAGGGAGACTTGTGAGAGAATTACGCAGACTTCGTTCTGACAAGGCGGCAGACCCTGATGGCATCAGCCCAAGGGTGTTTAAAGTCTGCACCTGACAACTCTGTGGTGTACAACTTAGGATTTTCAACTTAAGCCTGAGTGTTAAAAAAGTGCCAGTGCTATGGAAAACATCTTGTCTGGTTCCTGTTCCAAAGAAGGCACATCCTAGTGCCCCTTCTGACTACAGGCCAGTGGCGCTCACTGCACACATCATGAAAGTCTTTGAGAGACTAGTCCTGGAAATACTTCACCCCCAGGTTAAGTCAACACTGGACCCCCTCCAGTTTGCCTACCAGGCAAGGATTGGAGTTGATGGTGCAATCACCTACCTGCTGCACCGTGCCTACAGTCACCTAGACAAGCCAGGAGGAACTCTCAGGATTATGATGTTTGATTTCTCATGTGCCTTTAACACCATCCAGCCAGACTGGGGATTAAGCTATCGGAAATGCAGGTGGATGCTTCCTTAGTTTTGTGAATAATGGACTATCTGACAGGAAGGCCACAGTTTGTGCGGCTACAGGGCTCCACAAGGGACAGTTCTGCCACAATTCCTCTTCACCCTGTACACTACAGATTTTAGTTACAACACTGATGGCTGCCATCTGCAGAAATTCTCTGATGACTCTGCAATAGTTGGTAGTATCAGACATGGAGAAGAGACAGAATACAGAACGGTAGTGGACAATTTTGTTGACTGGTGTGAGCTGGATCAGCTGCGGATCAATACCAGTAAAACTAAAGAACTGGTAGTTGATTTATGAAGATCGCGATCTCCAGCCACTCCCCTGTCTATTAAGGGTATGGAGGTGGAGATAGTTGAGGAGTAGAAGTATCTGAGCAATAAGCTAGACTGGTCCGGGAACTCGCTGGCCATATACAAGAAGGGTCAAAGTAAGCTGTATTTTTTACACAAGCTCAGATCTTTTAGTGTCAGCAGCACTATGTTGAGGATGTTCTATGACAGTGTGGTTGCCAGTGACTTTTTCTTTGCTGTGGTATGCTGGGGGAGCAGCATGAAAATGGCAGACATCAGGAAACTAAACAAACTAATTCAGAAGGCTTTCTCTGTGGTAGGAGAGAAACTGGACAGCTTGGAAACGTGTCAGATCAGAGAATGTTGTCTAGGCTTTGGTCTATTATTGAAAATGCTAATCACCCACTTCATAGTGTTGTGGTTGGACAGCGGAGCGTTTTCAGTAGTAGGCTGACTAGCATCAAGTGCTCCACTGAACATGACAGTAAATCCTTCCTCTCCACGGCCATCAGACTCTATAACTCCTTTTCCAGTCAATCACCCACACTTTAAGCTATTACCCTCTTTCTTTATTGGATATCCGGGTACATTTTTCAAGTACTTGAAATGTGCAACATACTATCTGTTCTTGTGCAATAAATTGTCTTCTCTTCACATGAGAATAACCTTATTTGTTTTCAGAATGTGCAAATTAACTTAAAGTGCAACACTCTGCACTCTAGTTTGATACTTACATTTATTATACTTTATTTATATTTACATGATTACTTTACACTTAGTGTAACATGTCCCTTGTCTGTTGTTAAGTTGTAACATAAGTAATTTCCTTCTGGATTATTAAAGTTTTATGATTCTGATTCTGGACAGCACACAGGCTTGGCAAATGAAATTTAATGTCAGTAAATGTATGGTATTACACATAGGAAGTAAAAATTTTAGGTTTGAATACACAATGGGAGGTCTGAAAATCGAGAATACACCTTATGAGAAGGATTTTGGAGTCATAGTGGACTCCATGCTATTAACTTCCAGACAGTGTTCAGAAGTCATTAAGAAAGCAAACAGAATGTTAGGTTATATTACACAATGTGTGGAGCACAAGTCCAAGGAGGTTATGCTCAAGCTTTATAATGCACTGGTGAGGCCTCATCTGTGTGCAGTTTTGGTCTCCAGGTTACAAAAAGGACATAGTAGCGCTAGAAAACGTCCACAGAAGAGCGACTAGGCTGATTCTAGGGCTACAGGGGATTAATTATGAAGAAAGATTAAAAGATGAGCCCTTTCAGATTAAGCAAAAAAAGATTATCAATCAATCAATCAATCAATCAACATTTATTTATATAGCACATATTCATACAAAAAAAATGTAGCTCAAAGTGCTTTACAAAATGAATAGAAAAATAGAAGACACAATAAAAAATAAACATAAGTCAACATTAATTAACATAGAATAAGAGTAAGGTCCGATGGCCAGGGTGGACAGAAAAAACAAAAAAAACTCCAAAAGCTGGAGAAAAAAAAATCTGTAGGGGTTCCAGACCAAGAGACCGCCCAGTCCCCTCTGGGCATTCTACCTAACATAAATCATCATATTTTCATGGAAGGACCTGATGATGATGGTCACATAGACTTCTATTAATTAATTAATAAATAAATAAATAAATAAATAAATAAATTAATTAATTAATTAATTAATTAATTAATTAATTAATTAATTAAGAGGTGACATGATTGAAGTGTTTAAGATCATAAAGGGAATTAGTAGAGTTGATCGAGACTGTTACACGTATTTTAAAATGAGTTCATCAAGAACACAGGGACACAAATGGAAACTTGTTAAGGGTAAATTATTTTTTTACAAACATTAGGAACTTTTCCTCTACACAGAAAACCACAGACACTTGGAATAAGCTACAAAGAATTGTGGTAGACAATAAGACTTTAGGAACTTTCAAAACTAGACATGATGTTTTCTTAGAAGAATTAAGTGAATAGGATTGTAGAGCTTTGTTGGGCTGAATGATCTATTCTTGTCTAGAATGTTCTAATGTTCTAAGACCCCTATATGCCAATATAGACAAAGTCCTGTTTTACTATATGCTGGAATAGAAGAATGAAAGGATCTCAGCAGTTAAAAGAGTTAAAAGGCTAACAGACTAAAAAGCCAAGAATTCTAATAAGAATATTAATCTATAACACGGCATAAGACTGTGAATCTGTTGCAACACTGGACATTTTGCAGAACATGAAGACGTTAATAAAGTCTGCTGTTCATGATAGAAAATTAACACCCTGTAGCTGATATGAGGTAGAAAACAAATGTGATCTAAGTAAAAAAGATAGTTAAGTCCTGTATAAAAGAGGAGATTTAACTCACTAGAAGGCATAGAATATAGCATTCACTAATCAACCAACTTGATTTATTGAAGAATAATAGAGAAGGTATATAAAGGTGTATTCATCTTTGGACACTCCCAGCAAAAATATATTTTTATACATGTAAAATTAAAGGAACACATTGAAAGCACATCAGATCTCAAAAATGTGGGAAAAAAATGTGCCGGATATCAATACTAATATGGACTGGGTAATGAGTTAGGAATGAAAGGATGCCACATCATTTGATGGAAATGAAAATTATCAACCTACAGAGGGCTGAATTCAAAGACACCCCAAAAATCAAAGTGAAAAAATTATGCAGCGGGGTAGTCCATTTTGCCAAAATTTCATTGTAGCAACTCCAAATCGTACTCAGTAGTTAGCATGACCCCCACGTGCTTATATACAGTACATACCTGACAATGTTGGGGCATGCTGCTAATGAGATGATGGATAGTGTCCTGTGGGATCTCCTCCCAGATCTGGACCAGGGCACCACTGAGCTCCTGGACAGTCTAAGGTGCAATCTAGCAGCGTTGGATGGACTGAAACATAACGTCCCAGTGGTGTTCTATTAGATTTAGGGCAGGCGAGCATGGAGGCCAGTCAATGGTATCGATTCCTTTATCCTCCAGGAACTGCCTGCATACTATTTGCTCTCCGGGTAGTGGCAGTCTTCCTGGGCTACAGTGCCTGCATGGATAACCGCAGGGCAGGCTGGAAATTTCAGTACCATTAGACAACACCACTGGGTTCCATCCGTGCAGGTGCAGACCATGCCTACTTTAAGGAACTTCCACCTGACCTAGAAGTGCTTCTAACACGTAGTGCTGTAACTCTGGAAGCACCCCTGGGTCTGGCATTAAAGGTCTCACCTCTGGAAGTCAGAGTCGGACAAAGCACACCTGGAGGACTGGAAGAAGAAGAAAGAGAGGGAGAGAAGAGAATTGGATGATTCTGCTCCTGATATAAATTAGTTTTGTTAAGGTATTGAAAAATAAAATTCACTTACTTATACCTGGGACTTGTATTGGTCACAATGTATATTATTGAAGGGATACATGGATTAATAAAGGCTTTCATAGTTATATTGACCTGACAAAAAGATATAAGAATTTGATGCATTGACCTGGGCTTTTGACTGTGCACTAAATAAAAAAATGAATATATTCATGAAACTTTCAAAATGCTATTTTTGTGTTCTGGCCAAAGTTTTTTTCTCTGGCTTGTAATGATTTTCTGTTTTATTCCTTATTTTTTATTGTTGAAGTATTATTTATCATATTTTTTGCTATTTCTGATAGTTTTGTTTTTAATTTGTTACTAACACATTGTCCCTTTACTGTAAATGTACATCCATTACATGCATGTTGTGTGTGGAGCAACAGGAGGCAGGGTTGCCCTGAAAACAATGCTGCTGGGTCCTCCCTATGGTCATGCCAGTTAAGGGTCCATGGGAGAATGCAAGTTTTTAGGCAAATTTAAGCGATGACTGCACTTTCTCCTGGACATCTCTTCCTGTTGAGGAGACTAAATAAGAGTGTGAAAAGGAGATGTCAGCTTGTAAAGGAAGCGCCGGGGCTCTGTTTTAACCTTGTTTAACTTATTCAACAAATTACTCAAAGAGTCACATACAGGGCGGGTAATGAACAGTCCTTATGGATGTCACTGCAGTTATGACCCGCTGGGCTGGCTACTTTGAGCAGCTTTTTAAAGCTGATCCTCCAGCTAGAATGTTGAACATCTCTGGGTCCATGGTTTTTGAGACTTATCATCCAATTAGCTATGAACCACCCAATATACACTGAGATTGCATACTGTAGGTGATAAGTAAGCTGAGGGTAGTGAAGGTTGCAGGGATCTGTGGTATCCGGGGTAAACTTCTCCAGACTGGTGGTAAGGCTGTTCTCTTGGCATTGTAAGCAATCTTTGCTTCCATTTGAGAGACAGGTGTCATCCCAAATTAGTGGAAAATGGAACTTGTCATCCCTATCTGGAAAGGAAAGGGTGATTGTCTGGATTGCGGCAATAAAGTGGATTAACACTGCTCTCAGTGCTGGCTAACATCCTTGCGAGGGTCATCCTTAATAGGATCCATGATCACTTGCTCACCAACAGAGACCGGAGCAGTCTGGTTTTACACCTAAGAAGTCTACCATCAACCACATCCTGGCACTATTGGTTCTCATCTAGCACAAACATGAACATAAGCAGAGTTTCTTTGTAGTCTTTGTCAATTTTCATAATGCATTTGACTCAGTTCATCAAGTTGAAGTGTGGGACATCCTTTTGACTTCAGGGGATCCCCCAGAGTTGCTTGATGTCATGGCCTGTCTGCACAATGCTGTTGAAAGCTTCATGGAATTGGTTTTGGGCAGGATTTTGGGGTCCTGTTTCTGTGGGGCATCTGTTGTTGAAGAAAGATGAACTGATTTTGACTTTTCTGACAGTGCTGTGATCTTTGCGGATTCAATGGAGGTTCTTATCGGGGCTCTATAGAGACAGAGCAAGGAGTCTGAGTGTCTGGGCTTGTGAGTGTCCTGGATAAAAACCAAGATTCAGACCTTTAATGACCTCTTAGGCACAGCCATTAGCAGTGTGTCTGCCTGCAGATATAGTATTGACCTTGTCAAAAGGTTTTCTTACCTTGGCAGTGACATTCACGTCTCTGGTGACTCTTCCTATGAATTCAGTAGACCGATTGGGAGTGCGGTCGGGGGGGTCTTGATGTCCCAGGAAAGAGGTGTGTGTCACTCCTGATATCTTTGCAAAATGACAAAGGTCTAAGTCTTTATAGTCCTGGTGCTTCCTGGTTTACAAGACACGGACACTATCCAGTGACCTGAGATGAGACTGGACTCCTTCGGTACTGTGTCTCTTCGGAGAATCCTTAAATAACACTGGTCGGAATTTGTGTCGAATGAGTGGTTACTCACGGTGTCCCAAATGAGGCACATTATCTGCATTGTAAGGGAGCGTCAGTTGCGGTACTACAGCCATGTGGTGCGATTCCCAAAAGGTAATCCAGCTTGCAGGATCCTCATTGCTGAGGACCCAAGCAGCTGGACCAGGCCAAGGGGATGCCCACATAACACCTTACAGTGGCAGATAGACTGTTGTTTCCATACAGTGGGACTGGACCATGTGTCTGCCTGGGAGGTTGCCAACTGGGATCTCGAGTTGTTTTGCTATGTGGTGGGTGCAGCAACGCGCTGTACCAGTGCATGCTCCCCAACCTGAATAGTTTAATTTGTCTATTTTAACCTCCACAAAAACACTGTATTTATCCAGGAATATTTATTTATTTATTATTTAGAAGATTGCCCTGCACTTTGTTGTTTTTGAATACTTTGTTTGGAACAAAAGAACTATGCACTTTGCACCAGCCCTTGCTTGTTATGTGCTCCTTATTGCCCAGTCCATCACACTCCCTCTTCATAAGAAGAGTCACCAGAGCTCAAGATCCTAGTTCAATTGAGTTTCCCCACAGTTCCAGTTATTGTTTATTTAATTCCATGTAACAAACACTCTGTAAGCATGCACATATGTGGCTGTGACCTTGTTGCCTTTGTGGCAATGTAATACAGTATGACACACTCTGTGGCTTTCTATCTTCTCTGCTGCTTATGGTATCATTTTTATGTGGCATACTCATCACATTTGATTTTTTTGGGTCAACAGAATACAAAAGAAGTGCTTTTATTTCTGGCAAACGTAGAGGGGGTCACTTTCCTGTCTTTTGCTTTCAGAAGTGCTCTGGAACATACTCTTTCATGTGGTTCCAACCACGGTCAGCCTCATTACTGTAGTTCATAAAGGTAAAAAATGGTGATGGGATGTTATAACACTTTATTACCTGGGAAAGTTTTAGCAAAATACCAATACCCTTGTGTTTTTGAGGTGCTGCCACAGTTGATGTTACAGTGTAAACCTGCCTGTTCCATGCATGCCTCAAATGGGCATTGCACATCCAAATTTGATGTCGTGTTTTGATGGTTTGTTTGGTTTGTTCTACCTGAAAGGACAACACCCACAAACTACAGCCGTTGGCTTACCCACAGTCACATGGAGCAAAGAATTATAAAGAAGAGTCAAATGCTCAACCCATTCATCACACACATCCCTTACTGAACCAAGTTTGCCATGTTTTTGCCGACCTAGCCTTATTTGTCATTATTGTTTTACAGAACATATCCCTGTTAAAAGTGGCACACAATAAGAATGTGCAGGTCTCGTTCCTACACAATCAACAAAAACCTTAAAGTTGAAATGGTAAAGTGTCTTGACATCCATTCAAAAAGAGAGATTAGGAAGTTTTTTAAACAGTTTATGTTTTCCCAGTTTTTCTAACATATACACATCCCAAAATCAAAATTGAACCTAAGCAGCATCTTATTATATTAGCCGGTGTAGAGAGGATTTTGAAACATCATGATATGACTTTTTAAAATATTTTCACACTTTTTCTAACATTATACAGTGTCAAATAAAAAATGGCTAAATGAGCCTTAGATGCTAAATACTGAATGGGATCAAATTAGTCATAAGCATAATAGAAGACAATAAATAATTCCAAATGTAATAAAACTACTGAATAGATAGATAGATAGATAGATAGATAGATAGATAGATAGATAGATAGATAGATAGATAGATAGATAGATAGATAGATAGATAGATAGATACTTTATTAATCCCAAGGGGAAATTCACATACATGTTCATTATTTAATGCACTTGATGCAGAACAATTGAAGTGTTTTTTAAAAGTTCAACAGAAACAAGATCAGAATAATTCACTTACTAATGAATGTGCCAGCATAAGCTGTAAAATTCACGTGTACTTTGAATTGAAATGCAATTTTAATTTAGAAAAAAATCAGATGGCAAAAACATAAACATTTAACAGCATAGCAATGAGTGCAGCAAACAGATGAACGTTAGTTCCATGTTGTAAACACAATTTGGCTGCCATTGCATACTCATTGAAAGCTGGAGAACCAGCTTATTGTGTTTCTAGCATTGTTTTTAATGTTTAGTGTATTACATTCATTTTGCAGATGAATTGTTCCATTTATCTACTCCAACTCTTAATCTAAATGATCAAAACATGAACCATTAAATTTATTAAATTTAATTCCCATTGTGCTATTCAATATCAATACTGTATAAAATATCATACTGAGATACGTCAAAGGAGTTGGGGTAACATTTTGCAAGTATGTGGAAAAAGTAGGCTTATTTTTTAATCAAAACACATTTTTTTTCTACTTAACATTTTACTGCTGTACTTGATTTCCCTGTTCATCATGTCACTCAAGACAGATTCAATCTTTTTTTTTTGTTATTTTCTACATTTTTTTTCTTAGTCAAGCAAAAGTACACATTTTTGTTGTCGCCCCAGTGAATCTCCTCCTTAAATGTCCTCTTTTAAACTTATTCCTAGGATAATTTCCGATAATTTTCCTTTGTTATGGAATAGTCAAGTTTCACTCTTTTCTTATTTAATTTTCTGTTACCTTTTAAATATTATTTTGTAAATTCATATTCATTAAGCACCCTAAGCATAGGAAAGGCGCTATATAAATAAAATGTAATATTGTTACGTCTTTGCTTTCTTAATCATACAGTATATATTTTTTATTTGTGAATACTGCTTTCCTTTATTATAAAATCTAAAGCAATTCCATTTTAGTCACCTAGAAAATACCCTCCTTGAGACAAAACACACTTGTCCCAGAGCTTCACCCATTCCTGGAGACATGTCCTGTATTCATCTTTTGTTTCCATGCCTAGAGCCTCCAGAATTACTTCCACAGTAGCATATCTTCTTCCTTTTAGTCACAATTTTAATTTCAATAACATAAAGAAGACACAGGATGTCAGATCTGGTGAATACAGGAGGTTCAAAGCAAAACACACATTGGTTTTGGCTGAAAATCTTTGACTGACAACATAGTATGTACAGGTATGCTGTCATGGTGCAAAATGCAAGTTGGTTAACGCAACCTCTTGGGATGTTGTTTTCCTGATGCCTCAGAACTTTAATGTGATGTCTCTGATTAATAGTCTGTCCAAAGGGAACAAACTCTTTAAAAACAAGGCTGTCAGTGTTGAAAAATGCAATCATTATTGTATCTTGAAAATTGCCATAGCTGCCTGGAGTTGAAAAAGCCCAAGTCACCTGCATGACTGTACAATAAATACCAGAAATGTGCACTTGATTACCTCAGCAGAATGCCACTCAGCGGACTGATTAACCAGACTGTAGATAGATAGATAGATAGATAGATAGATAGATAGATAGATAGATAGATAGATAGATAGATAGATAGATAGATAGATAGATAGATAGATACTTTATTAATCCCAAGCGGAAATTCACATACTCCAGCAGCAGCATACTGATAAAAACAATATTAAATTAAAAAGTGATAAAAAATACAGGTGTAACAGACAATAACTTTGTATAATGTTAACGTTTACCCCTCAGGTGGAATTGAAGAGTCGCATAGTGTTGGGGAGGAATGAATATGATACCTAGCTCCATATTCAAGAACTACCCCCTACTACTGCTGTGCTATTGACTGATTCAGTGAATTTTATGAAGGGTATACTGCACATTTGTTCCTTGTTTTATGTTTATTTGCCTTTTGCACTTCAAGTTGAGGCTAAGCAGGAAGGACCCTCTTGATGCTACAGCTGCATGACTGCCCCCTGACTTATGAAATACTAAGTTAGCCTCAATGCTAACATTAGTTTTTATTTGTTTATTTTTGAGTCAGTGGCTCGATTTTGTAACATTGTTCTAAGATTATAAACTTAGTTTTGTTTGCTTCAGGTTTGCTATTTGTTAAACCTTTTTGGTTACTGTTGATTTTGTTTAGTTTTTCCATTACAGTTTTCTGTTAATAAACTCTTATAAAGAATTATAGGTTTTGCTCTTTGAATTATTACAGTTTTCCTTTTCACTCTGATGATATATTTTTTTTCAGTCTGGTCTTTTTTGATCTGTGCAGTCTATGAAGTCTGCTACTTGAGTTTGGGACCGGGCTGATTTTTGCTCTATCTGCTTAGACCTGTGCAGAAGTGCAGGTCTGACTTCTAGTATAATGCTTACCACATTTTTGAGTTTCAAGAGCTGGACAAATTCTTAAAGTGTGTTTCTGCCTACAAAATTTGAAAACTTCAAGGTTAAAAGTGGTTCAGTTCAGACTGCTAACTTTTTCCACGAAATTCTCGTGAGAGATACATAATAAAATACCTAACTTAACCACATGTGCAAAAGGTGTCCTGCTGGCCGGACACTGGCACGACTCAAAGTTATTTGTGTATGCCATATTAAGCCCATAACTCAATCAAAAGCAATAATGGCATTTTTACATACCAAAGTATGTTTTCTTTTAAATAAATCATAAATGTGTATGTTGTCTGCTCTCTTTCATTAATTAAGTATGCGATTTGCACATGTATATGCTGAGATGAGCAGTATGTCACAGCTGAGTGAATCTGCTTTTATTAAAGATCACATATATGTTGTACCACATACAGTGAAATACTCATTACCTTTGGATAGCAAAGTTTCAGATCTTTTCAATCATGTATACTTGTTTATAACTGTTCACTTGTACTACTATCACAGCTGTGCACAAAATACAGGAAATATATTGCTTATGCGACAGCTCATCTTCACACATTTTTACGCATTGTTATGTTCAAGCTTCAATGAATGCTAGTGATGGAGAATATGAAGACCTTGAGTCACAGTTTCGACTCTGTTGAGAACAACGTGCATGCTGAATGACTCGAAACTATCATTAGTATAACTTTGAACTGTCAAGGAATGCATTCTTTCTTTTGTAAACATAAAGCTCTTTATCAACAAAATTTCGTCGTCTGCATGGAAAAAATTAAACAAGACTTGCATAGATGGTCAACCCTTCATCTCACACTAGCTGGAAGAATTAACACTGTTAAGATGAATATTCTTCTTAAGCTCCTTTTTTAATTTCAAAACATCCCAATATACATTAATAAATCATTCTTTAGGCAATTAGATTCAACAATAACCTCATTTATTTGGAATTCAAAACATCCACACATCAAAAGAGCGACCCTACAAAGACAAACGGCAGAAGGTGGCATGGCTCTACCTAACTTCCAGTTTTATTACTGGGCAGCAAATATATATAAGAACCTGGACACAAATAGAAGAACATACACAGGCATGGACCGCAATAGAAGTAAAATCCTGCAGTACTTCTTTGTATTCCTTGGTCTGTGCTCCAATAAACACACGATATCGGCAATACACTAATAACCCAATTGTGCTCCACTCACTTAGAATCTGGAACCAATGTAGAAAGCATTTTAAGATGGAGAAGCTTCTATCTGTGGCACCCCTGCAAGAGAACCACCTCTTTCAACCTTCGCAAACATATGCAGTTTTTAATATCTGGAAACAATTTGGAATTAACTTGCTTAGAGATCTTTATATAGACAACGTCTTTGCATCCTATGAACAATTACATTCCAAATTTAACATTCCAGCTACACATTTCTTTCACTATCTTCAAATCAGGAACTTTGTTAAACAGAACCTTCCAGATTTTCCTCATCTTGCACCCACATCCACGCCGGAAAAAATATTGCTCAATCTCAAGGACTTAGACTCCATCTCTACAATATATAAAATCATTTTACAATCCCTTCCTTTCAAAGATCCAAGAGGACACTGGGAAAAAGATCTCTCAATTAATATATCAGAAAAGGAGTGGAAAGTAACAATGCAGAGAATTCACTCGAGCTCCATTTGCGCAAAGCATACAATTATACAACTCAAAATTATATATCGAGCACATCTGTCTCGACTAAAACTCTCCAAAATGTTTCCAGGGCATGATCCAACCTGCGAACGTTGTAACCAAGCCCCAGCTTCACTGGGTCACATGTTCTGGGCCTGCACCAAATTAACATTATTCTGGACCAAAATTTTTAATTACCTCTCAGACAGCCTTGGACTCACAATCCCTCCTAACCCATTAACAGCTGTGTTTGGGGTTCTTCCAGAGGGGCTTAAAGTGGAGAAGGACAAACAAATTGTGATTGCATTCACTACACTCTTGGCACGCAGACTTATTCTGATAAACTGGAAGAACCCAAACTCTCCTCTTTTAAGTCAGTGGGAAACCGATGTGTTATATTATTTGAAATTGGAAAAAGTCAAATACTCAGTTAGAGGATCTGTACAGACTTTTTTTAAAACATGGCAGGATCTAATCAGTAATATTTTAAAATAAGTTTATAAAGCACAGAGAATTTATTAATTTTTACAAGCCTTAAATTTTACACCGTTTGGCTTGCTCTGTCTCTCAGGGGTGGGGATCGATCTGTTCTTAACTCAATTCTTCTTTTTGTAAAAACTTGATTGCTATGTATGGATTGTAATAAAATTAATAAAATAAAAAAAAAAAAAAAAAGGAATGCATTCTTTCAGTTTAAGCTTCAAGGGGTTCAACTCCCATATCCGGACACTGTATGCTGCATGTTCCCCCTAAGTTAGTTTTCTGAGCAGTGCTCTTCCAGATTCAATTTCTTTGTGCACCCACTTGAAATTTCAAGTGAAGAGCCTTTTGATCAAATGTTACTGGTCGTGTAAACTTTCACGGGTAACCACTCTTAGACTGAATGTATTTGTATCATGGTGTGCCACGCTGATGCTCACAGTTTCACATGGGGACGCGTCCAACCAATTGAATGTCACTGAATTGAACTGCACAAGCTTTCACAGATTACCGCTTTTCAGTTTAATGTCACTCAATCACACCGCACCATACCACGCTACAGCTCACCGTTTCATGAAGAGAATGCCCCAGTTTCCCCCCTCGCCTAAATGTCACTGTATCACAGCACTCATAGCACTGTCTTGTAAGCTCACAAGGTAAAAAAGTAATTTCAGCTAGTACCTTGTTCATGATATAAACTGTTACCTTTGGTTATCCTTTGACGGCTGGGCAGCACCCTACACTAAATATGAACATGTTTTTCTTTGAAAGTAAATAATAATAATAATAGTAATGTAGCTAGTATCCTAACAATGTAGCTATATTCCTGAATTGCAAATTTAAACTTGATATCTTGTATATAGAATTTAAATAAGAAGGCAAACTGCCTACTGTGTGTGTAATATAGAATTATTTTAAAGTACAAAAAATAATGAAATAAAAATGTTTTACAGATGAACCTTACTGACACAAGTTGATGGAAAAAAGAGATACCCATTCCTGAGTCTCCTGGAACAGATTGCTTTAACATTATCAACGGAGCCAGCTTAGTTTCAGCCAAGGGCTAACTGATTGCTTTGGATGAAGAAATGAACGAGACAGATGACCAACAACACACACATCCTTCAGCTGATGAGATGACACGTGAGTGGTTATAGATGGAACTAATGCCACCAGAAGAAATCTTACTGCCAAAATTCACTCCCACCATGTTTAAACACTTACAGTTATACAAGAGTTGCCCAAAAAATTTGCAATGTTTTAATCAATTTCAGTCAATCCTTAAAGGGAAGTTTGAAACTTATTCTGTGGTTAATTTTAAAGTTCCACTGGCACAGAAAAATTCAAGTGTTCGTTCTCTAAGTATGGACCAGTGACAAACATCCACAGATGCCTAAAATGTATGGTATTTCCACATTTTTGGAGCCCTCAAAGGGACTATCTGTACAGAATAGTTTGGGAGTAAAGAAAAGTTTGCTAAAGAAATAAATTACTGACCAAGAGTGTGTTACTTAGACTAATACTAGAAGGGGCATCGTCAAACAAGAGCAGGACATTGACTGCATTGTGATACATTTTCAGGAGCATATTTTGATGGGAGATATTGAGTTTTTGTCTGCTGATAAAGATTGCCTAGGGACGCAACAGATTAACTAATAGAGGAGATACTGGACATCCTTGTCTGGCACCTCTATAACATTTTGGAGAGGTGAGAAATACATTGCTTAGGTGAAAGAGTAAATAGAGCTGAACAATTTGAGGTATTTAAATTAGCTGAAAAGATGACAATTTTCATCATAAGAAAAACACTTGGATAGCTGCTTCTAGAAAGATAATAAAAGCTTTATCAAGATTAAAAGATGTCCTGGCAATCTTCACTTACAGTATCTATTGAATGCAAAGCTCCTTTGAGACCTGGCAGTGAAAGAGTAGAGACTAATAGGGGATGATTCTTCTTCTTGAAGTCTGTAGAAGATCACATCTTCAAAGTAAAAGTTAATATCGGAGAAAAGGGTGTGTGAATTATCAGGGAATAAATCAGAGAATTCCACAAAGCAATTATTTATTTCACTGGGTGTATTACTAATGAGGCCAGATGTATTTGTAATACTGGGCACAGATGCAAAAGACTCAAGTCTCTGTAGATACACAGCTAGTTTTGCTCTAGAACCACAGTAGTAATTCTTCTTGTATAGTATTTCAAGCTCAGATGTTTGCATGAAATTTCAACTTGATTCACATTAGCAAGGGTTCATGATTGTGGCCTACGAAACGAAGACAAACACACTGTTGCGAAATGAAAGAAATCATTCAAGTTCTGCTATTTGCTGTTGTTTTGAAACTGTCAGACTACTTCCATAAGAAATAGAAAAGTCACAGATAGACACTTTGACAGCAAACAATGTACTGTATATGCAGTTTGATTGACGAAGCCTACGTCTATAGAAATAATTCATCCTGAAAAATGCATTCTTATTCTAACTTAGCACCAGACAACCGACAAATGAATTATAGGAAGGTAATAACAATAGACTGTAACAATCTCAGTACAGAGGGAGTTTATTATTCATAGTTGACCAATGATGCAGAAATGTAGAAAGACACCTGCCCCAATTAGAAAGAAAATGAAATCGGGTGAAAATAGGTAGATAATGAACTAAATTACAGATAATGATCCTAAAAGAGTAAAATTATAATTTGTGTCCAAGTAACAACACAGAGTAGGTAAAAAAGACTTTCTTAAAAGACAACAAATCAGTATTGAGATAAATAATCAGCTAGTCACTAGAATGTCATAAAAAAATTCCAGACTAAGGGTGCTGATTAAATGTTACTGATAGAAAGGAGAGGATGAAATGCATCCTGAGGTGAAGAAGTGCCTTTACAGTGGAGAAAATATTCATGGCTATAAAATTATAGGTTTCTTGTACAGTTATTTTATTCTAAAAAGAAACTCCCTGCAAAAGATAAAGGCACAATTCATAGTGGAAGGTGGGCTTTGGTTTTTTTTTTCTTCAAAATAGGATTTATAGTTTTTGTTTTTGCTAATGCTGTCAAACAACACAAGATCCAGAAAAAAAAAAATATTTCAATGACCTTTATAGAATGCTGTACTTCAAAGCTTTCTCTGTTCTTGTGAAGAATTGTTTTGTGATCTGGAAACATGTTGCTAGAGGTATTAGGTGCAAATGTCTACTGTTTGGGGTAGAATGGAAATCCCTTGGTCTTCAAAGTTTGACTGGCAACAGTTATTTAAAAAAAAGTTTTTTAATCTTCCTTAATTTCAGCGATTCAACCATTATTTCTTCTTTCACTATCTTCTAATTCTGTTTTTGTTTGTCTGTTACCACCATAACGTTAAGGTGAATTATGACAAGATCCTCTTGAAAAGGGTTTGTCATGGTTGCATATTATTCCATCATAAATTTCTTTAAATCTTCAGAAAAAGCAGCCATGCTGATATTGCTGCTGTCCTCAGCAGAGATCAGAGGAACTTTTTTTAACAGCTCTGGAAATATCACTGTGAGATCTTTTATTTCACAGTACCAGCATGGAACACTGTTACATTGTTATAATTCTGATTCACTGTGTCAACATTTATTTGTTGTCTCTGAGTTTAAGAGCTACGAAAAGTTACCTGTTTGTATGAGGCAGAGGGTAACCAACTTGTACTGTCACACCTTTGAGATGGAAGTGAGTTCCCAGATGTAAGAGGCTGAGTCTGGGGTTGTCATGGTAACACAATGGAGCATGCATGCAAGGGAGTCAAGAGGATAATTCAAAAACATGAAAGAAGGAGAGATGGGAAAGAAAACAAATAGTGTTTCCTTTGCTAGTAATAAGAAGGGATTACACCAAATGAAGGAATCACCAGGGAACATGTAACTTCAATCAAAGCACTGCAATCTTTTGAGATGAATGTCTATTTTCTCTGTCAGTGACAAGCCAGTAGTAGCAACACGAAAGTACACTGGTAGGGGAGCCTTTCTGATATGGGTGACACTTTTCTAGTTTATTTTGTCTTGTGCAACTGCACTACTTCATTTTTTTAAACTGGAAAAATCACTGTTTCATAAGACAAAAGATGTAATGGGTGCTGATCTTCAGTGGAGAGGGATATTTTTTCAACACATTTTTTTAGCATTATTTAATGTAAATATTGAGTGAAATACCTAATATTTAGTTGATGCATATAACGATAGTATTATGAGAATTCACAAATGTGAGAGAGAAGGAGGTTACAGAGCATATTTTGTAATTATTGTTTGTCATATCTCTCCTGTGTCTAATAATAACCAGCTTATTATTCTACATACCTGAAGTTTGCCTATAGTTTGTGGCATTTAGCTCATTTATGAGGAAGAATGAATATGGCAATCAATGATTGACGATCCTCAACGCACATGTTATGTGGTGAAGTGTAGCCAACTAGCATTGTTTTGGAGCAAACCTTTACAAGTGTATGTTGAGTAAGAGAAAATAATGAAAGACTTTAGAAGGGAAAAAGGGAAAAGGTGAGTATCTCCCATGATACTCGTTCAACTGTCTCCTACGGTCCTGTGAACCCCTATGAATCTACTACTTTTACTAGTATCTTTTATTTTTTTCTAATTTTCTATATGTGTTGTTGCTTTTCAAACTTTATATTACAATTTAAAAAATCAGTTACAACTGCATAGGTTGTTTTCTTGATCCACTCCCTTTCCTTCTTTTAAACTCTGTTCAGTTAACACAAGCACACTTAGAGATTTACATTTAGAGGAAGCTTATTTTTAGCATTTAGTGTCTTTAGTACCAATAAGTTTTATTGATTTCATAGGAAAGTAAATGAATTTTAATTTCATTCAGCACATACAGACTTTGGATTAGTTGACAAGGACACGCCCAGTAATACCATAAGGCCTAGTTTCAGATGTGCTTCTGTATGGTTATTTACTAAGGGTGCTCACTTTTTTTCAGGTTTTACAAGTGCTCAAACATGCTTTTATACTGTTTTAGTACCATTTATAACTTATATTTTGACCTTTTATTATCTTGTTTTACTGTTAATTTCTCACCAGATGTTACTCCAGAATGGGCCATTGTGACATAGCGATAATGATCATTATGTTCTTACTTGATGTAGTTCACAAGGGGCTATTTCTATTTAATGTTTGCCCTTATACACAGTGTCACATACAGTTATTTTTTGCATTTAAAAGTGTGGAGCCGACCCGGACACAGACAGGCGGACATGTTGTTAATCACCACCACACGTTTTATTTACAATAATATTTACAATTAACAAGTCACTCAGACTCAGTCCTGTGCACAAATACTCCAACACACAGTCCTGGCCACACAAATGCCTCTTCTTCGGGCTGCCTCCACACTTCTCTCGTGCCTTGTCCTTCTTCCACCCGACTCCAGCCCTGAATGAAGGAAGACGGCCCCTTTTATATTCTCCCGGGTGAGCTTCAGGTGATTCCCGACACTCCTTCGTTGGCCACACCGCAGCGTGGCGGAAGTGCCGGCTGTTATCCCGGCAGCTCTCCGGGTGTCCTCTTAAATCTTGCCCCCAGCACTTCCTGGTGTGGCGGAAGTGCTGAGGTCACAAGTCCCCAAGGCATTGGGGCGCCTCCTGGCGGTGACCACGGGCCCCTACAGGGTGGGGCTTCCATGTCCTGAACCCGTGGCACCCAAAGTAACCAGGAAGGCGGCCCCGACGTGATCCCAGATGGGCGCACGCCCACTTCCGGTCCTTCAAGGCGTCCCGGCCGGGTCGTCGCCCCTGGCACCCTCGACAAAAGTAATGTACTAAATCTGCACAACTGTCAGATTTTCTGATTTCTGTTAGAGAACTAAATGTCATCGTTGTAATATTTTCCTTCTCCTATCTCCTACCTTTTTGCCATCTTTGTTGGGGTGCTTGCAACTTTGTATTAGATAGAGATGTTAGAAAATCTATTTAACTTAAGCAGTTTCTGCTACTTTTTAAAACATAATCTACATACTTTGCATAATCATATCACAAGTACTGAGTGTTGAGTTGATGTTCTCGGTGTCTTAATAAGATATATCAGAAGTTTACTTCCTCTTGAGAGCAAATAAATAATATTTTGTCGCACAGCAGATCATCAGTTGGCCTAGTCTGACATTTTATGGGATTCAAGCTTCATCCTTCTCAAACTGTGATTTTCTGTTCTTCTTTATCTCTATGAGCCCCTGATCCACTTTCATTTCCTCTGGTCATGAGCTGTCTTCAGTGGTGGCTCTTGTGCAGCATTTGGTTGGTTGGTGAATTTATCCATGAAAATATCATACGCTAATGGATGGGGAAGCCTTGTGTTGGAAGAACAAAGTCAACTGATGTGATTTTGACAGATTTTTGTTTGGATCTGGTTTAGGATAGCTGTTCATGTATCAGAATATTTGTTACAGTACTGAACCTGTTTAGTCCTACAACAGTTATGTTCTTGTGTTTAATAGCGGTTCTGTGTGGATCTGTAAGTGTTAAGATTTAAAAAGACCAGCTATCTAGCATTGTATTATAATATACATCAAGGAGGTGATTCTGAATACAGAAAATTATTAGTTTTGGTGAAAGACATGCACCTAATTGGTGCTGAGATGAGCAGGCTTTCTATGGTGAAATTTTTAATTTCTACACCCTTGAAAATTAGCATGGGTCTCTCATTTGGTCAGGAGTCTTTTATTTGAGAGATGTATCTGTTGTAGCTTCTGTGAGAGACCTGAAGTTTGAAAAAAAAAAACACCTAGAAACAGAATGTTTAGTATCAAAAATAATGTGTTATGGCTTGTACACATTTTATTTTTGAGAAGCTGGACACTTGCACAAAGTACACAAAATGATACAAATATTATTTTCAACATCCTGTTTTATGGACTTAAGATCAAATTTAACCTAAATAAGCTTGTATCCTTCAGTGTGATTTTTGCCACACTCATTAAAAAAGTGAGAGGACATTGTCTGGGACATATCTGAGATTAAACAGTTAATACCTGAGTCTTAAAAATATCTTTATCTTAGTTAAATAACATCAAGGGCGTATCTTATCATGAGCCTGGGTTATGGGAGCTGGCCACCTCAGACTCTAAAAGTTGCAAAGTTATCTGCAGGTTAACCAAATAAGACGAACAAACAATATTTCTTCATATAGACACCACCCTCCAAAATCTAAAATGAAGCTTCACTTATGAATATAGTTGGCATTCTTACATAAAAAATAAAAATTAAAGCAATTTATCATAAACTACTTTTTATAACTTTAGTAAATATATTGTTGGAAGTGTTTTGGCCAGGGTTCCTTTCCTGGCTTATGCTTATGTTCTTTTTGTTTGTCTTTTTCATTCATTCTTTAGTTTGAATTATTTAGTTTAGTATAACTGCTGTTAATATTGTTCTATTCATTTATAAATTAGTTGAATGTATTATTATTTATGTTGTGTTTAAAAATATGTATGTACTGTTTTTTTAAACACCTTAGTATCCCCTGTGTTTTGTGGGTAGTTCCTCAGGAGGCGGAGCCACTTGTCCATCACTGTTGAGGGACTGTGCTTGGTCGTGTAAAGGCTTATGGGTAATACAATCCCTCGTCGTCCATTGAATGCCCTTTGTGGCTTTGTGTCTTGTTTTCATTATTTGCTTCTTTGTATTTGCTGCTTTTTGTGACTTGTTTTAAGGATTCTGTTTTTCTGGTTTTTGTACTGGGACTTGCTTCATGAGCATTGTCTTTAAACATTACCTGTTCGCCTCATTTTTTTATAATTTGAGGATTTTGCTATTTTGTAATGTTTGCTAATAAATCCTCTTTATGAAGACTTGTCTCTGTTCAAACTTCAGTATCACGGTACTCCCACTTGTGAGACATAATTTAAGATATTTGATACTGATTTTTGTATTTTGAACTTTAAAAACCTGGTCTCCATTTTGAGTTCTAGACAGGCCTAAAGCCTCCCATTTTCCTATTTTGAGGCAAGCCAGATAGGTTTCTGGCCTGTTTTCTGTGGGCCGCTTTGATGTCCTCAACTATTTTTGCTCTTTTACTCTCAGAATTATTACAGGATGGAACAAATAAACTGCATCGATCATTTTAAATAACTACCACTAAACAAGGACTAGGTTATAAGCAAAATTGGCAACATCATCAAGCAATGAGCTGCAAATATCTGTAAGCATATTAAAGAGGCCATTTAGTAAACATTGGAAGAAGTCAAAATGTACTAAGAAGTCAGCAGCAAAATTTGGAAAATATGCCAAATTGCAAACCTGCAAGAAGTATAATATGAAACATACGAAAGCACAGAGATGACAGGAAAATTTAAGGAAAAATACCCTGTATATAAGAAAATGTATTATCTAAGCATAAATCCATCCTTCCATCTGTCTTGTACAAATCAGTATTTTTTATTCACATGAGTGAAATTCTGTCTAATCATCATCAAGCAAAAAGCAAGTGTAAATCCAGAATAGAAAGATAATCCACCACAGGGCACATTCACGCAGAGACTCAGGCTAATATTCGCATATCACACATAGAGTTTCCAATGAACTAAAAGTGGTCTTCATGATGTGTAAAAACACAGAAATAACTAGAGACATAGGGGCAACATGCAACATTCACACAGATGGTAACTGGGCCACCTTGGACTTCGCACTCCTTAAAACATTACATAATTGTCATTCCCAAATGTAAATAGCAGAATAAATGTGTATTGAATGTAATATGAAGTTAGTTTCCAAAGAAACCAAAGGCAAAGGGAAATCATTGTAGAAGCACCCAAATAATAAACCAACAGAGAAAATTTCAGAATGCCAAGAAGAATGCTAGTTTTTAAAAACATGTGAAGACATTGGATGGCCTACTGAGCTGAACCTTTGAGGTTTTCTCATAGTAATTTGAATTAATCCTATGGCTTTATAAAAAACATGTATCTGTTCCACCTTTCAAAATTATTTTTTTTTTACTGTGTCAGGGTTGAAATGGGTAAATCCCAGCTAGCTGGTAGGTTTGTTTAATTGTCTTTCAATAATTGCTTTTGTTATGTATGAAGCAATAGACAAATTGAGCATCATCTAAATTTTAAATCTAATTTACAGATTTACAAATTAACTTTGGCAAAGGCGATAACAACAGAAAAAATTACAGATTCAAGAGTTTGCAAGACCCAAAGATAAAGGAGCCCATACTGCTGTTGAATGGAGTCTAAATACAACTAGTATTTTGTATATGAAATCAGCCAACCACCAAGACATGAATAAATTGATACAGGGACAACAGGTTAGGAGGGTCTTATATGGCGCAAGAGGAATCTTACATTTTTCATATTTCTTCAAACATGGATGTAACAGAGAAAAAGGAGAGGTGCGCAGTAAAGTAGGATCAGGTCAGAAAACAAAATTGAGCCAAAAGTGCAACAAGATAAGTGTTGCATTTGGCATTACATCTTTCACTGGATTTAATCAGTTTTTAATCAAAGATAGGACATAATTAAAAGAAAAAGTGACAGAAGTGCAATTCTAAGTGAGCAGTTTATTAAGCTAGGATATTGCAAATACCCTCAAAGTGGTAGATGTTCTAGGCTTTGTGCAAGTACAGTATTTCACATGTCGTCATGAAACAATATTTAAACAGTACAATATTTATAATGGGTAATAACATCATGCCCTGGTTAGCTCTGTTACTTTATGTATCCAGCTTCCTGAATTGAATTACATGCATCACCATTGTCTGTGTAGAGTTTATACATCTTTTCCAAATCTCCACGACTTTTCCCTCCATATTCCCAAAGACGTTTGTGTTAATTGTTGATTCCAAATCGTGTGAGTGTGCATGAATGGATTCTGTCCTATCTAGGATTGTAATTGAAATTGAAAGGAATATTTCTCTGTCTGTTTAAAGGAGAGGTGACATAAAAGAGTAAGAACTGCTATGGGCAGGATGTATTATAGCATTTGTTGATCCATCCATCCTCAAAATCTACTTACCAGAGCACATGGCAGCTGAAGCCTATCCCAGAAGGCAGTGGACACAGGCTGGTCGTCCCTGTTTACTTCAAACAAGCTTAAACTAAAGTATGTGAACTCTAGGGTGCGGAAAGAGGTGAAAATGAATGTAAAAAAATGAGGATATGGGCTTCAAGTTCAGGATTCATTCTGGAAACATCAGGTATGAAGGAATTCCTTCCTGTGGTGTGCTCTACTCACAGATTAAAGCCTGTTTCCATCGACCCTATGATTTATAGGCAGAATACCGGAAGAGGTGGAGTCAGGTGCCCTCACTGGACGTCTTCTCGTGCTGTGGAGGGAATAGGAGAGGACATGATTAGCTCCAGCGCCTCACATTGTCCTGGGGTGGTACTACATACCTTAGAGGAGCCCTGAAGATGATCCACACATGCACATGTGTGACACAGGATATAAGTAGCAGTCATGTAATTCTCATCAATCCACACAAGGTTTGCAAAATGGCTTATTTTATTATTGACAAAACAGCAAAAAAAAACAGTCTTGTTTGATGCTGTTTGTTACCTTGGACTAAATTTACCTAATTTGTAGTATTTGGCAAAATCATGTTGAAATTTCAGTTATGTCCTAAATGAGTAGAAGCACAGAATTATTATTATTATTTTTTATTATTTTATTTATTTTATTGTAATCATTCCATACAAATCAATCAATTTTTACAAAAAATAGAATTGAAAACAAGTCGACCTCCATCCCTGAGAGAGAGAGCATGGCCAACAGGGTAAAACTTGAGGCTTTTAAACATACCTAAATTGATGAGTTTAACAGGCCAATAGAAATGAATGGAGAAGGAAAAGAAATGCAGAGATAATTGCTTCTTTGGTGCTTTAAGAGCTTATTCTAAAATATTATTGATTAGATCCTGCCAGGTTTTGAAAAAATTCTGTACAGATCCTCTAACTGAATATTTGATTTTTTCCAATTTCAAATAGTATAAAACATTGGTTTCCCACTGACTTAAAAGAGGAGAGTTAGGATTCTTCCAGTTTAGCAAAACAAGTCTGCGTGCCAAAAGTGTAGTGGATGCAATCACAGTTTGTTTGTCCTTCTCCATTTTAAAACCATCTGAAAGAACACCAAACACAGCTGTTAATTGGTTAGGAGGGATTGTGACACCAAGGCTGTCTGAAAGGCACTTAAAAGTTTTGGTCCAAAATTATGTTAATTTGGTGCAGGCCTAAAACATGTGACCCAGTGAGGCAGGGAATTGATTGCAGCGTTCGCAGGTTGGATTTTGCCCTGGAAACATTTTGGACAGTTTTAGGTGAGACAGATGTGCTTGATATATAATTTTAAGTTGAATAATTGTATGCTTTGCACATATGGAGCTTGAGTGAATTATCTGCATTACTACCTTCCACTCCTTTTCTGATATGTTGAGTGATAGATCTTTTTACCATTGTCCTCTTGGATCTTTGAAAGGGAGAGATTGTAAACTAATTTTATATATTGCAGAAATGCTCTCTGAGTCCTCCAAACTGAGCAATATTTTTCCAGCATACAGGAAGGTGCGAGATGAGGGAAATCAGGCAGGTTCTGTTTGACAAAGTTTCAGATTTGAAGATAGTGAAAGAAATGTGTAGCTGGAAAGTTAAATTTGGAATGTAATTGTTCATAGGATGCAAAGATGTTGTCTATATAAAGATCTCTAAGCAAATTAATCCCAAGTTTTTTCCAGATATTAAAAACTGCATATGTTTGCGAAGGTTGAAAGAGGTGGTTCTCTTGCAGAGGTGCCATAGATAACAGCTTATCCATCTTAAAATGCTTTCTACATTGGTTCCATATTCTGTGTGAGCGAAGTACAATTGGGTTATTAGTATATTGGCGATAACTTGCATTTATTGGGGCACAAAGCAGAGAATATAAACAGGTACTGCAGGATTTTACTTTTATTGCGGACCAGGCCTGTGTATGTTCATCTATTTGTGTCCAGGTTTTTATAGCTTGTGTGTTTGCTGCCCAGTAATAAAACTGAAAGTTGGGTAGAGCCATGCCACCTTCTGCCTTAGATCTTTGTAGGATCGCTCTTTGGATATGTGGATGTTTTGAGTACCAAATAAATGAAGTTATTGTTGAATCCAATTGCTTAAAAAATTATTTATTGATGTATATTGGAATGTTTTGAAATAAAAAAGAAGCTTATTCATCTTAGCAATGTTAATTCTTCCAGCTAGAGTGAGATGAAGGGTTGACCATCTATGCAAGTCTTGCTTAATTTTTTCCAATTTTCTGTTCTAGTCCTTCTCTGATATTTCCTTTTATCTGATCAGCATTTCGACAGTGAGCTGCCAGTGGTTCAATGGCGATTGCAAATAGCAGTGGTGACAAGGGGCATCCTTGTCTGGTACCACGTTCTAGTTTAAAGTAGTCTGAACGAATGTTGTTAATACAAACTGAAGCTTCTGGATTGGTATACAGTAGTTTGATCCATTCACAGATGTTTGGGCCAAACCCAAATTTCAATTTAATTTAATTTAGTGAAAAGGTATTTCCATTCAATCATGTCAAATGCTTTTTCTGCATCCTATGATAATATTTCTGGGGTGTTTGACTTTGTTGGTGAGTATATTACATTAAACAGGCGTCGAAGATTGGAAGATGGGCGTCGACCCTTGATAAATCCAGTTTGATCTTGTGATATTACCGAAGGCAGCACTTTCTCCATCCTTCTAGCTATAATTTTTGAGAGTATCTTAACATTATTCAGAAGTGAAATTGATCTGTATGATGTACGTTGTAATAAGTCCTTATTTTGTTTAGGAAAGGCGGTGATCAATGCTTGGTGAAAAGTTTGAGGTAGAATTTGATTGTCTCTAGCTTCTGTAAATGTTGCTAATAGGAGGGGAGCTAGCTGAGCGGAGAATTTCTTATAAAATTCTACAGGGTAGCCATCAGGGCCTGCTGCTTTCCTGCCTTGAAGTGACTTTATAGCATCTAGTAATTCTGATAGCATCAGAGGTTTATCCAGTTCCTCCGCACTAAAAGTATCTATTTGTGGTATTTGTAATGTATCCAGAAATGTATTAGATTGTGTATTGTCTTCTTTAAACTCAGTAGAATATAAGGATTTATAGTAGTCTCTAGTAATGCGTGCATTATATTTTTATGGTCAATGATTTTGTTTCTGTTCGTGTTGGTGATTACTGGGATTGCATTGCAAACTTCTTGCTTGTGGATTTGTTGAGCTAAAAGCTTATTAGCTTTCTCTCCGTGTTCATAGTAATGATGTCTGGATTTATAAATTAGTTGTTCAGTTTCTTTAGTTGTCCAGAGGTTGAGTTCTGAATACACAGCCTGCCTTTTCCTATGTAGAGCCTTGCTTGGAATCCTGGCATGTTCTTCATCTATTCTAGTAATTTTGCTTTTTAGCTCTGATACTTTCTTGGTTTCTAATTTATTCCTGTGGGAAAGATATGAAATAATCTGTCCTCTTAAGAAGGCCTTTAGAGTTCCCCAGAGTATTCCTGCAGAAACCTCTGAGGATGTATTTGTCTCTAGGAAGAAACTGATTTGTTTGGATATAATTTCTGTGCATTTCTCGTCTGTTAATAGAAGCGGGTTAAGATGCCATCTGCGAGGTGAGTGTGTGGGGTATAGTGACTTTAGCTCCAAGATCAGAGGTGCATGGTCGGAAATAACAATAGCATTTTACTTGCAAGATTTAATCGTAGGCAGGAAATTATTATCTATAAAGAAATAATCAATTCTTGAGTAGCAATGATGTATTGGTGAGTAGAAAGAATATGTTCTTGAGTTTGGATTTAGAATCCTCCAGGGGTCTGATAAGTTGTGGTCAGTTACAAACTGTGTAATTGTCTTTGTAGTGTTAGATGTCATCCCCCCTGTGTCAGGAGTCCTATCTAAGAGTGGAATTAAAACACAATTAAAGTCCCCAGCCATTATAATTTTATGAGTGTTCACATTGGGAATGGATGCAAATACATTTTTTATAAATTCCTTATCATCAACATTGGGTGCATAAACATTTATCAGAATTATTTTACAGTTAAATAAGTTGCCCATGACCATCACATATCTCTCTTCAGGATCAGATACTACAAATCTGAAGCTAGAATGGAACATTTGGCCAGTCCAGTCCTAGCACAGAATTAGAGGGAGGTATACGGCAGTTGGGAGTGACTCACAAAAGTACAGCGGTGTCAAGGGCTTGCCTGGTGAGGAGGAAGAGGAATCTAGTAATATTAGCAATGCTATGTTAGGAGGCAGGAAGGAGAAATGTGTTAATAAACTCTGACAACAAGCACAGATATTTATTGATAAGCCCAGTAGATACCGTATTATTATTAAAACTACATTGTCTTATATTTCCCAATCCTTCCATTATTCCCTCCATTGTGAGTATTGTTGGTTTTGTATTAACCCACCCTTCCTCATCCTAAACTTGTCTGCAATGGTAACTGATGTAGACATGGTGTTTACTCTATAGCACTCTACATAGTCCCATTTGATATACAAAGCATCAAACTCTTTCAGCTAAACTTACTTTTTCACATGACTGCATTATTACTGTGTGTTGGGAGCACCTTTTAATTACAATTAAACAAATGATTTAGACAGGCTACATTTTTCCCTTAAAAATGAAACTTGAATGTATTTTAGTAAGACTGTTACAAGAATCAAAATCTAAACACTTAATTAATTCTGCTCTGCTATTTTTGTGGTGAATAAGTGTAAATGATGCTGAAATAATGTTTGAATAACATTTCTGAACTGCTTGATGAGTCTAAAAAGATAAATCAATTGTCCTAAGTTTATTTTCTTCTATTTCATCCAAAGTGAATTTATCTTCTTGGAGTAGCTCCTTTAATTAATTTGATTTAAGCATCGTACATTTTCATTAATTCATATTCTTTGTTTTTATCATTAAATAATATTTTTTGTCAAACATGAATATTCCTGATGATTTTTATGCATTTCATCCTATAGTCGCATATTATAACTTATTATGACTCCCAAAAATATTTTATTCATCTTTGTTTCAGGAGGTTACAAAGAGGAGAACATCCAAAAGTGGATACTTTCAGGGTAAGTGTAAATTAGATTTTTTAAACCCTTTATGGATATAATTAATTAAGTAACTTTAACTTTCAATTAATATTATTAATTTTGGGTATCAGTGCAGCCATCTGTTCTTAGTATTAGGGACCATGTCATCCATTTTTTTGACCCATTTACTTCAATTTTAGTATCAAGGAGTACCCAAGAGGCTACAATTTTCTGGCTTGAAAAGTACACCATTTATCATCATACACATTGATTATAAACTGAATATTATTCTTTTGGTTCTGATTTGCTAAAAAAAAAGATTTTAAAAAATATTGTGCTCATTTGTTAATGTTAAACATGATGTTTTAAACTTTGTTTTCACATATGTTGGTTTTAAAAGGGGGAAACAAAAAGTTGGATTAAATAGTTTGGTCATTTCAGCAAGAGTTTAACAGACAAGTAGTCTCCTGGGTATTCTGCTAGAGGTAGAGAACTAACAGTTTAGGAAGGTGTTGGATCAGGAGAAAAAATGTCTTTAAATAAATAAGGCAAAGTCTTAACCTGGAAAATAAAGGTACTGTCATCAAAACTAAAACATAAATTGAGAATCATAGTCAACATTTCACTGCCAAAGGATCAGTAGTCATAAAAAATGTTTTTAAACAGAGTCACACTAAAAATTGTAATCTAACAAAGCTTGGAGAGGAAAGTAATTTCAGATTTGACTTTTTAACCTGTCACCTGAATGATGTCACAAACTCTAAGGCCAAGCCCCTGGCAACCAGCAGTTGCATTTTAATGATGGGACTCACAAAATGGCTGGAAGAAATAACATGGCGTCAATGACGGAGCAAAATAATTTTTTAGCACTTTAAATACATAATGGATTAATAATCTATTAGCAAATTCAGATTTGTGTACTTAAAAAAATGGATCCAAAAGATCCATGCTAAAATATGACAAACCCTTGTAAAAAATAAATAACAAAACCACTTTATGACACTGGGTAACTCATGAACTTCTTGAATAACTGGACAAATATTTTTTACATTAGTATTCTAAAATTCTACTATTAAGGAAGAGTGATGAGCAATGCAGTAGACAAAAGTTTTAGATAGATAGATGTATAGGTAGATAGACGGATAATGTTTTATTATCTACAAATTGTACCAGTTTAGCTTGTATGACCTGCTTCCATACAGAAAACCTTACTCCTTTAGCATTATAAATAAGCAAAATAATTCTTGTTTGGACACGTCTTTAAGAGTAATTGCAATAAAACTTTGTACCATGTAAGAAGACTGGATAATTAATCCTTATAATAGTAACAAAAAGAACCACATGTATTTCTATAGCAAATTTTTATGCAAGGCATGTAGCTCAACGTGTTTTACAAGACGTTGAAAACAAAAGTTTAAAAACAGCAAAGAAAAACAACAAGTTATAAATAATTAAGTATATGAATATATAAGTGAAATAACAAAAATAGTATGTTTGTTTGTCCTCCATACAAATCTGCACTGGGCGTCCAATTGCCACCAAACTGGGGATGGGGCTCCTTTGTGACCAGGAGTAGGTTATGGGGTATGTTTGGTTGGGAAACATTTTCACGGTGAAGCGCAGGGCACCTTTTCACAAACACAATGTTCAGCACATGTCCCCGTATTTATCATCGACAAGATGACCGCACTTTGCAACAGACATTCACGGCGGCGCCATCTAGCGGCAGCTTTGCTCCCAATGCGTCGCTCTTTACCCATGTTGCTTTAAATTGCCAAGAGATGGAAGAAGTGTCCAACCATGAGAAGGCCGACTGCTTTAATCGGGTAACGGGGAACTGCCATATGGACGTAAAAGCAGAGGTTCATGGCGGCGCCATCTAGCGGCAGTTTTGGCCCCTGTGCGTTTCTCTTTACCCATGTTTCTTTAAATTGCCACGCAATGATACTGCTATATTTCATTCGCCAACATCCGTTATATGGCACCAAGATGAACAGAGACTTGCCTTAAAAAGACAGCATCCTTCCCCCACCATTTTCCCCACACATGGCAGCGGTTGTATGTCACTTCTCTCTGTAGTTACCATCGCCAACATCCGTTAGATAGCAGCACAGTTCAACACAGATGCTCCTTACAAACAGAGCATCCATCCCCACCATTTTTCCCAGTACAGTTTCAGTGCTACTCATTGGCTTTCTGTATTTGTGGAGGTATTTTCTCATTTTCCAACTCACAGTACGATTTCAGTGTTGCTCTTTCTGACTGACTGGTGCTATTTGTTCGCTTTCCAACGCATTGTAAATAACGTAAATTCATCTCACTGTAGTGCTTATTCCGTACGTAATGCCATGTAACACATTCCGGGCAACGGTGGGTATACCTGCTAGTAACAGATAAACTAGAGTCCTTAATTATGGATTAGTTTTTAAGTCTCTCATGATTTTAATGATACATCCAGTGCTATGGTCATTTTTTTTTTTTAAATTCCAGGGGCATGATGTGGGTTCCAAGGCCAAAGGACTCCCTAGTCCCCACTAGACATTCCATCTAGCATAAATATGCTTAAGTATTCCCATTGTTTTTAATCTTCATCCTAGAAGATTTAATGCAGTGTGCCTTGTCGAGAACGGGACTTTCCACATTGATTCCACCATCAAAGATGGCTGCACAACACTTTGATCAGACAGTGGTGATGTTTTAAACCAGAAAAGAAAAGAAGAGGTTAATAATGATTGGAAATCCTTTAAGTACAGTATATGATATTTCACAGACTTCTATATATATTAAAAGTGGGTTTTTAGGAGTTTTTTTAAATGTTCCACATTATTAGCCTGGCAAATCTCTATTGGTAAAGTATTCCAGATTTTGGTGCATAACAGCAAAAAGACACCTCACCACTTCTTTTATACTTAGCTGTTTGAATAATAATCAGGCTAGTGTTTAAGGATCTAAGATTATATTTAAGCTTTTTAAACTTAGTAAGTATTTGACGATTGTTGTTCTATTCATTGCCACTAATTACATTTCATATCCTGCATCTAATTGTGTTTTTTACAAAAACATTTACTTTTGTTCAGATAAAGTCAGTTCCTAAAGATATTCTAAAATGTTTTTAAAACAACTGGTTTTAATAACCTGTGCAAGTTTTATTTTAAAAAATAAAAAACGCAATATAGCATGTGTAATATACTGTAAGACTCATTCTAAAGATCAAAAGATTTGTGACATGTGTAGAAAACACTTTCTTTGTTCTGAATTTAAACAAAAATGCATGCAGACAGAATGGAAGATACTTTTTTCCATTTATTAATTGTATATTTTAATCTTAAAAAATATTTAATATTTTTATCAGTAATGCAAAATGAACAAATAATTATTAGCTTCAAAGAAAAATTCACAGCTGTTCTTTAGCCTTCACATTCATTTACTGTATTCCAGTGGCATAGGTTGAATTTGTGCCGCTCGGGGCGGTGCTTCAATTTGTCGTCCTCCAACATATCTGAATCCATCCATCCATCCATCCATTATCCAACCCGCTATATCCTAACTACAGGGTCACAGGGGTCTGCTGGAGCCGATCCCAGCCAACACAGGGCGCAAGGCAGGAAACAAACCCCTGGGCAGGGCGCCAGCCCACCGCAGACATATCTGAATATGTTAACCTATTTAAATAATAATAAAATTAAAATAATGTATAGAGAAAAATGAAGATACATTTTGCATAGATTTATTCATATATAGAGAAACAGCAATAATTTTTTACATATAATTATTCATAAGCTTTAACTAGACAAGAATATAGTATAGATGCACTGTTAAGCCGTGTTCTAATTATTAGTTTAATATAATTATGCATTCGGATTGATAACTAAATGAAATTCTAAATTGTAAATGAGTTGTTTTTCTTCCTAGAAATTATTATTGGTGTAATGTTTATGTTTATTTTTGTTATTGCCTCACAAATTTCAACTGCTGTTTCTGATGCCATCACAGAAGGACAGTCTGAAAATAATTTTTGAAGCATTTGTGTATAAAAATCAGAGAATTTTACTTTTTTTCATCCATGAATGATATTTTTCCGAATCCTGCTGCTTACACACGAATTGTACTGAGCCTTTTGGCCAATAATGCTGCCCCCAAAAATGTGCCACCTGGAGTGGACCGCCCACCCCTAGCTACACCACTGCTGTATTCAGTTTGCAGTTACTTCTAGTTACCAGGACTTCCAAGATTCATGTTCTACAGAAGTCATTTGTTTTTCTGCTTTCTTGAAGAAAAAAAGATAACTGCAACCTGTACAGTGCATAACATACCATAACAACATTGTCAGACCTCTTAATTCAATGCAGGATCACTGAACCAGAGCTTTTCCCAGTAAAAAATGGGCATAAGGTCAGAAACAGTCTTGTTCAGGGCATCAGTCCATTACATAACCCACTTGTGCACACAACCACACAGGTCCAATTTGGAATTCATGCCTTCTAGCAAGTCTTTGAGGTAAAAAGTAGATTACTCAGAGAAAACCCCTCACAGACAGGCACAAATTGTGCATGAGATTCTAACCCATTTCACTGGATCTTTGAGACACCCGCTGTGCGTAAAAATTTTAGATAAATTATATGTGGTAATAGTTCATTTTTTCCAAGCTAAAGTGACATCTTTATTCATTAGTTACTGCTTTAGTAATTATTGAAATAGAGTAAAACATTGTAAACCTAATGCATCTGCTTTGGTTTACTAGTTCAGCCCATACATCTGACCTTGACTTCTGTTTACAGGAGAGATGCAAATAATGACACGCTTCAGAACTCAGACCAAACAGGTAAGGCGGCATCAAAGCATGATTTTCTGTAACATCAAACAGACTCAATTTTAATAGGCTATTTTTAAAGACCTTGGATAAGCAATAATTTCTTTCAACCAAAGAACTTTTGAAGGTCAAGTGTTGATAATACAATTCAGTAAAAGAGTCTGGTAAGTTATTTTAGAATTCTGACATGTAATTTTATTTGTAATACAATTGCTTTATTTCAGTAGAAAGAAAAAATTAATGAGCATGTACAGAAAAATGTTTTCCCATTCTCTATTTTATGCAAGAGTGTGTTTAAGTATATGTTAACTTCTGAAACCTATCTTCCTTGTCATTTTGTAGGATTAGAACTAATGGAGGATGCACTTTAAATACTTGCTTCTTAGTTTTGCTTTAAGCATTGGAGAGAAACTATATAAAATGTATTATTATTATTATTATTATTATTATTATTAAGTGATCCACTGTGGCAACCCCTAACGGGAGAAGCCAAAAGAAGAAGATTATTATTATTATTTCAAAAATATAAAACATTTTTACAGACAAATATTCAGTTGAGTACTTCCCTCTTCTGACTGAACAGATATACTAAATTTATAATTGCCTGTATTTAATGTTAATTTTTGAGATTTGTTAGAATTTATTATTATGACAAAACCATTGTACACCTTTTCAATTCATATATATATGTATATGTGTGTGTGTGTGTGTGTGTTTCTGTGGTGTAGTAATTAGTTACTGCTGCCTCACTGCCTTATATCTTCTAAAGAGTCAGTTTAAAATTAGGATGAGAGAGAGAAGAAAACAAATGAATGTGCAAATAAAATAAAAGGAACTTTTGTTAACCAAACCTTAGAAAGCCATGTTTTTTTTTTGCTTTCACATCAATCATGTTGTTACTTTTGCTAACATTAAAATATGTGCAATAATCTGAAGCAGCATAGTGAGAAGATGGTGGGTGGAACAGCAAGGGACAAGTTTGCCACAGTGGTGAAGGGCTCACAGGCACTTTAATGAATTTCCAGCTAAATATTCCAAGTTCCACTTGTATACTCTTCCTTTTGCTTTATTTTTTTTTTCTCAATCTTTCTTTCTCTGGAATTTGTTTCAAATTCACCTTGAGTCATAAGATTCATGTGAAATGTTCAAAAGGCCCTTGTATTCATTCCCCTGTGGGTGAAGCCAAGGTTTATTATTCAGAATCATACATGGGCTGGTCTTTGCCACTAGGTGCAGAACAGGTAAGAACCTTGAACTTCAGCTATTTTTTTATTGATTTTTAAAGTTTGTCCTGTTTTACTACTATGCGGGTGGAGCCGTGGGGGACAGCCAGTTATAAATAAAAATGAGCGTAACGTTACACACTACACAACAGTTCTAACTTTTTTTTCCAAGCGGCAGCATTTAAAAAGAGGTGCTCTACTTTTTTCTCTTATTAGGTGGACATTTGAATAGGCTCTCTAGTACTGAAGATGATTTACAGCTGGGAGTGGAAGGTACAAGCTTGTTTTGTTTTGTTTTTTGTTTTTTTTGCTTTTGTAGACAAGTTTTAAAGTATATTTGCTAGCATTATCATATTATAATTTAACTAATGATAATTAAAGTTTACATACTTGGTGATTCAAAATTGGCCTAATGCAGTTGCAAATGTGGGTATGTGCTTCCTGTAATGGGATTTTACACAGTGTTGGCTTATTTCCTGCCTTGTGTCCAATGCTACCAGTATAGGCACAAGCCCCTCCAAAACCCTTAATTGTTTACATGAAGGGACCAACAGTGGGCATTGCAGCACCCCAAACCTCCAACACAATCGCAGTGGCACAAGTCTCGGGTGCAAACAAATGATTTATCCTAAGAATATCTTTCTAATACAGGCTTTTCTCTGTCAAATACAAATGAATCCTTCTCTTCTTCCCTTTCTCTCTTTCTTGCACCTCCACTCGTCCCAGGTGAGCTTTGTCTTTCTACCACACTCCAACTTGTCTGGATGAGGTTGAGTGGCTACTTTTATCTTGGACCCCCGAGTACTCAAGAGTGCTAGGGCATAACTTGTTGGAAGCACAATTGGAAGCCTCAAAAAGTAGGGTTCATGGATCCCTGTAACACCTCCTGGTGGTACCCACAGTACCTGACAAAGCTGCTCTATGTGACTACAGTTTCCAGCATACGTTGCGGGTGTCCATACAGGTAGCATCGCCCAAGGAGGCTGCCATCTAGTGTGCCGCAGGATCATGTAGCCCTGCCAGGTTGTTTCCCCCTGTGCTTCTGTCACACTGGCCTCCTGGCCAGGTATTGTTCCTTGGTCCATCCCTGCTGCGACACTAGTGTATCTGCTACTGCACTAGCATTTTCTACCTTTCTTCTGGATGAGGCAACCTTGTGCCTCCGAAAGGCTTGCCCCTTGTTCAAGTAAGGAACCTTTCACCATCCTGGCCAGGATGCCCACCTACTTATGGGTGCTGTCCTTGACAGCAGGTTTGAGAATAAGAATGAGAATAAGTACTTTTGGAAACACAAACAATAATATTTAGACTCTTTTTCTGAAAAATAGAATACCTTACACACTTTCAAAACAAGGCAAACATCACACCATGGAAGTAAATGCACAACAATAATCAAGTTTTCTGTTTCTAAATATTAGAACATTCTGGATGAGAACATGCCATTCAGTCCAACAAAGCTTGCCAGTCCTATTCTCTTAATTCTTCCAAACTAACATCAAGTCTAGTTTTGAAGGCCCCTGAAGTTCTTCTATGTGTCTATAGTTCTCTGTGTGAAGAAAAGTTTCCTTAATGCTTCTGCAGAACTTATCATTAACAAGTTTTCAACTGTGTCCCTGTGTTCTCATCGAAAATTAAAAAATATGACAGCAATGTAAGCTGCAACAAGTACACTACAATATATTCTGCCATTTTCCCATATCTACTACTTACAGGTGTCAGCTTTTAAGCTTAAAAAGCTTAAGCTTTTAATATGATGGTAATCGATTCTTCTCATATAGATAAGCTTCTCTTTACCTATAAATTGTACATTTGAGCATCAACATCTGAGCATAGTTTCTTAGTCTGCTCCCATTCATTTTCAATTTATTTCAGGGTGTCTGGCAGGTGGAACATATCCCAACAGTGATGTCGACAAGTTCAGAACTAAGTTTGAATGGTACATCAGTCTATCACAAGACACACTCATGCACATGCCATGAAGTTCATTCATATAGGACGTATTTAGATTTGTCTGTAATTCTAGCCCATATATCTTTGGGGATGTTGGCAAGTAACAGCAATACCACATGGACAAAATGCACACTCTCCTCTGATGATGTCTAGACCAACAATGGAACCAAGAATGCTGGAGCTGTGAGGCAGCTTCACTTTTGCAATTTATTTATTTAAATTTTTTTATTAAAATGATCAAGATGTGGCTTTTATTGTTTTTTTGTAATGCATTCACTACATAGATATTATACATAGGAAATTTGTATTGATTAGTTCAAAGTGAAGCATGTTTTAAACAATTTGTGAGCATATTTTACTTTATTATTTAAGTAGAACAAATTATAAACTAATTTCTTCACAAAGTCTTGAATATTTTTTTCAGCCTGTGTGTACTCCAGTGAGCAAATCCAAATAACCATAAATGAAAACATAAGGTAAGAGTCTATAATAAATCTTTTTTAAGGAGGCAAAACCAAATAACCATAAATGAAAACATAAGGTAAGAGTCTATAATAAATCTTTTTTAAGGAGGTAAAGCAAACTATGATAATTATTAAATCACCGTATTAATGCATCATTGCCTTAATCTAGTACAGAACTTTATGTACATTTGCTGGAGTGACAAGAATATATTTTATCAAATGAAAGTTGCTAAGTGTAAAAAGTTTGATTATTTCATTAAAACAGTGTATGTAATTGGAATACTACCATTCCATTCAAAATCTTGTAGTTTATAGTTTGAAATCTTAGCCACTATGCCACAGTGCCCCACTGGCACTACTTTCAAATAATTTCAGAATTATTCTCTCACATTTCTAAGTAGGCATTTTCTATTATAAATTATGCACATTTTTTCTTTTTTAATTTTGTAAAGTTCAGTAACTTTTTATGTAGTGTGCATGTGATATTGTGGTAGGTTTCTCATTGTATAAGAGATGTTCAGGAGGAAATGGGTGGCACAGAATAACGGCACGACCCAATAAATACCCTAAAAGAGAAAGAGGAGATAACCTAAGAGGATGATCTGGCAGACTGTTAGAGGACAGGTTATGTAAGAAGTGCCATTGTCTCTTACAAGCTCGGAGAAAAAGGCCTTGGAAGGTTTGCATGTGGGTAGAACATCTCCTGGATAATGAAGGGCAGCATATGGCCTTAGGACAAGGGGCTCGCAGATGTTTACAGGGATTTGGTGGTTACTTTGCACTTTGTCTTTCTTTTTTTAATCCCTTGCCTATGTGCTTAGTCTTATATATTTGGGCTTTCTTGGCACCTTTTTTTCGTGGAAGCACCACATTCTTTGCACTTTCCCATAGTGTTGTGTTTGTGTGTAAGCTGAAAGTATTAAAACAGCACTTTGCTCTATCTGCGTCACACATATTTTATTGCACCTCATAAAAGGCAAAGCAAACACATGCTCACATGATCATGGAGAAAGTGAGTAATCATAAAACTACACTTGTATAAATAGAAGTCATTTGCTGATAATGGATGACTAATATTTGCATAACAAATATGATGTAAACCAAGTGAGAAAAAAATGATGATATGAGCAAAGGCCACTGTAGTCAGATCACTTTAGAATGTTTTCTTTTTTTGTTGTACACTAAATTGTGTAAAATTGATTTTTCCTTATTAAAGATCACCTATTACACGTGCATGACTAGACGAACATGCGGATATTTAATAGGATTTTATTTTATTTTATAATATATACAATAACTATTAAAAAGTATTCGTAATTTTAAAAACAATCCTGTACTTATAAACTGAGACTTCACTGAAAGGTTTATGTCTATAATCTCGAAAAACTTGAACTATATTGAATGACATCCTTGATGGGGTGAACCACCCATTAGAGGCTGAGACAGATGTGTGCTTTACACATTCTTGGGAAGGGAGACAAAGGTAAATGATTTCTATATTTTAATGTCTTAAGTGCTTTAGCTATATTGTGTATTCCGCAGTGATTTTGTATAATGTCCTGAAAGAAAATGGAAAATAATGTAAAAGAAGTTTATCTCTCAGAGGATGGTTATCAAAGGAGTTGCTTCAAAAATATAGAAAACACCTAATTAACTATTTTGGAGCTCGATAGGGATGTATTATAGACCCTTTCTGTCAGATGTTGAAAGCAGGCCATATAAAGAATTTAATATTGTAAGATTTTTTGAGACCACTACAACACCCCAACTGCTCTATGCACTGAAATTCCATTAATGCAGGCTGGAATTTGTTGTCCATTGCTGGTGCAACTACATGTTCGCTGGCTTACCACGTAATGTGTCAGTCGCCTGTTGTTAATGAGAGGAGCATTTTAAAACTGGTCACTGACTTGGCCTTGAGCTCACTTTCTGTCTCCCCTTTTATTCAGGAAGGCTATCAGTTCTTTTGATCTGAGAATGGAGCGAATGAAGGACAGCATCATCATCACTGTTTGTATGCTGTGTGTGTTTTGAGTGACAGCTTTGAAAATTGTGATGGGCGGCTGGGGCCATTTCCCAGCTGGGAGGCCAGTATACTGGAAGGACCAGGGGAGCAGATGTGCATAGGACAATGGTTCCCCTGGAGAGCTAGATGGCAGCCCCTCTGGGTTGAAGCGGCACCTCAGATTCTTGCAGGACTTCATGGAAATTGGAGTTTGGCACTGCCTTTTTGGGTTCCGTGGGGGCTGCCAGTGGAGTTACAGAGGCCTATTTTGCGTTTCCTTCACACCTGGGAGTACTTCCAGATAATGTCTGGAGGGAGAGGACGACCCTTGCTAGAGGAGGAGTGGAGCATGAGAGAGAAAAATAAGAAAGAAAGAAGTACTGTGTTTACTTGTGCATATTGGTGGTTGATGTACTGTGCTGCTGAGGGGAACAATTGGAAACCATTTCCCCTAGTAAATAAACATGTGGTGTGCTGTAACTTGTCTGTCTGTGTCAGTATGGGCAGTCAGTGCACCCCCTGCAGGCCACAGAATGTTCCTGTCTTTAACAACAATAAAGCTGATTTTTTCTGGAAACCTGGACTCACCTCCTTCTCTTCTGTGAAAGTCTGTTACCCACACGTCAGAAGTAGCAACATGAGTTGGTCCTTGCACAGATGGATCCTCAACAGGTATAAACGTTCCTCTTTCACCAGAGTAACATGAAGCCCCTGCAGGCACTCCTGTTCTTATCCGTCCCAGAGATATGCTTATAAAGATGGCTCCTTCAGATGGCCCAGAGTGTTTCCTATTCTGTTTTGAATGCATGCTCATGTTGATGCACTTGGACAGGGATGGCTGGGTTACTATCTTGGCGCTTATTTGATCAGCGAGTAGATACAGGTCATGCGAAATCTTCCTCCCAAGAGAGTTGATGATTATGATTTCCTGAAGCAGTAAATCCTTATCTGTATGGCTATGAGCTTCTCAGCCAAGGGGCGTTAACACTAGAATTACCAGAGCCTACAAAAAAACTCTTAGATCCGGCCCACCTTAAATCCGTTCGCACCTCTCCGCCACTGTCCTTTGTCCTGTAAATGTAAATAAAGACAAGCAGCAAGCAGCCGGCTATTCCATCCCCCCACCGACTTAGAACGTGCATCAACTTCTCCCAGCTCATGCCTTGATTGATTATCTGGGAGTGAAGTGGAGTTTTAGAGTGGAAATAACAGATCGTTATTTGGAACACACACTTTTCATGTGTGTTCCGTTTCTACAATGATCTGTGTAAACACATTTTTAAAACAGAAACATTTTTCATATTTTAGTAGTAAATGACAAAACGTAGGCACAAACTGTATAATGTTTGAAGCCTGAAGTCCAAAGATCCAATTAACACTTTTACAAAAGGTTCAAGGAAAAGAACAATGGCTTCCGTGGCGTAGCGGTAAGATTTGCTGACTTGTAATCAAGAGTCCCCGGTTTGATCCCGACTCACTCTTATATTTGCCATTTTCAGTAGTGAGCTGCTCTTATTGTTAATATTATACACATACACTTTGTTTGCGTCTGTAACACACAGTGTACATTTATAGGACTTGTAAAAGTTACCATTTTTTTTTTCACAGTTATTCTCTCTAAATCATGATCACGATACATACTACCGCTCCCCCACCCAGGGATCAGACGCTGTTTTTTTTTTATTTGAAACTGGGAATAACTGGAGATGTGAGTGGTGTTTTGAGACAATGGAACTGGACATTCTCACATCTGGAGGGATAAAAGCTGACACACAGACACTACCTTCTGCCTTCTTCGTATCTCACCGTCACCTGATTTTTTTTTAATGGTTTTACTGTATTTAGTGTTCCTGATCACTCTGAATTAGTATACATCTTATGGTCTATGATGTCAAAAAAAAACAGAGACATAGGTATATATAATATTTGGAATTATTCATTTTATGACCTGTATAGTACACTTCGGAAAACTTTGTGGCACGGATGCAACATTATTAATATTATTCATATTCATTCGCATAACATCTTGCGGTTTGTAATCAGTAACCGTGTTTTTTTTTTTCCCCGCTCTTGCCAGTTCCAACATGTTGCTGTATTCTGTTTCTTTTGTACTCCAGGACATGTAGAGGACAGAATAGTACAGAGCAGTAAGTTCAGCGCTATATGCAATCATCAGATTCAAATGTTAACAGTTCACACACACGCAAGGATTGTCCTTCCTACATTTACAATGTGTGTACCTGTTTCAATGTACACACTTCTCTCAATGCTGTGGTTTCTATTACACACCTGAAAGAGACAATATATGTGAAAACATCATCACACTAATGCAATATTATTTGAAAAGGAACAGCGTCAGATCGGGTGTGAATTTATGCTGGCGCTGTTACTTAGAGTCAGATCAGGAGCTTATTCAGTGCGCAAGAACATGCAGGTGGCCAGTTGCTGTGTGTTACAACATTCTGGCGGTGATCAATGCACATGTACTGCTCAGCCTGCAGAGGAACTTCATCGTTGCATCTTACTAGAAAAGGCGATGGAAAAAGAAAAGGAGGATTCAACATCGACAAGCTTCTGCTCCAGACAGCCGCTTTACCCAGGAAAGTAAACTGAGTCAGTGTCACCCCACCCCGCCCCTCCTGATCTGACGTGCTACTTTAGTTACGATGGAATATGAGAAGCTAGTAAATTAAACGATTTTAAGATTAACTTTATGATGTTCTGCTTTTATGACTAAATAAACTACGTGATTAAAGTGGAAATTTTGAGATTAAAGTTGACATTTTGTGCTTTTTCCCAATGTGTGCCTTTTTATTTCTCTGTACCCTAATAAGCTTTCATATGACACTCAGATGGTGGCACAGTGGCACAGTGCTGCTGCCTCGCAGTTAGGCGACCTGGTTTCGCTTCCCAGGCCCTCCCTGCATGGAGTTTGCATGTTCCCCTCGTGTCTGCGTGGGTTTCCTCTGGGAACTCTGGTTTCCTCCCACAGTCCAAAGACATGCAGGTTAGCTGCTTTGGCGATTCAAATTTGTCCCTAGTGTGTGGGCTGGTGCCCCTCCTGGGTTTGTTTCCTGCCTTGTGCCCTATGTTGGCTCCAGCAGACCACCATGACCCTGTAGTTAGGATATAGCGGATTGGATAATGGATGGATGACACTCAGACGGTGGGCTACAACTCACCTTTTCATGGCAACTTTGATATGTGACAACTTCTTTTTTATTTTGGGCACTGTGCAACTTTGTGAACTTGAGCTTTCGAGTTTCTCCGACATGCTGTGTCACTCAATCAACTTCCTTTTGTTGTTTATACCACTGTTTAAACCAACAAATAGTAAGTTTTTCCTTGCCTCCACTTGGTATTCACTGAAATTCTTCTATTTTCCCCCATACTTTTGCCATTGTCTTTTCACAGAAGGCTGATCTTAAGGGCTATTTATATTGATTTGCATATTCAAAGAGGCGTAATTATGAGAGGAGTTAGGGCAGAACAGCAGGCGCGTGCACGTGCGTTACTTTTCACGCTGACCGGGATTTATGTAGTGGAAGAACATGGAAGTTGACGAACGCAAAGATTTATGCACCTGGATTTTTTTTTGCGTAAGCACATTTCCGCTTACGTCATGTTATAGTGCGAATTCTACCCACGCCGTTATGCATGAGGCCCCAAGACAGTTAGAGGGCTCTTCGCAGCAGGCACCGGCATCTTTCAGCCTCCTCAGATGGGGCAGCAGCTTCATGCTCTGGGGAAATATTGGCTGGGAAAAGAAGGGACTGCTGCCTCGGGCTCTGGGAAAGCTGGGGCTGACACACCGGTAGAGTTTGCGCACCTGCAATGAGACAACAGCAGCTTAGAGTTTGCATTTAAACAAGCACATGTTGCAGATGATTGTTACTATGAAGAGCAGGAGGGCCCATATTTCAAAACTCAACACATTTTAAATAAGGTTTGCTTCTTGTATTGGGTGATTTTCGATCACATTGGGGGCAGGCTGATTGAGCAGTTGATGGTTCTGAGTGGTCATAGAAAGACGGTACTGAAAATTGCTCACAGCCATAAGAAGAAGAATTGCATTTCAAAACACTTTTATTGGATGAATATGGTCAGAGATGTTGAACAGTTTTATAAGTCTTGCTCTGACTGTCAAGCTGTTTCCATTCATAGGCTGGCTAGGACTCCCCTCTTACTGATGCTTATTTTGGATGTCCCTTTCGAGAGAGTTGGGTTAGAGATTGTAAGTCCACTTCCCAAGAGTGAGAATGGTTATTGGTATATACTTGTATTACTAGGTTATGCAACACAATATCCCGAAAGTGGCTACTCTGTGGGACACTAACATGCAGGGTTTTGCTAAGGCCCTGTCAGTGGTGTTCACTTGTATTGGCATTCCACGCAAGATTTTAACTGAGCCAGGTATGCCCCTTACTTCCTGTGTCATGAAACAGCTATGTGAGAGCTTTGCAATTAAACAATTCAGCAACACTGTTTATCATCCCCAGGCAAATGGCCTGACTGAATGATTTAACAAGACTTTAAAACAGATGATTCAGTGGGTGGCTCTTGACGACCCGTCCTGCTGGGACATGGTGTTTTGCCCTTCCTCCTGTTCTACTCAAGCATCTACCGGCTTAAATCCAGTTGAACTATATTAGGCATGTGGTCATGAGGGGTGTTGGACATTTTTTGGGAAGAATGGGCAGGGGTTCGCACTGATACTTACAGGGCAAAATTTGTCGATCGGGATGCAAGAACATATTTCTGATTCATCCTCAATCACTGTGGAGCATCAGCAACATGAACAGGAGGCCCAGAAATGTAATTATAATAGAAAAAGCAAACTTTTTGAATTCAAAAAGGTCGATTGGGTTCTTGTTTTGATACCATCTGACCCACATAAGTTTCTGGCAAAGTGGCCCAGTGCTGCGGTAGTTGAGGAACGAATTAATCCTATGGACTATAAGGTTAGGATTCCTGGCTGGCTAAAGCCCACATAAATTCTACATGTTAATATTTTGAAGGAGTGGCACAATCCTAATGAGCTATTAACCACTGTCTCTGCAGTGTCTCAAAAGGAGATTGCTATTGGTGATGGTTTGATGGACACTTAGAAAGCTGAGTTGCTGTCCCTAATCAAAAGGAACTTCTATGTGTTTTTGGCAGTGCCTGGCCTGACAGAAATTGCTGAACACAAGATTGTGACTGAGCCTGGTATAAAGGTACCGACACGCCCGTATCATATTCCAGAAGCAACAGAAAATATGATATGCGAGGAGGTTAAGCAGATGCTCAATTTGGGTGTGATTCGAGAGAGAAATAGCGAATGACACAGTCCAATTGTTCTGGTACCAAAAGCAAATGGCTTCATTTGGTTTTGTATATATTTTTGACACTTGAATAATATTTCCAAATTTGATGCATGCTCGATGCCACATATTGATGACTTATTGGAGAAGATTGTGGTGCAGCTGGAGGAATCCAGCTGTAAGAAGACTACTTTCACCACCCCAGAT
The DNA here is from genome assembly GCF_016835505.1 of Polypterus senegalus. NCBI lineage: Eukaryota > Metazoa > Chordata > Cladistia > Polypteriformes > Polypteridae > Polypterus > Polypterus senegalus. The sequence continues at coordinate 102,529,402 of NC_053158.1, read as the reverse complement.
GGGTTATTCAAATTCACCAGACTCCCATTTGGTCTCCATGGTGCACCAATGACTTTTCAGCAGATGATGGATCAGATTCTGTGACCCCATTCCATATATGCTGGAGCGTATCTCAATGACGTAGTCATTTTCAGTAATGATTGGTGGTTGTATCTCGGCTACCTGCAAGCAATGCTTGACAGTTTGAGGCTGGCTGGGTTGACAGCTAATCCTAACTTCTGGAGTTTTTTTTTTTTCTGTTCACCCTGTCCATTGGACCTTACTCGTATTCTATGTTAATTAATGTTGACTTATTTTATTTTCTTACTGCGTCTTTTATTCTTCTATTCTTTATTATGTAAAGCACTTCGAGCTACATTTTTTTGTATGAAAATGTGCTATATAAATAAATGTTGTTGTTGTTGTTGTAAGAAGTTTAAATTGTGTATTTTGGAAACACATTATTTGGGGTATTCTATGGGGATGGTTTGATTAGACCTCAGTTGAACAAGGTGGTTCAGGTACTAGCGTATCTGTGTCCAGAAATGCAGAAGGAGGTTTGTGCTTTCCTCGGACTTTCTGATTATTACAGGAGGTTCATTCCAAACTTTGCTCACAGAGCTGCCCCTCTCACTGATCTGATGAAGGGCAGAAAGAATTTCAGCATTGTCTGGACTGATAATTGGGAAAGATCCTCCTCTGACTTAAGGACCCCTTTGTCTTTGTACCCAGTTCTGTAGAATCTGGACTTTTCTAAGGAGTTTATTCTACAGGGAGTGCATTTGGTTTGGGGGCTGTACTCTCTCATACTTTCAATGGGGAAGAATTTCCCATCGCGTTTCTGAGCCAGAAATTGCTTCCCAGGTGCATAACTCAATCATTGAGAAAGAATGTTTGGCAAACAAGTGGGCAGTGGCATCAATCTGCTACTACTTGTGGGACAGGCAGTTTACCCTGGTGACTGGCCATGCCCCACTCCAGTGACTCTGCAGGCAGAAGGATATGAATTTCCTGCTCACAAGGTGGTCTATTAGTTTGCAGCCATTTGATTTTGCTGTTCGCCATAGTCCCAGTTCTGTACACATTCCCTCACGTCTGGTTGAGCGCTTCGTTCTCAATGTTGTGAACAAAATTGAAGGGATCTTTATCAAAGGAATTGTTTCAAAAATAGAGAAAATGTCAAAATTAACTATTATGGAGCTTGATAGGGATGCATTTTGAACCCTTCCTGTCAAATGTCAAAAGCAGGCTATATAAAGTATCTAATACGTATATTTAGCTGGATGTGTGATTGTGTGTTGAAGCGCACAGGGGCTGATTGAGAGCTCAGCTGGTATCACCCAGAAGCACAATGCTTGCATCAGATTAGAAGCTGCTCCGGCATGCAGTAACAAAGAGATTTCTCACTTGCAAGTCTCTATAACCCAAACATCATGGGTTTTAGAACCGGCGATTCTATAGCAGAATGTTGAATCAAGCATGTACTTTGTGTATGTCCAATATGCCATTTCACACCATTGAACCTATCTCTGCCATATTTTGCTCAGATTCCCTATTTGTGCACGAACTACCACAGAATATATTTCGTTCCATGAAATGTTTTACATAATGTAACCCACTATATATTATTTAATAATGAAAACTGAATAAAACAGCATGATGATTCCCAGTGTGATATTTAATGTGAATTTATAGTTACTCCCTCTGATTTCTGAGGTTCAAGATGCCCTTTGTTGGATGGAAATGTAAGGTGAATGCTGATAGTAATTCACATTCTATACAAGCTGAATCTGCAAACAGGTTTTAGTTCAGAAAAAGCATTCACATTTGCTGCTGCATTTCCTTAAGGCAAGTTCTTTGACAACAATCCAAGAGAGCTAACAAAGCATGTTGCCATTTTGAATATACTGATACTGCCTCATTAATATTTTATTAAGAAGTATTAGGTAAATAATCGACTGAGTCATGGCAGTATGATGAATATTAAAAAAATATTTTACTATTTTTGTGCCATTAATTATGCTTCACTTTTGTTACTGATTAAGCTGTATGCCTGCTAACACCCATCATGAGGTATAGCATGCAACCAATGGTCATTGAGGAAAATAAGATATACAGTACAATATTTACTTTGCTAAGTACTGTGTTGTCTCTTTAACTTTAAAGCTATCCAAAGGCATCACTTGACAATTCGATACTCTCAAGGGGGAACAGCTTAACATCATCATATTCAGTCAGCAGTGAATTCAAGAGGTCAGTGGTTTGTTTTATCGTTTTGTTTGATTTAGAAATATATGTTACCTGAGAACATTTAAACACATTTACTTTTCACAGAGGATTAATACACTAAAGGACGTAAAAAGTGTTTAAAAACAACAGTTGGCTCAGGGCCTTGCTCTCATGCAAATCATCCAAGGAATGAGAAAGTGCTATACTAGCAATGACAGATTCTCAGTATATGCCAGTGTCATAAGACAGAGGGCATTAGGGTGTGGTAGACACTGTCACAGGTGGAGCTCTGAAAGTTAAACCCGTAGGACACTAATGAAAACATAAGAGTGAAAGTAAGAGAGACTGGTGCACTGAATGGAAACGTTTAGTGTTCTGCTATGAACTTACAGGACAGACCTCATAGAAGGTGTGCCAAAAACTAGGCTGAGTGGAGAGAATGGGAGATATTGTATAGAGAGAGACAGTTTGTAGCACCGGCACAAGCTGTGTAGCTGTGACAGTGTCGCTTCTTTCAAACTGAAACCAGGGAGAACTATAACAAAGAAAATATGATTCTGCATAACCACTAGGCTATAATTTCTCTCTAAAATAAAATGCTAGGAAGCTGGCTTAGAGACTCATTGTTTCCAACTGGAACGAGAGGGTCCACTAGCTAACATTCTTGTCTGCTTTACTTGTAACTGCAAAACATCTATCCACAACCCCAGAAATAGTCAGAAAGTATATTTATAGCCATCATGCAAGACGGTGAATTGAACTTGTACTAGAATTTGAGGTAAAGACTTACTGGTTAGAGAAAGAGGTTCCTTGGGTCAAGGAAGTGGCTTTTTTATATAAAACATATTACACAGAAAGCCAAACTGTAATACAAAATCAAAAGTCACTATTATGGAATGTTCAAGCTTAGGTTAGATAGACTTTAGTATCCCAGAGGGAAATTTGTTTTCAGCAAGAAGGCTTAAACATAAACCATTGTTGCAGAATTACAAGAAAATAAGCCAAGATAAAATAACTGAAAACTAGTGTTATCACAAGTGCACATGCTCAATTAGTACAAAGAAGAACAATTACCTTTAACAGTACACAGAATAATAATTCAGAATTTACCAGCAACAGAATTCAAAATGATTATAGATCTAGGAATAAAAGAGCTCTTAAGTCTGTTGCTCTTTACCCTTGAGAACTGAAATCTGCAGCCTGATGGTAACAGCCTAAATTTAGGAAAAGAGAATGGCTACTGTCTGACAGAACTGAGCTGGCAGTGACAACTGCATCACTATATACACAAACTTCTCTCCTAAAGTGAATAGATACATTAAGAAACAATGATTTTTTAAAATGTGTTTTTGTTTTTTCTGCAGTGTCATGGATGTGCTGAATTTTTGGAAAGATGACCCTGAAGAGATATTGTTAGACTTGGGGTTCGGAAGAGAAGAGCCTGATATTTCAGTCAAGATACCTTCCAGGTTTATCAATAATCCTTCAGTAGCACAAGGAATCAATATCCGGCTATTCCTTGAGGCCCAAAAGGAACGCATGGAAGTCGAGAATGTGGATTTTTTTAGTAAGTGTTATAATAATTCTGATATGCTTTGAAGCAGACTGAACAAAGCCATATATTGGTGAGTGACGGGAAGAGGACATCATTTAGTAATGGTCTAAAAACGCTCATTTAGCTTAGAAATAAGTGATGATGATTCATTGGCTTTTTCCAAGTTGGGAGAATTTTTGCATGTGTTTTCGAGAATGAATCCAGTGGGGATTTTACATGCCTTTTTGTACAGTCCTGGTTTAAAAATGTCAGATGCCCTTTAAAACTGTTTGCTTAAAGGTAAATGACTTTCGTGGAAGATATCAGCTTTGATACAGTGCCAGAAATAACAGATAATCACAGAAATCAGATATACCAGTGAAGGAGGAAGCAAAAAATAGTATTTACTGTAAATAGGATTCTTTGGCAAGGCAGATCTCTTTAGTGCCAGTGTGGATTATCAAATAGTTGTTTTAAAAGCATCTCAACTGGCCACATATGGGTCCTGTTTACACCCCACCTCTCGCCCCTCAGTTATTGTATGTCTGTCCAATTTTGCTCATACATTGCAGATTTTAAATTCATATAGTAGTGGCACTACGTGGATGGTCTGGTACAACAGCATGTAATGTGAATTAGTTCTAGATATGGGGAAATTAAATGTTTTTCATCAATGAGGGCGGTGTGGACTAGTGGCAAATGCATAAGATTTTAGACCATAAGGTTGAGGTTACACCCTTGACTCTGACTGCATGACTTTGAACAAGTCACTTAATCTGCCTGTGCTCTGACAATGAAGGATATCTGAAAGTTGTATTATAACTTTCTACTTATAAAGTATTATGGAATTTTTAGCTAAAATATAATATTCTTTTGCAATTTATTAGAAGTATTTATACATATGAAGCCTTAACAGAATAAATTATTAAACACAAGGAAAAGGACTGAATGCAACTAAAGGGTTTACCAAATGAGACTTAAAGCTGAAAACACAAGAGTTCTCTTCTGTGTCTTAGAGAGGCCACAAATGTGATTTTCCAAGGTTACAATAGGTAAATGAGTAATAAACACTCCTCCAGAAAGCGGGATAAACTGATGGAAAAGCCTGTACACCCTATGAAGAGGTGCAAAGATCAATGGAATATTCCACTAAATACCCCACTTAATGAAGCGGTGTTCAGAATAATAGGAGAATCAACATGAATCAGGAATTAAGAGGGGATTAAGTTGACTGGAGTTCCGCATATTAAGATTCAGATGATGTGATGGTAATTAGAAAAAGTATAAATGCAGATGAATTGTTTAGTTGATTGCTCACTGTGGGGACGTTTGTGCATAACTCTACGCAAATAAAGAAATGTTCTGCATTCTCATTTGCACTCCTTGACAAACTTCTTTGAAGGTTTTCTCCGCAACAGGATCTTTGGAAACATGATTGTTTTGATGCATTTTTGAAATTGTTTTAAAATGGAAAGGGACCAGGCAAAAGTGGACATAACATTAAAAGATTGTTCCTTCATTCCCATAGAAGTCTGACCAGGTTTATGCAGGACTTCCCTTTGTTCTTTATGCATGATTTTCACAGTAATGGCTGATTGGTTAAATATTGAAACATCACGCAGTGATAAAGACTGGAATTAGGAAATGACAGATACACCAATGAGAAAAGAAAATATATTTTTTAATTTGCTTTGAGATAAATATTAACTAATTGCACTGTTCTGACATTTTACTTTCTACAGTTTCTACAGTTAAATGTGTTTCATTTAATTTATGTAAAAGTGTATTATTATTTCAGAGCAATAAATATTTTGTTTTGATTCTTTTCCTCCTTAAACAGCTAGATTCCGACAGCTGGAGGTCTTGCACAATGTCACCAGTGCCTTTTCATCCCTTTTCAACAATGTTAGCTCCAACAACGAGCAATGTGCTCCAAAATCTGACGTTAATAGAACCGACAGCAGACAAGCGTTCAGTAATAAAAAGAAAAGAAGCAGGCTGAGTTCTTTATTACGACGAGCCTCAAAACAAGCTCTAGGTCAAATGCAAAGCAGACAAGAATCACAAAATGTACCTGAAACAGAAGATGGACAAAAAGCTTTCACACGCCCTAAAGGAATTGATAAGCCATTATTAAAAAGACGTATTACACACTTTACAGAAAGTGTGTGTCTTGGTCCTCTTGAGGAGGAGCAAAGTCCAGCTCCTGATGGTTTCTCCTTTAAATCAAACACTGGGGATGCAAATAAAGAGAATTCTCAAACTGATCATGTTTCAAGCACACGAGAAATGGAAAACTCCATAATTACAGACATTTCCAGAATTAGACCAAGAGATTCATCTTGTAGCATGTCTAGCATCCTGAAGAAAAGACATGCAACAGATAACAAGGCTCCAGACTCTTTTGAAATGGAAGAGGTAAATATATTTTGCAGTTTATAAATCATTACTCTTTTTATTTAAGGAACATTGTACAACACACCTATCATCCATGTGAAAAAGTTTCATTATTTGTTTGCAGCAAATTTAACAGCACTATTCATAATTAAACATTTCTTATAATTTGATATCAGTCTTTCACTTCTATGTTAATAGACATTAGCCCACTCTTCTTTGCAGAACAGCTTTAACTCAGATACATCTCTATTGGGTTCAATTCAAGAGAACAGGCCACTCAAACATTTTAATTTTGTTTCTTCTGAACCAGTCAGTTATTGGGTCATTGTCCTGATGCATAACTTAATTATGATTCAGCTCCAGGTCATGGACAGAGGACTGGAAATTCTCTTAAGAAAAAACTGGTAAAGTGCAGAATTTATAGTTTTTTCATTAATGGTCCCCCAGGTCCAGATCCACAGAGTATCCCCACACCATTAAACTATCCCAGCCATATTTTATTGTAGGTATAATGTTCTTACTGTGGAAAGCTATATTAGCTTTACCCGAAGCATAGTGAGACCAAATTGCAAATACAAGATGACATTTGATATCCTGGGTGCCCGCAGCCTTGGCATTACCCATTTCCCAGGACATTAATAGTCACATATCAAGGAAGGACTAGTGCAATGAAGACACAAACAATAGAATTGGTGCAAAGTAGTGCTTAGTACATGTATCCCAAAACAAAGCTGTGTTTAATCAATGAAATTTTCAATAAATAAATAATCCATGTAAGTGTTCTGGTGGTAGTTAAAGCCAAAAAATAAATATATCCAAAAAGAACATTAAAATCAAGGTAAAAAACATAGACCTAAAATTGGGTTGGCTGTTTTTTCTCTCTCTGAGCCCAAGTGCGTCCATTTCTCCTGTCTCGACTGCTCAGCACCTTGGGTCTGCTCAGCAAAGGTGGGACGACTTTGGCTTGTTTTGGCTTGTTTTGGCATGTTTTGGCTTTTGTCTCAGCCATCTCAGGTACTTACCCATTAGGATACCCAAAGCCTGGTTCCACTACCATTCCTCAGCATCCATGAGATGATCCCCAAAACTTATAACCACTCTTGCTTCTTCCAATTCTCAGCAGATGCAAACCTCCCCCAGTTGCCTTGCCTCCTATGAAACACACCTGCTTGATCACCCAATTTGGCTCTTTGTTCTCCAAACTTTCTTCTCTTTCTTTTCTCCCCTCCCTTGTTTCTCCTACTCAGAACTTTTTATACTTTGTGGGTGTAAGTGCTTGCCATAACAAACTGCTTAGCCTCAATAAAGAATTGGTGGGATGGTCATGTTGTCTCATGAACAAGCAATCAGCCAATTTCCCCATTGTACATCCTTCGGTCACATGGCTTTTCACTGGCTTGCACCCACATCCTCAAGTCCAGAGACACAGTGTTTTTATAACAAAATAATTCATTGCCACAAACCCCCTAATCACAGTGCAGTGATATTACTCTTGGGGAGCAGAGATTTCCATCTTTCTTCTCTTCCATTTTCATTTAGTCTCTCTCTTGCTGTGGCTTCACTGACACTGTCCTTAGCTGAGGCTAGAAGAGCCTATAGCTCTTCAGATATTTTTCTAGGATCCTCTGTGATGTCTTGAATGAGTTGTTATGCTCTTGAGGTAATTTTGGCAGACTGACCTTTCCTTGAAACATTCACCTCTGTTCCAAATGGTCTCTATTTGGTGATAATGGCTTTCTAAAGGTTTCCTGATTGGTAAGTTTCTACAACTTTTTACCCCATCTCTTCTTTGATTGAGACATAGTGTTCTTCTATAAACATTTTGGAGACTACCACATTGTCATGGAGAGGGTCAATATATGTTGAGATTTAGATTCAACAGGGCTGGCTGCAGTCAGGTTTCACTGTTTTCAGTCAGGTGGATTAATTATCAATTAATTTTGGTCAGCTGTTTGAGTGAGCAACTAAGGGCCAATTACCTTTTTACATAGGCAATATAAGTGTTAATAACTTAGCCCCTAACTCGCTTTGCTCGCCAACCCCCGTTTTTGTTTTTCCTGATACACACTTTTAAGATTTTTTTTTTCTTTACATTGTTGCCATTTCATTAGTTTCACTTTTATTTCAGAACTTCTGTAAAAACAATATTTGGAATCTTTCAAGTCCCAATGTGCTGAATCTTTTAAATGAGGTCAGTGAGACGTGTGTTTAATGACTTTGTACCATAATTCAGGATAGGTTTCTCTGTTTGGAATTGCAGCACAGACAAAATGATCCACATTATCAGCAGTTAATAATTATTTTTGCAAAGTAACCAATAAATGCATGTGAGGTAAACTCCGTTTTTGAAATTCTCTGACTTAAACATCTTCACGTGAAGATCACGTCTCATCGCCCTTGTATTTCTCTCCAGGATTTTTTTTTATAATAGATTAAGTAGTAATTTAGAAAAGGTATACTGTATGTTTGGTCTGGTTCCTTTAGTCTAATTTTCCTTTTTGTCTAAAGATCTGAAGCTATTAATTATAATAAATGTACAAAAATAGAGGATTATCTTTCAGAGTACTGTACATCTGGAGACCTAAATTTGAATCCCAGCTCAGTCATGGATAAGCTTGCTTATTTTCCTTGGTCAGTGTGCCGTTTTCCAAAGCATTCTAATTTCCATCTTTATTTCAAACATGAGCATACTAAGTTACAGTAACTGGAGACACACAATTCACAATATGTGAATTATTATGTTTATTGGACTGATGTGTCTTTCATAATTGCTTGCTTCCTGGTGGCCAATGTTATCAAGTTAAGCTTGTCTCACCCTTTAATGGAATAATGCCAAAGGAATAAATGAAAAAAGGAACTGAATTGTTTTTCATTGTGTATTCTTATGTTTACATGAGTTTTCCTGGTATACCACATCCTTCTCAGAGACGATTAAATGGTGATTCAGAAATGGTCCTGCGTGGCTCAATCTTGGTTGGTTGGTTCTTTATTTATTCCTGCATTAGTCTCAGCTTCCTGTAGTTCTGTAATGGAAAAGGTGAGGTCATCTAACAAGATGCAATGATTGATTTTTCATCCTTTTTTTTACTAGTTGCTAAATTGTGCATGCAACTTAATACATATGTGCTTACCAGGACATTAGAAGAAAAACGTTGATATAGTGAGGTCATATTAAATGAATAAGCTTTTGCAAATTTTAAGATATGTTTGTTAAGGTGTGTGTGCAGTTTAAAGCAGACTGATCGGGTTAGATAATAATAATTCATAGTATGCTCACCTTTAAAAGCAGTTGTACTTAATTGTATGTCCTCACAAAGATGTCTTATTTGTCTTCCCTCATTCTTTCAGTAATTCACTTTACCGGGCTTTACTACATAAACTAAACACTCTTGTCTGACAAACTACATGTGCCCAATAAAAAATATTAATTTGTTTTTGGTATTTCCGTGTGGATGATAAACTTTTAGAAAACAATCTGATAATGCTAATCTGAATGGAAAACTTTTAAGATGAAAATGATGCTTTTAAATGTGGCTTGTCTTAACAGGATGCCATGATCCACCCTACTTTATGAAAGGCTACCTACTTTCAGATATGTAATTGTCTCTTTACAGTCTGTAGCCTAGTTGTTCTTATACAGTCTCAGTTATGTTTAGATATGGTGAGTGGGGAGCTCATGGAAAGCATTTGACTCTATTGTGGTGTTCATGATACACTCTCAAATTAACGTAGCAGTGTACAGTATATTCCAGTTTATCATCCTGAAAGAGGTATAGCATCATGAGGAAAGAATTGTGTTTGCACAGTCATATTCCTTGGCTTTTCTGCCACAGTAAAAAGCAATCTTTGGACCTAGTGACTCTTAACAGGATGGCTGACCTTACCATTGTAGGTTTGCCAGCATTTTTAGCAGTTACTAAAAGTCATTGTGGATTGTAGGCATTCTTGGGATATTTCCAAATATAAACTGTTTGAGTATATGACATTGTATGAATCTGCTTAGATATCCAGTTTGTGTGCTCCTTACACCTGGTAATATGTCCTTGTTAATGGTTACAAGCAATATTCAAATGGCAGCCCTGCTACAAATTCCATCTTTGTAAAGCTCACAAAAATTTCTTTTTGTCACAGAGATTATTCAGCTCTGCAGTCATTTTTCAGGGTGTACTTTTCTTGCATTTAGCAACTATTCTTTGAATTTGTCCTTGCTTGTGAGTTTTGAACTGTAATGACTCTTTCTCTTCAGCAATGCAACTTGTCCATGTCAGGTTGCTTGTTGTTACTTTTGAGATTGCTCTATTTGAAACAAATTTGGATTATCTACAGTGTCTTGAACATTCTGCATAATTTGCATTTACTGAGGAACTTTTCAAATCTTGATAAAATCTTCATCTAAATATAATAAAAAAACAATGTGTGTCAGCTTAAACTCGTAGACCTTATTTAAGAGAAATGCAGCTTTTTCAAATTATTTAAATCAGCCTCATTTTGGAAGGGGTATTTTAAATGAAGTTTAAAAATGCATTGCTATCCTGAATCAAAGTTTTTCATGTTCTGAGTAGAAGAGAGAAAAAGAGGAGTAGACATTAAGTGGAATGATTAATAGAATAGGTAGCTGGAGTGCTGATGTTATTTGCAGTAAATATAATACCTTCCTGTAATCAGCTTGTGAAGAAAATGTTTCTTCTTTGTGAACTTTCATAGTACAAATATGTGGACACTAAATAAGAACATCTCAATTTAGTTCAGATCAATTTTCTATCAATTTACTTTACACTTCAAGGCAAAATGTTTGTCACAGTCCATTTGGTGTGTACGCATCACAATCGCACTAACAGTAAAAAGACAAGAATACAACAACAAAGTAAAGCAGTGATATCTAAATACAGCAATGGCAGAAAACAATAGCAATTAAAAAGCAGGATTATCAAATTAAAGTATACTTAGCAGCTATAACATGTAACGATCTCCTCAGTCTCTCAGTGGAGCAGGACAGTGACGATGCTGCTCCTCTGTCTGAAGATGATACCGTTCAGTGGATTCTCCATGATTGACAAGAGCCTGCTCAGCGCCCGTCACTCTGCCACAGATGTCAACCTGTCAAGCTCTGTGCCTACAATAGAGCCTGCCTTCCTCACCAGTTTGTCCAGGCATGAGGCGTCCCTCTTCTTTATGCTGCCTCCCCAGCACACCATCGTGTAGAAGAGGGTACTCGCAACAACCATCTGATAGAACATCTGCAGCATCTTATTGCAGATGTTGAAGGATGCCAGCCTTCTAAGGAAGTATAGTCGGCTCTGTCCTCTCTTGCACAGAGCATCAGTATTGGCAGTTCAGTCCAATTTATCATCAAGATGGACTCCCAGGTATTTGTAGGTCTGCACTCTCTGCACACAGTCACCTCTGATGATCATGGGGTGCGTGAGGGGCCTGGGCCTCCTAAACTACACCACCAGCTCCATGGTTTTGCTGGTGTCCATTTGTAGGTGGTTTGAGTCACACCATTTAACAAAGTTGTTGATTAGGTTCATATACTCCTCCTCCTGCCCACTCCTAATGCAGCCCATGATAGCAGTGTCATCAACAAACCTTTGCACATGGCAGGACTCCGAGTTGTATTGGAAGTCCGATGTATATAGGCTGAACAGGACCGGAGAAAGCACAGTGCCCTGTGGCACTCCTGTTCTGCTGACCACAATGTTAGACCTGCAGTTCCCAAAACGCACATACTGAGGTCTGTCTGTAAGTCCACTATTCATGCCACTAGCCATGAATCTACTCCCATCTCTGTCTGCTTGTCCCTAAGGAGCAGGGGTTGGATGGTGTTGAAGGCACTAGAGAAGTCCAGTAACATAATTCTAACTGCACTGTGATGTAAGATGTTTTCCAAAGCCTCGGGACTCTCCCCTGTTCCATGCTTAGGTTGAAGATGCGCTGCAGAAGACTCCCCAGCTCCAACACAGCAGTTGTGGCGATACTCCAGCTGGACCCATTGCTTTGCTGGCACGAAGCCTCCTCAGCTCTCCGCTTACCTGAGCTGCTGTAATTGTGGTTGTGGAAAAACTCTCTCCTATGCTGGTATCAGCAGAAGGATGAGTGGAGGGTGCAGTACTCTGAGGTTAGGGTGAGAATAGGTTAGGGTGGTCAAACCTGCTAAAAAAGTTGTTCATAAGATTTGCTTTCTGTTTGTGTCTCTCAATAGTGGCACCCCACTTCGAGCTGCAGCCAGTGATGATCTTCATCCCATCCCACACTTCTTTCATGCTGTTATTCTGCAACTTTTGCTCCAGCTTTCTCTTGTACTGCTCCTTCACTGCCCTGAGCTGGACATGGAGTTCCTTCTGCACGTGCTTGAGCTCATGCTGATCACCGCCTTTAAAAGCCCTTTTCTTTTGGTTCAAAAGGCCCTAGATGTCACTTGTAATCCATGGCTTGTTGTTAGCATAGCAGCATACAGTTCTTATTGGAACTACAATGTCCATACAGAAGTTGATGTAGTCAGTAGTGCAGTCAACAACCTCCTCAATGTTCTCACTATATGACCCCTGCAGGATATCCCAGTCCATAGTTCCAAAGTAATCTCTCAAAGCCTGCTCTGCCTCAGAGGACCACTTCCTGAATGAGTGTGTGGTTGTAGGTAGCTCCCTCACTCTTGGTTTGTAGTGAGGCTGAAGCAGAACCAGGTTATGATCTGCTTTCCCAAGCTCAGGCAGTGGGGTGGCGCTGTATGCGTCCTTAACGTTTGCATACAGTAGGTCAATAATCCTATTTCCCCGGGTGTTACAATCCACATACTGGGAGAAGGCAGGTAATATTTTGTCCAGCGTCACATGGTTACAATCTCCAGAGATCAGCACAAGCGCCTCGGGATGCTGTGTTTGTAGTTTAGCAGCAGCGGAATGGATAACATCACATGCTATCTCCATGTCCGCATGAGGAGGGATGTAAACAATAACAAAAATGATGTGTCCAAATTCTCTAGGCAAGTAATAGGGACACAGACTTACAGCCAATAGTTCAATGTCCCTGCAGCAAGTGGAGATTCTGACATTTACATATCCAGGGTTGCACCACCTTGTGTTCACATAGACAGCGAGCCCTCCTCCTTTTTGCTTCCTGAAGGTATTTGCGTCTCTGCCTGTTCTAACTGTGCTAAACCCGGGTAGCTCCATGTAAGCATCTAGGATGCTAGTCAGTAGCCACGTGTTACAAAAACACAACAAACTGCATTCTCTGTAGGTCCTGACATTTTTCACCAGCGCAGCAGTTCGTCGATCTTATTTGGTAGTGAGTTCACATTTCCTATGATCACAGAAGGCACCGAAGGCTTGTATCGCCACTTCCTCGCTAGCCACTTAGCCTTTAGCTTAGTGCCAGCTCTACTGCCACGATACAGTCTTCTTACCTTCGTCAGGTAAATAGGGAACCACACTGGCACAGGCCTTTGTTTTCAGCACTAGAAGTTGACTACCTAAATAGACGAGTCTCGGCATGTAAAAATCAAAGTAAAAAGTGTCCAGGAAATAAGTCCACATAATAGAAAGTGGTAGGAGTGATCAGAGAGATAGAGAAAAAGGTAGAAAGATAAAGTCAAACACAGAGCTGCTGGAAAGGTTTATTGTTATGTTATAAGAAATTTATAAATACTTCTGTTTTTTGCTATAGCTTTAAATGTTTAACTCTTTTTTTTTGCTGTTTTCCTATTATTTTTCCCCTTATTATGTGAAGGTGGCTCCCTTCAATTTATCCTAATAGGGACAATTAAAAACAAACAATATGGACACCCAGGTGAACAACACTAAACGGTGAAAGGCTGCAACTGCTTCAGCATCAGACCCAATTATTAGTCAATAATGGAAAGGCAGATTTGAAATCAGGATAAAATGAATAATAAGTTTATATATATATATATATATATATATATATATATATATATATATATATATATATATATATATATATATATATATATATATATATATTTTTTTTTTTTTCCACATACGTACATTCACCAGCCACTTTATTAGGTACACCTTACTAGTACCGGGTTGGACCCCTTTCACCTTCAGAACTGCCATAATTCTTTGTGGCATAGATTCAACAAGGTGCTGGAAATTTTCCTAAGGTATTTTGGTCCATATTTAACATGATAGCATCACACAGAATCTACAGTTTGTCAGCTGCACATCTATGATGCAAATCTCCCGTTTGAATATAGTGAACTCAGTGTCATGTTCAAGAAACCAATTTGAGATGATTTGAGCTTTGTGGCATAGTGTGTTATCCTGCTGGACGTAGCCACCAGAAGATGGGTACACTGCTGTCATAACGAGATGGACATGGTGAGCAACAATACTTAGGTAGGCTGTGGCATTTAAATTGATGCTCATTTGGTATGGGGCCCAAAGTGTGCCAAGAAAATATCCCCCATACAATTACACCACCAACAGCAGCCTGAACCATTAATACAAGGCAGGATGGATCCATACTTTCATGTTGTTGACACCAAATTCTGACACTACCATCTGAATGTCATAGCAGAAATCAAGACTCATTAAGGCAACATTTTTCTAATCTTCTTTTGTTCAATTTTGGTGAGCCTGTAGAAACTGTAGCCTTAGTTGTCTGTTCTTAGCTGGCAAGAATGGCACCCGGTGTGGTCTTCTACTGCTGTAGCCCATCTGCTTCAGGGTCAAATGAGTTGTGCATTCAGAGATGCTCTTCTGCATACCTTGGTTGTAATGAGTGGTTATTTGAGTCACTGTTGCCTTTCTAACATTTCAAATCAGAATGGCCATTCTCCTCTGACCTCTGTCATCAACAAGGCATTTTTCTCACAGAACTGCCACTCACTAGATATTTTCCATTTTTGGACCATTCTCTGTAAACCCTAGAGATGGTTGTGCATGAAAATCCCAGTAGATCATTGTTTCTGAAATACTCAGACCAGCCTGTCTGGCACCAACAATAATGCCATGTTCAAAGTCACTTAAATCGTCTTTCTTTCCATTTCGATGCTCGGTTTGAACTTCAGCAGGTCGTCTTGACAATGTCTACATACCTAAATAATTTGAGTTCCTGCCATGCGATTGGCAGATTAAGTGTTTGTGTTTACAAACAGTTGAACTGGTGTACCTAATAAAGTGGCCAATGAGTGTACAACTGCCTAATTCTTATAAAATGTATTAACACACTTACTTTTGCAATTTCTTCATTGCCTCCAAACACAGAAACTGGGAAATAACAGTTCATTTAATTAGGCTAGGAGTCCAGTTAACAACAGAAGTTGTTTGGGACAAGACACACTCACCCCGAGGTCTGAATGTGGATCCCAATTACCCAGTGCAGTGACAGCGACACCATGCTGTAAAAATGGTGCCCTTTCTTTGGATGAGATCGAGGTCCTGACTCTCTGTGGTCATAAAATATCTATGGGCATTCCTCAATTAAGAGTAGGGTTTATGCCAAGGTCCTGGCTAAATTGCCCATCATGGCTTTGACATGCTGGCCCACAATCATCTCCTGCTTCTATTTGGCTTACTGTCTCTCACTCCTTCACCGCCTAACAGCTAATGTGTGGTGAGCATATACAAGTACAAAATGGCTACTGTCGCTTATCATCCAGGTGGGTGCTGCAAATTGGGGGTGTTTGAAGTGGCTCCCCACTCACTATGTAAAGCACTTTGAGTAGTTAGAAATGTTCTATATAAACGTAAAGAATTATTATAATGTAATTTAAATATACATTCTTCACCTAAATTTGTAATCTTAGTTTTGATTGCTCAGTTTACAGCCTAAGAGAAATACAAATGCAGACAAGAGATTGCACAGATAAAGAACCTAGGATCATAGAGTTTAGTCAGAGCTGTCCATCACCAGAATAACTAGCCAGTCATCTGTGTGTAACATCACAAGGTCCAAAACCCATGTGGCTTTTGACATAGAGGGAGACGAACATGAGAGAGAGAGAGAGACTCCATTTCTATCAGAGAGACTCCATTCACCTGGAGGTCAAAGGTGTTGTCCATGCAACTATTACATTTAAACAAGTCACTCAGGGTGACCTCTTTTGACATTGATGTTTACTGCTAATCTTTTAGTAAGCTTTCTGACTTTAAAGCAAAGTTCTATATAAATAAAATGTGTTATTATTAAGAGTGGGTTTTTATTTATAAATATACTTCTACATTTTATTATCCATTTATATTTTCTGTAATATTTTCTTCTGCTATTACTTCTTTGTTCTTTATAAATACTACTATGGTTTTACTTTGTTTTCATATCTTCAGTGATTGAAGGAATAAAGTAAAAATAGAGCACCTAATGTGAGGACATTTGCTACATTGTTTCTCACACGGTTTCAGGCACCAGGAGATGTTCCCAACAGAGAACAGCACAGTTGGAGGTATAGCATTATTGGTTAGTAAGTGACATTAACCAAGCTGTATCAGCCTCCAGCTGTCGAGGTTGATTTTCAGTGACCAAGATATATCTGCCTTTAGGTCTAAATTTTATCCAGGAACACCACGAAGACAGATTAACCTATAAGTGCCTAGTTTTTTTCTCAGGGATCAAGGTAGCCTTGTAGTCTAAGTTTTGTCCTTGAATACCTGTGTGTTGTTCATGCCAAAGCTAGTAAGTCCCTAAGTGGAGTACTGAGCAGTGATAGGCACAGGCACAGGTACAGGCATTACTCATAATCAGTGCTTACGAGGACAGGATCAGTATGTGCAGGCGTTTTTCTGTGTGTTATCATGTGTTAGGTTCTGAGTTGCACAATAAAAATTAATTAACAGTTCCTTTTAAGAGACTCATTTATTCTTGAAGAAGTAGAAACAGCTGCAAATAAAACTATCAAAAATTCTTTGCTAGAACTTGACTCCGTTACAGTTTCAAACTACAAAAGCATCTCCCTCAGAGCTGCCCCACTAGAGAGGAGAGAAGGCACAACATACAAGATGGAAAGAAAGACAGCAGCAGCTGTAGCGTGAAAGTAAAAATACTTGATTTGATGTAAGAATGTAAAAACATCAACATTATCACCAAAAAAGCACACAAAAGCATAAAGCTATATTGGACTTTTGTCATTTAATTCATGTTTTTTTTTTTTTTCAGATTCATAGTTTTGATGAAGGAGGCATTACTGAAACTTTTCCTGCTTTGGCTAGAGACGACATTTTAGGTAGGCATTCAGTTTCTTACGCTTTAACTTGACGAAGTTGTAAAAATAGTCTGAGCTCATCTCAAGTATTATTAAGTAAGTACATTGATTTTGTTAAATCAGCACAACTGGAAAAAAGTTTTTTCAGCATGAAAATCATACCTAAAATGTGATTGATTTTGCAAGAGATTCAGTATAGCAATAATGAGTTTGTAAATAGATTAAACAAGGTTTGTATTTTGTACTTCAAATGCTATTTAAACACTGAGGAGGAGGAGGAGGTTAGAAGCATACACTGATACAATGCATTTCCGCACCCACCACACAACAAACCAACTCAGGATCCAGATTAGGACCCGAGTGCAGCCATGCAATGGGTGATGCCTCAGCACCACATTAGTTCAGATGGAATGGAATAGAAAACACTGAGGTGTCCAAAAACACATTATTAAATTTAAATTATATTTAGAGTGTTGTCCAAAATAATCATGGGGTCACAAGTTTCTGAAAAGTACAACAATTTATAAATATTTCATTTCAATAAGAAATTAAAAAATGTTAGCTCACTAGTCTGTGAGAAACATGCAAATAACACGAAAAAGATGTAATGAAAAATAAAATCTGTGGATGAGTGTTTTTCAATGTATCATATTGTAATTTGATTTTCTAAACATTTTGTAGTAAAATGTTAATATATTTGATTGAACTGCAACACAATTTCTGAAGAAAAAATAGTAATGTAAAATATAGTGTATGTACTACCAGACAAAAGAGGAAAAACAGTAAAATATTTATTGGGAAGGAACTTCCTTTCTTAACCTTGATTTATGTGTTTTCTTTAGCAAATCATTTGTTTTATTTGTTTTAGTTGAAAATATGAATGCTTCTTCTTAGATTTCATCTAACCACAACACACTGCCTATTGTTAATATCTGCTTTCTGTTCTATTTGTGAAAGTATACTTTTTTTTTATATAAAATTGAATAAGAGACACAAACGCTTATCTCTTCTCTTTAAGTTGTACCAGAGTGTGTGAATGAAATACATAATAAGTTATAAATTAGGTTTTGAAGAGCCATTCCAGTCAAATTAGTTGCATTATGTCATGTCATTTTCTGGCCCACTTAATCCAAATCAGGGCCACAGGGGCTGAAGCCTGTCTCAGTTAATCCAGGGTGCAAGGCAAGAACAAACCCTAGACAGGAGACCCGTCTATCACAGGGCAAACACACACACACACACCTATACCCCCACACCAAGGCCAGTTTATGGTCACCAATTCACCTAACCTGCATGTCTTCGGACAGTGGGAGGAAACCAGACTACCCGGAGGAAACATACACAAGCATGGGGAGAACATACAAACTCAATGCAGGGAGGATGCAGACCCAACCATGAAGCAGCAGTGCTATCACTGTGCCACCCTGCCACCCTTGATTGCATTATTTCACATCAGAAAGCAGTGTAATATTAAGATTAGACTGTTTATAAAGTTTTATTTATTTATCTATCTAAATTGAAGTAGATATGAGAAAAGAGCCAGAAGAAACTGCAGTCACTTTGAAAGGAAAAAATGAATGTCATTTTGTGTTGTTCAGAAAATATTTAAGACAAACTAAGTACTTATTATTTATTAATAAATTATTCTAACATATTATTGTAATAAGTTATCATTATAACATATTATTTAAAAATAAATATAACAGTGATATTGGTTGTACTATTTGTTTTCTGGTCAAGTATATGTTGTTACATCGATGGCAGGATGCAAACTTATAATTCACAACACAGTGCTGTTAATCATGTCCTACCTTGTATAACTAGTCATGTTACCCTTTAACATTTTCTTAAAATATTATCATCAAAAGTGACTATTTGTAGTGAATGAGGCATGGTAATACTTTGATTAGCAATGCTACATCACAAATTCAACATCCTGGGTTTGACTTTTCTTGCTTCGTCATTGTCTTTGTGGAGTTAGCACATCCTCGTTGTGTTGATGTTGGTTTTTTATGTTGGTTATGTTGGTTTTCCTCCCACATTCCTGAAGATGTTCACATTAGATTAAGCATAAATTCTAAATTGGCTTCAATACGGTGTGTGATGAGTGGGCCCTGTGATGGACTGGAACTATGTTCAGGAGCTGTATCCTGATTTGTGCCCAGTGTTGCCAACAAAAGCTGGCCCCCCACAACCATGAATGTTAGTAAGCAAGTTATAGAATGTTATTATATGTTATACTAGTCGAATACAGGTAATATTAAATATTTTTCAATTACTCTATCTTGCCCTGTGTCTACCCATGGTGCTTTTCCTCTGTATTGGCTTGTGTCTGAACGTCTCTTCACCTTCCCTTTCTCCACTGTATTCCCCTGAAGCTCGCTTCTCAGACACTGTCATTATTTTATCTCACATCCTTGCCATCTTTGAAGGTGACTCTCTCAGTGTGCACCTTTAATCCCCCTCATGCATCTCATAATTATATTTCCTCTTTGGTGTTGCCAAAGCCAAACTGACCAATCAAACCAAAACCAAACTGAGCAATCAGATTGTTCTGAGGGGCTGGGCACACAGACCTTAGTGTTTTATTATATAGTAGATGCCAAGGTATTTGGGTTCTAACAAACATTGCAGATGTAAAGCAATATAGTTTTTTTTCTTTTTGTATTTGTTTTGAACTGCTGTAAAGCACTTATTTTACTATGTACTGACTGATTTGTCATTTTTATATGTGGAAATCATTTGGTATTTGGTAGCATATAAAGCTTGTGTAATGCCTTCTCAAGAAAAGTACCACCATGACTTACCATGAGCAGTCCTTCCTCCAGTGAATTTGATATTTGGTTGAGAAGGCACTAATTCCACTATAACTCGCTAAACAGAAGCCATCTGTATGTGTGCAAAACTAATTCCATCTCAGAAATATTTATATGTTCTAAATATATCAGTTCATTGTTCTTTGACTAAACTGTAAAACTTTACACTACCTTACCTTTCTTTAATTATCAGTTCGCCTATTAGACTCTCTGTCTCGAGTGCAATATAATTACATAAGTGTGCTAGTACAGTATATCTCATTTCTGTAACACTAGAACCCTTGGGGAATTTGGCTTTTAGTCCTATGCTGAAGTTATTTTGATTGTAATCAAAGATTACATTCAGTCACATTAACTCCTTGATTAGTTACATAATAATTTATCTTTTTTTTTTTTTATAGTTCTCCTGTTTCCCTATCATCTGTTGTCAGGTGGTATCACATAATACAACCACATCTTTAATGCAGTTTGACACAAAGGTTTAATTTTCTGTATTTTATGCAATAGTACGCAAATGCATTGAATAAAAATAATTGACAGTAATGTGTTTCTCACTTGTTTTGTATGTAATGTTAAGCTCAGTCAAAGGCTAAATGCAAGCAATTGTCTGCATACTTTCATGCATTGTGAGGTTTTTCTGGTTTAACCTGTTTTGATGCAGTTGTTACCAGAACAATTCAAACAAGGAAGTAAAAGCTTGTCACTTAAGACTTGTCTGCTGCTTTGCATTCCACAAATTCAAAGTACATAACATAATGAACAGGATGTGATTTGTGTAATATGTTGATGCTAATGTATTTATTTTATTGGTTTTATATCACTGTAGGTAGATACAGCTATTTTATAGTTTTATAAATGTATTTTTTCATTTATTGCATCTACATCCATCCATTCTAACACAGCGTCATGGGAGTCTGCTGGAGCCAATTCCAGCCAACACAGGGCACAAGGCAGGAACAAATCCTGGGCAGGGCACCAGTCCACTGCAGGGCACACACACACATACACCCACACACCAAGCACACACTAGAGACAATTTAGGATTGCCTAACCTGCACCTAACCTGCATGTCTTTGGACTGTGGGAGGAAACCCACGCAGACACGGGGAGAACATACAAACTCCACGCAGGGAGGACCCAACCTAGGTCTCCTTACTGCGAGGCAGCAGCGCTACCACTGTGCCGCTGTGCTGCCCCATTTATTGTATCTTCTATATAAAATATATTGTCTGCATGGGTTTTTATGCTGCATTTCCAGATAGGCTGGCTGGGTTAACTGGTGTCTCTTTTCAATTGTGTGTGAGCTGGTGGGCCTTGCGCTGGACTGGCAGTTTGTCCAGGGCTGTTCCATGTCTTGCAGTCAGTGCTGCTGGGATAGGCTCAGATCTCTCACAATCATGAATTGCTTGTAGAAGTTTTTGTTATGCAAATGATTACCAGCTTTAAACCTGTTTGACTAGTTCTGCTTGCTTAATCCCCTCTGCTAAAGCTTCCTCCTTTTACTCCCACCACCATCATTCTTATTGAAGGACTGCCTATATGTTTTATTTCACAATAAAATTATTTCATTAAATATGTTAATGAAAGTTTTTATCTCACAGCTTCTTTGTGTGGCTCTACTTTGGAACTAGCCTCACTAACAAAGCACAGAGCATCCATTATCCAAATCTTTCTTCCAAATCTTTTTTTCCACACCCTTCATTGGCAGTTTAACATATCCCTGCTTGACAACACTGACAAGGTTAGATGACTTTTAGACAATAAATTCCAACTCCGTTAGTGATCCTGCATACATCTGGCATGCTGTAAAATGTGCCATTCACGTCTTCACAATAGCGTTAACTGCAAACCAGGCACATATGGATCGAGTAAAAATAAAAAAAACGGCATCAGTTGGCACAGAAGAATTCATGCCCTAATCTGGTAGATCCTGATTATGAACCTCAGATTTCCATGGGCAGATCTGAATTAAACTCTGCTACTTCAAAGACCTGAACTTGAGATTCACTGTGGTTGCCTGCATTACAATGTATCCAGGATAAAACTAGTAAATTACTGGCATTGAAATTGTACAGCTGTGATTCTTTTGTGTCTTTTGCAGCTTGTAAATATATATGTATCCCATCCATCCATTATCCAACCCACTACATCGTAACTACAGGGTCACGGGGGTCTGCTGGAACCAATCCCAGCTAACTCAGGGCACAAGGCAGGAAACAAACCCTGGACAGGGCACCAGCCCACCACAGGGCGTACACACATACACACACACCAATCACAATTTAGAATCACCAATGTACCTAACCTGCATGTCTTTGGACTGTGGGAGGAAACCGGAGCACCCGAAGGAAACCCACGCAGACATGGGGTGAACATGCAAACTCCACGCAGAGAGGATACTGGAAGCGATCCCAGGTCTCCTAACTGTGAGGCAGCAGCGCTACCCATTGCGCCACTGTGCCACCCTATAAATATATAATATATATATATAATATATATATATATAATACGTTTAAGCTACCTTCATGCTTCCCACAGAAGTCCATTCAACATGAAATTACATCTTGCAAATCTTGTAAACATACACCCTCCTTCATCTGTTGCAATATTTTCTGAAAATTAAGTGTGCAGCAGAATTTTTCATTACTTATTTAAGTGTTACAACATTTAAGTTATATTAATGTTATAGTGCCTTTTGAAATATAAAAAGTTACAAAATGTCAATCCTCTGTGGACGTTTCAGTGATGAAGCTATTGCTGCTATCTGTGGAACTGCAAAAAGTCAATATAATGGAAAGTGGGTAAAAATCATATAATAAAAGCAATGCAGTCAAGAAATACATCTTTGTATTTTTAAAAACGGTATGTCAATAAAATCAACTTTGGAAACATGATACTGACATTTGATTTGCATGTAGGAACATGGTAATTAATGAGATTTTTAGGACATTTTTAGTTACTTTGAAAGATTTGGAGAATAAAACACAAGTTTTTAAATATAAAAGCAATACTATTAAAGCATTTCTGCTGATTAATCAAATCCTGGTTAACATTCAGTTGACCCTATACATTGAAACCTCCCCTTTAACACATACCTGTACATTATTAAGTTTCAGTTGTCAGAAAGATTAAACATATATGTAATTTTTAGTTTTAGTTTTTCTGGGCAACATATTTTAAATAAAAAGCTTTTTTTTCTTTTCCTCCTCCTCCTCCCCCACCTTCAGTTGATGTCATAAAAAGAGCCAATAGCTGTCAATCAGATAGCAGTGGATTCCTGGAAGAGCCATCTGTTCCTGCTATTATATCACAATCAGTAGACATGCCTGAAATCTCGGAGGTAATTGTGAACATTTTCTTTTCCATACATAAAACACAAGATGGTTATAACATTATACCAGCTGACTTTTAAAGGGGAATCTGCTTATTAAAACTGCTGTAGTAGTTTTTCTTCCTTTCTTCTTCCATCAAAACAATACATTGTGGCTTATTCTGCCTGCATTTGTGAAATTTACTTGAAATTGTAAATGAAATAAAGAAACATTAGACTTTGTTCTCCATAAAAAGTGTTTCTTGAGCTGGACTTTTAGTTAAAGCTGATGCTCAGATTCGGAAAATTTTTAAAATGATGATATGGACACTAAAGAACTGAAACCCATATGCAAAATGAGTGTAAATAAGTGAGGTTTTCCTGAAGAGGTTGTAATTATTTGTACAACTCATGGAAAACTACTAAACATCGAAGAAGAGCTAGCTGTATTAGATATATAGGTAAGTGTACCATTTTTAATTTTTACATTGTCATGCCATTCTAATTATATTGTGGAACATGACCCGGACACAGACAGGCAGACACATCTAAATCACCTCACACACGTTTATTTACAAAGTGCATATTTATAATAAAGTGCTTCATAGTCCCCAAGTCCCTAAAGTCCAGGCCACAACAACACAATGCCTTCTCTCTTCGGGCCATCTCTTTGCCTCCTCCAAGACCTCATCCGTCTTCCACCCGACTCAAGCCCTTGTACAAAGGGAGGCGGCCCCTTTTATACAACTCCGGATGTGCTCCAAGTACCTCCCGGCAATCTTCCACCGGCACTCCCCAGTGTGGCGGAAGTGCTGGCTGCACACCTGGAAGCACTCCAGGTGTCCCCAGTCCTCTTCCCCCCAGCACTTCCGGGTGTGGCGGAAGTGCTGAGGTCCAGGGCTCTGCAGGCACCGGGGTGCCCCCTGGCGATGACCACGGCCCTACAGGGTTGAGCTTCAAAGCTCTGTACCCGAGGCCCCCAAAGGAACCAGGGCGGTCGCCCCCACATGGTCTGGGGAAAGCGTGAGCCCTCCTCCGGTCCTCCTGGGTGTCCCGGCCGGGTTGCCACCATCCCCGACAATATATTAGACCCTTTTTCCGCATTGTAGTAGAAGAACTACAGGTATTTACTTAAGATCACACTTTAGGTACAAAGGTGTGTTTGCCATAAAATATGTTTAGAAATTTATAAATAATTACTTTTTATGAATTATTATTATTATTATTTTTAAATTATGAGGTTATAAATAAGTTTACAAAATAAATTTCCCCTTGGGGACAAATAAAGATCTATCTATCTATCTTAAATCAGCAACATTTACTTATACTTCAAATTTTAAACAAAAGTGTAGCTCAACGAACTATACAAATGGGGAAGGAAGAATTAGAATTACAAAAACAAAACTTGCAAAAGAAAGACTGAATAAGGAAACTGAATGTAAATTAAATTACAGCTGGTGCAATTTGGTAACTATGGTCAGAGAGAGAAAAATGGAGCAGAAAACAAAAAATCCAGCAAATGAGCATGGCAGAGGAAATAAATCTCTATAAATTCTAAGGCCATAAAACTGCTCAGTCCAACTAGGGCATTCTACAGCACTTCAGCCTGAAACTGTTATTCAATAATATCTATATAAGATGAAAAGTCCTAAAAGATTCAATCATAATGGTAGGATTCTTCATCCCTTCTAGCATCTATAGTAGCTACAGAGTATACGGGCTAAGGCGACAATGGTGTAAAGAACCAGCACATAATACTGAAAGGAGAAAACAAATTAGTGATTAGTAACTGGAAAACCTAAATATGAACAATTCAGACTGTCTTAATATTTGTACTTTATGAACACATCCATAACTGTCTACTTATAATATAAATCCTAATATATACAATTATGTAGTATAAATTGTAATCTTTTAGAACAGATGTACTATAAATAACTTACAAAAAAGCCAACATGTTTTAAAAAAAATGTGCTTTTTGAAATGTTTTTTGGTACTACTCTAATATATATTTATTGATAAAATCTTACAGATTTTTAAAGAATAGAAGGAAAAGACCAGCTCAGCAGTTCTTTTACGAAAATTGTGCTATGGTTCATAAATACAAAATGCAGCCTCTGGTAACATTATTTATATAAAGTTTAACTATAAACCTAAATTATGACACCTACATTTTTTCTACTGGCTTGAACTGCAAGGGTGATGATCACATTTTTTCCTAAGTACCT
Source organism: Polypterus senegalus (assembly GCF_016835505.1). Lineage (NCBI taxonomy): Eukaryota > Metazoa > Chordata > Cladistia > Polypteriformes > Polypteridae > Polypterus > Polypterus senegalus. The sequence continues at coordinate 102,503,748 of NC_053158.1, read as the reverse complement.
CACTTTTTAATGCAGGCAGTTATTAGAGTTTTTGTTTTTGTCTCTTGTTTATCTTATAAAACACTATTTATCTATTGACTGATGACAAATTACATTTTTCTTCTTGCTTGCCAGATTCCTCCTTTGTCTAGTGTTTTGACCAGCCAAAGTATGCAAAGCCAAGGTCCTTTAACAATAAGTAGTAGTCTGGAATCATCACCTCCAGACCCAAAGAAAGAAATGGAAACCACTGTTGATCCTGAGGCTGATGCAAAAATTAGCAATAAAAATGAAGACTTTCTAGAAATGGAATATATAAGGGATGAAACATCAGCACATTCCTTTCCTGCAGAGTCACCTATAACAGACACCAGCCTTCCTAGTTTATTAAAAGAAGATTTCAGTAAAACTGTGGTAGAACACCCTGACAAAGGCTGGTCATTAATGGATACAAGTTTAGATGAAAATAAAGATGATCAAGAAGTCATCTGTAATAAAATGGAAACTATACCTCAACAGCTAGTCAATGATAATGAAAATAACATCACAAATTTAAAAAATAGTAGTCTGCATACAGAGTCAGACATTCCTATTTATTTATGTTCAGATGAAGATATGCAGAACAAAAACTGTCATGTAAACTCACAATTTGAGATGATGAACATTTTAGATAACAGTCCATGTCCAGTGCCAAGTGAAGATGTGCTTTCTTTTGAAAGTTTTACAACTAAGAAGTCTTTTAAATCTGCCAATAATGAAGAAGCTGGTGAAGAAACACACTTAAGGGACAGCATAACAGCAAAAGAACCTTTACAGGCATCACCATCAAAATCTGGGTTAACTAGATCTGTTACTGTTCAGATGGCATCAGAGCTATACTTTACCCAAAAGTCTGACCTAAAAGCAAATCTTTCAAAAAGGTACTCTCTTGAATATGCTGAACCACTTTGTCACAATAAAAGACAGCAGTTTATGAAACGGACACAGTCTGATATGCCGGAGTTCTATCATGATGCTGGGAATCAGAATGGTTCAGTGAAACAAAGGAAAAACGTCTCAACATCTAAACACTCAAACGATATGTATTACAGTTCTGTCGACCTGTCTGATTCAATGGATTTTAAGAGAGAAAACAGAAATGTTGAGACTTTCTATTCTGAGCAGTCATCTTTGTGCTATCATCATCACCATTACTGTCACTTCTGCTGCCATCAGAGTCACTGTTCATCATGCTGTTCTCAGAAAGGAATGCCTACTTTAGGTGCTGTAGGTCATCTTCAGACAACCTTGCAACTTTTGCAGTGTGTTTTGAGAAAAATAGCAGTGCTTCCAGTAAGTAAAATCATTCTAGTTATATTTTCATTTTTAAAACACTATTTATTAACTGAAAATGGCTGACAAGCCTCAATCTATGACCATCAAAGAATACATTTTTAAATATTATTTGAGCATTTTTTGAAAATGTTTGGATTGATTTGTAGCTAATTTTAATAAACAAGCTTGAAGCATTACTAATTTATCAAAACATAAACTTTACAAATGAGAGGAGACCAATCAGTCCATCAAGCTCATTCAGTTAGCTATTACTGTAGTTGACTTGTCCCAGTATCTCATTGAATATTTTTTAAAAGTTGTCAAGGTTTCTATTTCAGCTGAATGTTCTAGCAGTCTGTTTCAGATCCCCACAACTCTTTTGAGAGGAAGTACTTCCTGGCATCAGTGTAAAATGTATTACCCCTTAATTTCTAGCTGTGCCCTGTAGTCCATGATTCACTTTTTAACTTTAAGAATTCTGCAGGATCAGCATTATCAATGCCACTTTATAGGGACATTATAGGCATTTATAGTCAACCCCTCACTAAATACAACACTATAGTACAACTTTTCACACTCTTAGGAATGGGACATATTGTTCATATGGAAAAGGAAATATAAAATTTGATAAAGTGGTCATTTGTACCTTCTAGCCTATTGAAATGTAATTTACTATTATTACATTTTAGCTATGAAGAATATATTTGTATATATGTGATATGATAAATAACCAAGCCTTGACAAAAAAAGAGGTTTGGGGCAACCTCCTGTATATTTGGAAATGGGTGCAAAATTGAAGAAAGCAAAACAGCGTTCTTTATAGACAAGAGTCCAAAACAGAACTGGGATTTGGTACAGACAGGTTGAGTTTTAAAGATGTAAGGAGAAAGTTATGTCTTCTGTGGTGGAATGGGAAATGATGTTAAAGGGCCCAGGTGGAATTTCCTGCATTTGGTCTATGAGGAAAAAAGAGAAAGGGTCAGTGCACTCTTCCACCCCCTGGTCCGACTGGGAATTACCTTCTTTCAAGCCCTTTAGCTGTCTCCCATGCACACATGTGTAACACGGCCACCCATCAGCCCAGAAGCATCGGGTCAGGCGTTCCTGACCAAGAGGTCGTGAGCCAAAGAAAGAGCATCAGTATTGGCTTTGAGAGAGTCCCAACGAAAACTTGTAGGTCTAAAAACCACCTCATGACCCACGGGTTCGATGGTGTATGGCCATCCAATGTAAAGTGGCATGATCCGTAACTACAGTAAGCTGACAGCTTAAAAGGTAGTACCTCAGCTGAGTAATCGCAATTTAATTACTAAAGCCTCTTGTACCATTGCCACATTACCTGGTTTCCCGGTCCAACAGTTTCTGGCTCAGGAACATAACAGGGGACAACTAAATATAGCACCTAGACCTGTGTCCAAAGCGTCCATCTGAAGGATAAAAGGCAAAGGAAAGTTAGGAGCCAGTAAGACTAGTGCCAAAGTAAGAGCTTGTTTTAGGTCATAAAATGCAGTTTCTGTGTTATCATCCCATACCACATTGTTCGGGGCCCTCTTCTTTGTCAGATTAGTCAAGAGCGTTGCAATCTCGGAAAATTGGGGAACAAACCAGTGGTAGTAACCTGCTGAAGCGAGAAAGGCTAGAACTTGCTTGGTCTTCAGACGGGGCCAGTTTAATATGGCATCTATTTTGGCAGAAGTTGTTACAGAACCTCCAACTCCCATCAGGCTTAGCGACTAAGACAATAGGGCTGGACCAGGGACTATGACTCTCCTCTTTCACACCTAGTTCGACAAGTCGATATGGGCATTCTCTGACAATCACCCTGGGCTCTGTCACAATGCGCAATCAGTTAGGTCCATCTGGGTTTTTCACTTCCTTCGGGACAAACAGAATGACTGTTTCCAGTTCCTGTCTCTGGTGGGCAGTCAAATTAGGGCTGAAGTTAAGGTCTAATTTATGAGAGAAGAGTGAACATGGCTGTCTGGAGGAGGGGTCAGGTTTGTTTTCCTTCCACGGTTTCAGCAGATTCATGTGATAAACCTGTTTGCTCGGTTGGCGATTGGGTTGTTTCACTAAATAAACTACGAGCCTCTTCCTCTCTTTGGCTTCATACAGGCCTTGCCAATGAGCCAATAATTTGAAATGGGAGGTAGGAACAAGCACCAAGACCTGATCTCCTAGGCTGAACTCCCATAGGAACGTGTCACAGTCATAACAATGTACCTTATCTGCTTGTGCATTTTCCATGTGAACCTTTACAAGGAGTCAAATCTTAGCAAATCTAAAGTGTAACTGCGTGATACATTCTAATATATTTTTGGATGGGAGGGCCTCTTTCTCCCAGCCTTCCTTTAGAATGTCTAATATGCCCCTTGGTTGTCGTCCATACATTAAGTCAAAAAGAGAAAACCTGGGAGAGGCTTGTGGGAATTCTCGATATGCAAAAAGGATGAGGGGGAGGAGCTGATTCTAGTTCCTCCCATCCTTTCTGACCACCTTACGGAACATCTGTTTGAGGGTTTGATGAAACCGCTCTTTTAGACAATTGGTTTGAGGATGATACACCAAGGTCCTTAAATGCTTTATTTTGAATAACTTAGCTGTTTCACTGAATGTCTCTGAGGTGAAAGGCATCCCTAGATCTGTCAGGACATCTTTAGGGATGCTGACTCATGCAACGACCCCTACTAATTCCCGTGTAATAGCTCTAGACTTACAGTAGCTGAGCACAATGGAGCAGCTTCAGAGTATTGGGTGGCATAATCCACTAGGACTAATAATATACTTGTGTCCTCTAGCTGAGGGCTCTAGGGGGCCCACCAGATCAACCCTCATACGTTCAAAGGGAACATAAATAAGAATAATGGGAACTAGAGGAGCACGTCCCTCCTAGGAATCTGCTGCAGTTGATATTCCGGGCAGGATGTGCAAAAGCAGCAGAACTCCTCATTGATTCCGGGCAAGTAAAAATGGGGCTTAATTAGCTGAAGGGTGTTTTTGGTGCCCAAGAGGGCGCTAAGCAGGTGGGTGGGTGCTAGCTCACAGATCTGCTGCCAGTAGGACCATGGGACTAACAGCAGGGACCGCACCTCCCCCTCCTGATCTGTTACCCGATACATTAAATCATTAATTAGTACAAAGTGGTGGCGCTGAGGCATTGGATGTTGAGTGCAATGGCCATTCACAAAAACTACTGCATTTTTGCAAACTTCAGGGAGTCGTTGTTCCATTTCTCCCATTAAAAAGGAGCCGGAGTCTGCTGAAACTGAAAATGCAGTTGGGAAAGTGGGTCAGATTCAGCCTCAAGGGGCTTGGTTTCTTCCAAAGTGGTCGTCACGCAAGGTGATTACATCTTCCTGTGCAATGTTTCGGTAGTTGCCAAATCACCCTGAGTGACCATCTCTACTCTCTCATCTAGCTGTGTACACTGCGTGTAGGTAGCTGGGGACATATTTTTGCCATCAGCTACTAGGCCCAAATCTTTTTTCGGAGTGGTTAGTGTTAACCCACTTTATTTTCAGTCCAGTCTTGCCCTAGTTTCATGGCAAATGGAGGGCTTTTTAAAATGGCTAACGTCAATTTTTTTAAAGTCCCTTCATAGGAGATGTAGCAGGCTGTGGACTTATATTGATGGAAGTCCCCATGAACACTATTCAGACTGGTCTTGACTTTTAACCACAGACACAGTAAAACTAAGCAGTGAGCAACAATGGAAATGTTGCTGTGGGTATCTGTTTTGTCTTGGTAGAGTAATATATATATTGCCCTACTTTCCCCTATTGTATTATTAATATGTAGCCTTAGAATGTCTAATCCCACAGACTTACCACTGTTTATAAGGTATTATTGTATATAACTTATCCCCACCTTCCCTTCTATATCTATAACCTCAGGCAATTAGATGTAGTAAAAAGACAAGCAGCAGTTAAGTTACACATAAAATAATGTATTATTGATAATATTCATAAATAATAACAATATGCAAAATACATTTGAATATTGGCAACCAAACATCCTGATTAAATGACGATGTGTAGTGTCAGGTGGCACACAGACTTGTAGTTACTTAAAATGTCTTTAGTTAAGGCATCATTAGTGCTCAGCTTTCTTCAGAACAGGCCTTAAGCCTGTCAATATGGCTGCTGAGCTGTGCTCTTCATTGTGTTGTCTACATCATCACAGGTTAGCAAGAGAGAGAGAATGTGGTTGAGCAAGCACATTTATGGGTTTTTTGTTTAACCCCTACATCCAATAGGACATCATAGTATTTAAAGGCCTCTGAGACAAGCCGATTCCAAGCAGCCATACCTCAGACCAGTGGGGGAAATAGAACATCTTAACACCTGACCCCAAACCATATGTTAAAGTACACCTTAGCCTACTTGGGGGGTTAGAGAGACTTTAGCAAAGAAACACTCGCCAAACTGGTTTAAGACACATCCCCCAAATCCTGTCGTAAAATTACAAAGAGACTTAGTCATAAAGAGGGGCAAAGACGAATGCCTCTCACCAAAGTAACCCTAAATAACACTGCTTTGCCTAAATTACAAATAAAGACATACTAAACATTTATCAAGTTATATGCAAAATCTCACATCACAACACTCCACCCCGATGAATGTTTTGTACAATGTCCTTATAAAGTCTTAATTGTTTAAAGAGTCTGTTGAATAACTTGTGCTTTGATTTGCAGTATATGCTCTCCCAGTGTTAAAAGTTGTCAGTGACCATTTGTCCATTAGATATCTTCTTTATTTCAAAGACAATGTGAAGAACTTGGATGCACATCTGATGACTTGCATCTGCTCCGGCTTGCTTCAACTTTCTTTAGCTTTCTGCAGTCTTCATATGTCATCAAATCTGGTGGTTCAAAATGAGACAAATCCACACCTTCCACTAAACTAGCCCACTGCAATTTAGTCTGTTGTGTGAATTCTTAATCTGTACTTGTTCTCTGTCTAACTGCTAATTAGACCCATGTCCCAAACTATCTGTTTAAGCATATGCAGCTGTACAATTAACATAAAAATTTCAATGGTAACATGTCACAGGTGCCATACAACCACTTCTTCCCAAATGAGAGCGCATGTGCCACTGCATAAACTGTTCACAAACCAACATCTGTGGCCCCTCTGCACACATTTGGGGTTGATTTAGTTGCCTCTTGTGCTTTCCTACCCATTGTGCAACTCTTGACTGCCATCAGCCTTTACCAGTATAGGCTGGCATCACCAACATGAGACATCAAAGCTATGCAACTCTCATCATTCCCCCTGTAGGCCACCCCTAGAGTTGTTTGCTCACCATATGCATACTCGTTGTGCTAAATACCTTGGTTCAAAATTGGCCCACTGGTCCTCTGCTTGTACCACAGCTGACAACCTCAGCAGGGCTTCCGTATTTTCCCAATTAGACTATACCTAAACATCGGAACCCATATGACTTGCAAATGTACTAGTTGCACCTGCTTTCCTGAAAAGTTCACCAATTTGCTCAGTATACCGCTCTTTAATGCAGTAGAGTCTCGCTTATTCTACCTTTGGTTATCCAACATTCCATATTATCCGACGTCCCACCGCAAAAAAACCCCCAAAAAAATATGCATCAATCGGCAACAAGAACTGCAAGTTGCGGGCGTGAGCATAGTCTTATTTTTTGTTGCTTCTGACTCTGCCGCAGCTAATTACAGTGGAACCTCGGTTTGCAAGCATAATGCGTTCTGGAAATGTGCTCGCAGTCCAAAGCACTCGTACAGTATATCAATGTGAATTTCTCCATAAGAAATAATGGAAACTCAGATGGTTCGTTCCACAACGCAAAACTATTCATATAAAAATGATTAATACAAAATATAAAGTAAAAATACATAAAGCAAATTAACCTGCACTTTACCTTTTAAAAGAATCATGGCTGGTGTGAGTGAGTTTCTAAACTCTTGTGGGATTTCACCCAATGGGACGACACGCGGAGGAGCGTCCCAAAGCAATCGCAGTCTCCTAGTGCTGTAGCAGTTCGGTGTAAAAGCCAATCCGAAAAGATTGCGGACATGCTATAATCGTCTGCCGTTGATGGGTGATACAAGGAACAAGGGATATTATAAATGCGCTGGGCTCAGTATTACTTTCCCACCTACCCTGCCTGACTGCTGTGTCTGTGTATGGGAGAATGGCAGATCCCACTACGATACATAACCGCTCTGTTGCTGTTTCAAGCTTAATAAAGCTGGTGTTGCTATACTGAGACACAGCTTCGAGTTTTCGGGTGCAAGACGGGGACTCGCATTTCACAACACAAACACACACGTGCAGTCACAATGCTGTAGTAAACAGTATACGCTCGTACGGATGTTGACTATATTAGTGATGGAGTTAAGGCTAGAAATTGCAATTAATTACATTGAGCAACAAGAAGCAGCTACAGGAATTGACATAATGATGCTTCAAAGATGGCGAGACTTCACAGTGAAGAAACGGCACTCGTCAGGAAAGCAGACTACGATCAAAAATGTCTTTAAATCATCACAGGACTGAACTTTTTAAGTATAGTACATACTGTATTTAACGTCAGACAATTCTGTAACTGTAAGTTCATTTTTTCAGTTAATTTATTCTGTTGTTTTGCTGTAAAACATGATTATTACGTTCATAATGTGTAAAATTATGACATTGTTTTACATTTAATAGGCTTTTTCTTAACACCTGCCATTATCCAACATTTTCGCTTATCCGACATTCAGCCGGCCCGTTTATGTCGGATAAGCGAGACTCTACTGTAATAGTATTAATTATATTAATTATCCCACTTAATTGATACCCAGAATGTATACTTTATGAGCCCAAAATTAATCCCCTTATTTATGACATTCCTAACTGGTTTGTTCAGTTTCCACCTCTTGGAATATAAATTTTCTGCAGTAATGAACAAACCTTTTCTTTTAAACTATAGCTATTCTGACTAGCCTTATTATTGCATGACTTGTGGACTTGTTACTCACTTAAACCCCAGTAAGTGTCTTTTTCTTGCTGTTTCTTCAGTTCTTCTTCATGTGTTTAATTCCACACTTTCTTCACTCAGTATCCTTAAGCCATTATCCATTTCATGCCCTCTAGTCAACAATTGCCATTCACACTAACCAGCTTCTCTGTTTTCTATCTGATCTCTTTGTCCTAAATTAAATTTCACTGCAGCACTGGTTACCTTTCTTAACAGTGGTGAAATATCTATGGGTGTAGCATGTTCTTTAAATACAGGACAGACCTCAGAATTACCTGGAGATTGTGGTGCAGTGGAGAATAATGGAAGAAAACATCCTTGCTGTTTTCCCTTCCTTTCATCTCTCTCCTTTTCCTCACACTCACATTCCCACTCTTTATCTGAGCACTCATGTGTCTCATGTAAGCCACCCACCCATGTTTTAGGATTCCAGTCTGATCTGGTTACTATTGCCCTAACTTTCACCACGGGTGGTTTTTTCTCCTTGTTTCCCCTACTTTCTGTGCTTTCCATTTCAGCAGTGGGTGTTCTACATGCTTGCACTTCACAATTTTCACACCAACTGTTACATCTTTCAAATCTTTTACACAACATTCCATTTTCATTCACTTTGATATTTTTTTCCTCATCATGATCTTCCTTATTACCAATAATACAAGCTAGTAAACCTCTTATAACAGCAGCTGTCTTCTTTAAACCTGATCTCTGTTTTCTTGCTTTTAATCCTTCCAGCCCCCTTCCATTTTGTGGTACACTCAGCTCAGCTTATGCTTTCTCTACCTGCACTACAGATTTCCTAGCTTCAGCCTGCTTGCCTCTGCCACTCCACAGGAAGATGACTGACTTTAAAATGAACTTAGGCACTTAGTCCATAATTCTACTCTAATACAATTTGCCACCTTCGTTATGGGTTGGCCTACTTTTGCTCCTGTAAGCAAACATGCACATACATACACAAAGATCCTAAATGAATAAGTACCATATGAATGCTGAATGCATGTCCCATCACTCCCCAGCACTAACAAACATGCGGGTGTCCTCATGACACACATGAAGTCTCTACACTTTGTTGGTTATATTCCATTCAGCAACCAAATAATGTTTTACTTCCAACACATTTGTACACTGGGTGCCCTAAAATTCACATGCATAAACAAACATATACATCAAAACAGTATTTGTAAACAGGTTGCAAAACATGGTTACCCCAAAATCCTGCCGACTACACCAATTGTTTTGTCTTGGTAGAGTAATATATATATTGCTCTACTTTCCCCTATTGTACTATTAATATGTAGCCTTAGAATGCCTAATCCCACAGACTTACCACTGTTTATAAAGTATTATTGTATATAACTTATCCCCACCTTCCCTTCTATATATATAATCTCAGGCAATTAGATGTAGTAAAAAGACAAGCAGTAGTTAAGTTACACATAAAATAATGTATTATTGATAATATTCATAAATAACAATATGCAAAGTACATTTGAATATGGGCAACCATACAACCTAATTAAATGATGATGTGTAGTTTCAGGTGGCGCACAGACTTGTAGTTACTTAAAATCTCTCTAGTTAAGGCATCATTGGTGCTCAGCTTTCTTCAGAACAGGCCTTAAGCCTATCAATATGGCTGCTGAGCTGTGCTCTTCATTGTGCTGTCTACATCATCACAGGTTAGCAAGAGAGAGAGAATGTGGTTGAGCAAGCAAATGTATGGGTTTTTTGTCCAACCCCTACATCCAATAGGACATCATGGTATTTAAAGGCCTCTGAGACAAGCCGAATCCAAACAGCCATACCTCAGACCAATGGGGGAAATAGAACATCTTAACACCTGCTCCCAAACCATATGTTAAAGTACACCTTAGCCTACTTGCGTGGGCAGAAAGACTTTAGCAAAGAAACACTTACCAAACTGGTTTAAGACACATCCCCCAAATCCTGTCGTAAAATTACAAAGAGACTTAGACGTAAAGGTGGGCAAAGATGAATGCCTCTCACCAAAGTAACATTAAATTACATTCCTTTCCCTAAATTACAAATAAAGACATACAAAACATTTATCAAGTTATATGAAAAATCTCACATCACAACAGTATTCATGAGTGCAGAGACCTTATATCCATTAACAATTACCAGCCCAGTGTGAAGAATTGTCAGGGGATTAACTAGAGCGCATCATCTCCCTCCCGGGACTTCCCCACAAGCTCCCTTGCCACCGGGTTAGCACCACCACACTGTATCGGGGATCTTTGGTGCCCACTCCGGTCAGAGACGGTGAGATCCAGGATTAGGGAAGCATGCACATCGAGTTTCAGAGGCCGTGCTGAACCTCCTGGGCTCTAAACTGCGTATAGATCATTAATGACCACGATAAGGTCTAGATCATTAATGACCACGATAAGGTCTTTCATGTATTTGAATGTTTGTCCCTGGCCAGCTCGTCCAGATAGGAGAGGTTTTTAAAGGGAGGAAGCAGGCAACCTGCTCAACTGTTTGTTGGGTGTTATTGAGATCTGTCTGTAGCCAGCACCTGACTTTGCCCCACAAATGGAATGCCGGAGTGGTGGTGGGTTACCTCAGATTGAAATCCCATTTCAAAATTTTCCTGGCCTGCCGACCCGGGGCTCCCTCACTTTCACAGAGGGCTCTGTCTCTATGGGGTTTGAGTGGGAGGCCTCTTCCTCCGGATGGCCATAATAAGCCACTTGTATGTCCCCTTATAAGCATGGCCCTATTTTGTAGGTCTCCACTGCTCTCTCCCACTGGCCCAGCCTTGAACTGGGCCACTGGGTTGGAGCTGATGTTGGTTCCCCCTGACTCCCCACAGATGACCTCCGCCCAGCCACTAGGGCACAGTACTCTCCCACCTGGACCCCCAAAGGTCGGTTTGTCAGGTTGGTGTACCAAGGATTCTCTTAGGTTCGGCTCCTGGTTCCACAAGGAGTCCACCATCCTGCTGACTATGCCAATTGTGAGAAATAACCATGCCTTGACACAAAAAACGTTTGGGGCAGCCTCCATAGTTGGAAATGGCTGCAAAATTAAATGCTGCAAAATAGTGGTCTTTATAGACAAGAGTCCACAACAGAACTGAGGTTTGGTACAGACAGGATGGGTTTTAAAGGAGGAAGTAACATCTTCATGGGTGGAACCGGAAGTGATGTTAAAGTGCCCAGGTGGAATTTCAGGCATTTGGTCTGTGGGGAAAAAAAAGAGAAGCATTCTGTCATCCCCGAATTACCTTCTTTCAAGCCCTTTAGCTGCCTCCCGTGTGTGAAAGTGAATATATTTCTGCATTCTGTACTGGCTTTATCTGATTAAGAGTTAAAAGAACTGGAACCACACATAGAATGAATGGGTGCAAGGCATGAGCTAACGCTGAGTTGGACATCAGTTAATAAATATAATTTACTTATAGACAGGTTTTTACTGAATAAAAATCTCACTTATTTCAGTAGAACATCACCACACAATGTAAATTAGATATTCCTTTCAAATTTAACATAACAGTAATTTGAATACATGGTCCAAGGTAATTTTCTTTATAGCTAAGCCCATCCAAGCACATCAAGTACAAGCAGGAGCGAGTCTATCATAGGGCCCAGTCGCACACACATGCATATTTATGCTGAGCCAATGTAGATAACCAATTAGCTTAGCCTATAAATCTTGTACTAATTTACATACATGCTCTTCAGAACAGTGTGGTGGCTCTGAGGCTAGGGATCTGTTCCGGCAATCAGAAGGTTGTCAGTTTGAATCCCAAAAATGTCAGAAGTGACTCTGCTCTGTTGGGCCCTTGACCAAGTCCCTTAAGCTTCAATTGCTTCATCTATCCCTGCAAGCAGGTCCTCCAACTTACAGGGAAAACTCGCCACCATAAAAAACCTCCCACTGTTCCAGTGTAGTGCTGCAGCATCACCTGCTGCACTCAGGTCCCAATCTAGTTGGTTTGTTGTGTGGTGGGTGCACATTCTCCCAACCTCTCCCTCTCTCTCTGCTGAGAACAAAACATAATGTACTGGATATTAAAAAAAATCAAAAAGCTTCAAAAATACACATTTATGTTTCTTACTCTATCTCATTTTCAGAGATATTGATTTAAACTGAAGCGAGCACAATGAGTTGATTAGATGTTTATAAACGACTTTTTTTAAGAAAAATTAGAGAGGGAGAATCAAGGAAGTACTGTTCAAAATACATAATTCAACAATATGCAAATGCTAGAATTTAGCAAGGAACAAAAAGCAATTTCATTGTTTTGAGCAAGACCGTAAAATTATAACATTGTGTGATGTAAAGTATTACAGCTTCAACAGTACTTTCTGTGTGGTTCTGTTTACCCAAACTCTCTATAAATGTCTTTACAGCCATCAGTGAGAATGAAAAATACAGAGTAGAAAAATGACATGCCAGGATAAGAAGATGAAACCAAATAAGCAAAGAAAAAATGATTGTCAATCCCAAATGATTAAACCAAAATTGAAAATCAAACAATACACACAAAAGTTCCAAATCCATGTCCTTAAAAGCTAGCAAAGCATAAATTTGTGTTTGATTAAATTCAGAAATGTGGACAATCAAAATTGCATGGTATCAGCTTAAATAGTCTCGGCATGCTGATTATTTGAGGTGACTCCTGAACATCATTGGGATGGCAACAGGAGTTGTCATTAATGTAAAAAACAACAATGGGATGCCATATCCCAAAATGAAAACCACATTACAGAAAAGTAATGCAATTAATGAAAAATATAGTATATGTAATGTCACAAATAACAAAAAGTCTATAATTATAACATTTAGGAATCAAGGAATCAAGTTTTCTTTATATAAAAAGTCATGGAGGGTTACAGCCAATACTCAGAATAAATATGAATCTAAGCATTGTTGTATAATGAAAACATAACAGACCTTTATCCCTCTAGTCATATCCACTATTACTTCACAATTCTTTTGCTTGTCATACACTGAACTACAAAACATATTCTAAGTGAATGACAAAAAAAGAAATTTTGATTGATGAGTTTAGAATACCGTGAGATTCAATGGGTGCATGCAGGTCACCTGCCTTTAAGCATGCGAATAAAGTGCAGAAAATGTCCTTCCAAGTACTTTCATATCTATGTGAAACAAAGCTGGGGACATTTACATTATAAAAGTGGTACAAGTTAAGCAAAAATGCTAATGCAATTGACAGCCTAGTACTGCCAATCAAATACATTCTAATGTGCAACTGCAAGGTTAGATTACAAGTTGGGACTAAATGTATTCAAAACAGAGAATAAGTAGCAGGAAAGAGACAAGTCAAGAGAATACACTCTGACAAAGGAGGTCTACTGTATTTTGTAGTGCAGATGGTAACATTTTGGTTTTTGGTTTTCTCTGACATTCTAATAACATGCAGGGTAAGTTAACTAGAGCCATTATATTGGCCCAATGAATGGGAGTGCAGGCTTCATGTTGAGCTGTGAAGGACTGGTATTACCTCAACACACCTACTGCCACACACCTAAGATCTGAGCTCATAGGCATCAAGCAGAGAAAACATTTAAAAAGGATGAATATTTAGCTTTGGGTGCAGAGGTTTTGTTTTAGTATTAATATTGTATAGTGTTTAATATTCCTTAATGCACATTTAAATGTTTATGCAAATTATGAAAGTCTGCACATATTTATGTATCACATTAACAAATGATAGCCATGTTAAGAACAGTCCTCTATGTAAAATATTCTTATGATGGTAAACTTTACAATGGTAAGCTCTGTAAAAGAAACCATGATGCATAAAGATGGATAGATTGATGGAAAAAACTACAACAAATCCTGCCTTGTGAGTTGCATAGTTTCCAAATATCCATACTGGGTGATTTTCTGCATTCTCATATTTAATTTAATTTTCTTAAAGAATGACAATGTTAAAATGTTTTAAAGTATTATCCTCACATTGCAAGAAGCATTTCTCATTTTAAAACTGGTATTTCAAAATTCTACTTCGTTAATGACTGAAGGACCAATTCATTTATGAGTACATGCATTTTATTCTGTTTTTACCTGATAGTACACAATGGAAGAAATGGAAAACATGAAAAAATCTCTTCACACGTTTCGTGAGAGACTGTTTGAAATTGAAGAACAAATCAGCCATGAGCAAGCTGAAGTTTGTAATGCTTTGTCTGAAATCGAAAGGTAAGTAAAATTTATCCAGAAGTACAAATGAAGTCTTTCCTGATGCAATCAAAAAAAGACTACTTCATGTACAGCATTTATTTATATAACTCGTGCTTAAAAAATATATTCTTTAAACATAAAAATAGAGCATATACCTGCACCGTGCAGCATTCCTATTTAAATACATATGTCATTTGAGGCCCTGCACATTAAATTTTACAAGATGTTACTGTGTCATTTCATTTCTCACAGGGAGGATGTTAAACATGTCAATGATTTAAGGAAATCTGTGAGGCAAGAAGTTACTGAACTAGAGGATCAGCTGGGAGATCTCACCCACAAGTATGAGGAAGGACTGAAAATGGTAAGAAGAGATGCTATCTGTCTTGCTTACCTAACAGCAAACGTTCACACAGTGGGAGTAAAACATTAGAATAAATGCTACCCACATACATATACCCACATACACTTACTATCACCATTTAAACATACATAGTACTGAGCAAAAGTGATAAGCACTTTGGATAGGTCACAAACATATTTGTCTTAGGTAGTTGTTTTATGTCTCCTGGAGTAGTTTGTCACTAGAAAAGATCATATTTTAGAATTTCAAACATTCCTTTTATAAATAGTGAAGCAACATAATAAGAGACCCTTGAATGTTCTTAAAGAACAGAAACTAACATAGTAATGGACCATTTTCCAGTTAAAAATCATGAGATCTTTATAGGCATAGAGCCCAGTGCTTGATTAAGCAAATCTAACAAACATATTCTAATGAACAATGACATCATCTGTAGGTAGACACCAAAGTGATTAACTAAAAGAGAAACAGCTGTGTAGAGGGAACAAAGCTGGGCAAAGGACAACTGTACTAACAAGGTGAGACTGCTGTAGATTTGGCATTTTAACTTGCAAATCTTACACCATTGCAAAAGTGAGCATAATGAGAAGACACAAGGTGGTCACCCTGAATCATCAGTGTCTCTCTCAAGCAAACATTTTGTGGAAAATTGATGCTTCAAGATGTGCTGCTCAAGCTCTTCTCCATAAACTCAAAAAATGGGTAAAGGAGAGGACTGGAAACACAGTGGTTGGCCATGGAAACTGGGTACAGAAAATGAGAAATACATCAACCTTACTCTCCTTTAAAATCAAAAGATGCCCGGCAATGCTATCAGCTAAGAACTTGAGAAACTACCAGGACCTTGGTTCATCCATCTACAATCTGCAGACATCTTACCAGAAGAATTGAGACCAAAAAGCCTTTTCTCTGAGGTGGAAATAAATCCAAATAATTCACCTACAAACAAAAACATAAAGACTGTGATGAAGAAAAATTGTAGCAGGTGTTCTGGATTCATGAGTCAAAATTTGAAATTTGTGACTCTAACAGAGTGTAGTGAGTCCAATGAAGAGCCAGAGAGCATATCGTGAATGAATGACTGTGTGCAAAAGTGAAGCATGATGGAGGCTACTTGAATGTTTGGAGGTTGCATTTCCACAAATGTTTTTGGTGATTTGATCAAAATTAGTGGCCAGATTCTTTTTCATCATGCAATACCATAAGGGGTCAGTAACAAATTCATTCAGCAGCATGAAGCACACAACTAAAATCGTAAAAAGCTATCTGCAGTGAAAAGAGGAACAGACCATCCTTCAGCACATGCTTATTGCCCCACAGAGCCCTGGTATCAATATCAAGAGTCCTAATTTCAATATTACGGAGCCAGAATGGCATTATTCGCTGAGACAGAAGGGGCTAAAGGGGCTTGGAATGGACAAACACACAAGAGTACCTTCAGAAACTGCATGCAAGTGAACCTAAAAGAATTGCTGATGTTTATATGGCAAAGGGTGGTCACACCAAATATTGATTTTCTTGATGTTTTCTTTTTGTTTACTGCACTTTCTATTCTTGAGAACATTCTGGCTTTACAACATTTTAGTGCCTGAGAATTATGTACAGTATTGTATGTTTGAGTTGTACCCTGGGAAACAAACACAGATACACAGAAACTGTACTGCACCCATGTAGTGATTAAGCTGTACTGAGGCCAAATCTTGGGCATGCAAAGTAAAAATTAAAACATACTACTTTATATATATTGTGAAAGAACAAGTCTCAACACTCTTAAAAAAGGTTTGCGGCAGCCACCCGTATATTGTTCTTAGCTGCAAAGGATTAAATTTGACACAGCGATGTTGCTTGTTTGAGTTCCCACACTGAACTGAATTAGTTAGCCAAGCTGGAGGATTTTATATTCTATAACCTGGAAGTGGCGTCATTCTGGGTGCCGGAGCAGGAAGTGACGTCAGTCTGGGTGTCGGAACAGGAAGTGACGTCAGTCTGGGTGCCGGAACAGGAAGTGACATCAGGTCAGGCAGGTTTTCCCGTATTTGATCTGCAGAAATAACAGACAAATGTTTTAGAGCACCCCGTCACCCCCTGGCCTGGCGGGTAATCACCTCCACTTGGTCCCTTCAGCTCGCTCCTAGTCGCACGTGTTTGACTATATATAGAACACTCTAGACGAGAACAGGCCATTCAGCCCAACAAAGCTCGCCAGTCCTATCCACTTGTTTCCTCCAAGAAAACATCAAGTTTCCCTAACGTCTTACTGTCTACCACATTACTTGGTAGCTTATTCCAAGTGTCTATCGTTCTTTGTGTAAAGTAAAACTTCCTAATGTTTGTGCGAAATTTACCCTTAACAAGTTTCCAACTGTGTCCCCATGTTCTTGAAGAACTCATTTTAAAATACAAGTCTCGATCCACTGGTGCCCCAGGTGGGCCTCGATCAAGTTCCGGCAGCACTTCCAGATATGTCACAAGTGCTGCAAGGGAATCCAGCTCCTCTTCTGGTAGCACTTCCAGGTGTGGCAAAAATGCTGCAAACCATGGCTCCAGAACTGTCCAAGTGCCCTTTGGTGGTGGCATGGGCCCATGCATGCTATCGGGGACTTTGCCTAGCCGGGGAGGAGAGGATCGGGGGAGTGGACATATCAGTACTTCCTCTAGGACATGAGAGGGCAGCCCCCTTGGTTTACATTGGGGCCACGGGACTGGAGCTTAGAAGCTCAACACTGCATGGCAGTGATCGAGGCACACCTGGGGCACCAGTGGATCGAGACTTGTATTTTAAAATGAGTTCTTCAAGAACACGGGGACACAGTTGGCAACTTGTTAAGGGTAAATTTCGCGCAAACATTAGGAAGTTTTTCTTTACACAAAGAACGATAGACACTTGGAATAAGCTACCAAGTAGTGTGGTAGACAGTAAGATGTTAGGGACTTTCAAAACTCGACTTGATGTTTTCTTGGAGGAAACAAGTGGATAGGACTGGCGAGCTTTGTTGGGCTGAATGGCCTGTTCTCGTCTAGAGTGTTCTAATGTTCTAATGTATCTCTAATGATTAACTAATTTATCTGAAGGAGTGAATCTGCTTTAAGTACAGACATTTTAACAAAATACATTGTACTTATATTATTATGACCTATCTTTTTTTTTACTTCAACTTTTTCAAAAGATTATGATTAAGTGTATTAAGGTATTGAAGAGTAGTTTATGCACTTCACTGGGACAACAAGTCAAGCTCGAACAATTAAAGTGGCTAAATTTACTTTTATTTTAATGCCAATGACAAAGAATGTTCATGGACTGTGTCCAATGTGTACAGCTCCTGTCTCGCTGTAGAGCTAGCAGGAAAACAGATTGTATAGGGAGCATATAAGCTGCATTCCATTTTATAACTCAGTTGTGTGCAAACAGCATATATAAGGAAATTGTTGTAGGGTGAGTATTTAAGTTTATGAAGGAAGAAATACATTATGGTCCACAAGACACTCTTCTTTAAAAAATTTCTAGTCTGACCTTGATGCAAAATGTTATTGTAAAATACAAGAAAATAAAAAAAGAGACCACTTATGATCAGAACAATCTGCTGAAACGTCAGTAAAGTCAAAGAGAGCTGGTTAGGACAGACAAGCCATTTTCAGAAGAGAAATGCAGGAAGAATTTACAGTTACAAAAGGCAAGCAAGGTCGGATTCCAGACTTCATTCACAGCAACATAACAGAAGGAACCTCTACCAACCGTAGAAACCACAAAACTAAATTAACTTTTCGTAACTTTTAACATTGGATTCAAACCTTGGTTGTCTCATAGGTTTGTACACAATTATTGGAATAGAAAGGATTTCTGGCTTTGGTGACCTTAGCTTAGTAAGTTAATAGCAGAGATGGTATGAAGTCTGATGAGCAGCCAGTGTAGCCAAGTCAGCTAATATGATTGCCACACAAAATATGATTTAGGACTTGCGATTGTGAAAATGTGGTATTAATGATTTTTGGTAAATAAAAGAGAAGTTTAAAATTCCTAAGAAGAGGGGAAAGAAGGCATAACAGATGCTTGTTCACATGTTTACAGAAACAAAAAAACAATGTCATACAGTAAAGTGGAAAGAATGACGGCAATATATGACTTTATAAATATCAAAACTCATGATTAGAATTTTAAATATGTGATAAATAATAATTAACAAATAGATAACCTAAATCAGGGGTTCTCAAACTCAGCCCTGGGGACCGTCTGTGGCTGCAGGCTTTTGTTTCAACCAGATTAACAATAAGTGTGATGATAATTGATCTCATTGATCTCTTCTCTTATTCTACTTTCAGAAAAGCACAGTAGTATGATTTTGCATTTATACAATAATTAGAAATATTTTTATTTTTTCAATACCTTTAAATTCTTAACTCATTTGTTTTCTATTATTTTGACCTTTTTCTGTGCTGCTTGCTTCTTTTGTTTTATCATAATAATGACAATTAAAAAGAAGCAGAGCAGACACCAGGGATTGACACCAGCACTGAATAGTGAAAGGCTTGCAGATACTTTAGCATCAGACCTACTAATTAGTAAATAATGGAATACATAATCAAAAAACCTGGAAAAGAACAATGAAATCAGGATGAAAATACTGTTAAAAAGTAAAAACTACAAATAACTGCTTAGTGCATTTTAAAGAAAGTATATCAAACTTAGTTTCGTTATTTTTACATTGACTCCAAAACATAGAAACTGAGTAATACTAGATCACTTCATTAGGCTAGCAGCCCAATTAAAAACAGAATTTGGTTGGAACAAAAATCAGCAGTCACAGAGGGTCCCCAGGACTGAGACTGAGAACCACTGACCCAAATAACTCAATGTAGGAGAGTTAAAAATAAAGCACAGTGTATTTTTCAAGATGCTTTCCTTTTTCAAGATGCATATGGATTGTGGAAGAAAGCTCCTCCTCAGTCTTTCTGAACTGGAGCATTTACTACACCACAATCTGCCGTACAGAAAAGAGACAGTTGTTGGGATGGCTGGCATCATTGATAATTTCCTTTGCCCAGGTCCAACATTGTTTGGTGTAGATGTCCTTGAATTTAGGAAGCACACTCCCAGTGATGCATTCAACGGAGCGCACTGCTCCAGCTGCATGCTGTCCCCAAACTATGCAATAATACTTCTTGTCAGAATACCTTCAATGGTGGATGTGTAGAAATTCTTAAGGAACTGGGAAGGCAGCCTGAAATCCTGAACACATCCAAAGAGGAAAGGACAGGACATTGTTGTGTCTTCTTAACGAAAGTTTTGATGTGTTTGGAGCAGGTCAGATCCTCTGTGACAGACATCAAGGTGTTAGACAATTTTCACCTTGTCCACCTAAATTAGACCACAGACATTATGTAGTGAGACTGTATATGTAGTGTCAATGTTGAATGGCCTGATTTAGAGGAGGCATACCCTTTGGTATTGAACAAATTTATCTTCTGAGACCTTACAAAAAAGGAGCAAGGAATGGAGTGGATTACTGCTGAGCTTAATATAACAGGGAATTGGCTTTAGATGAGGCTGCTCACTTGTTTCAGTTAACAAAATATGCTGCTTATTAGAACATTAGATTTGATGAGAACAGGCCATTCAGCCCAGCAAACTTTAGGTTATTGAATAGTCTAATGTTTCCATTTTATCTTGGAGGAAGGTTTTACCAAATGTTATAATTCAAAATAGGTGAAAATAATGCTATGGCATTATAATCAAAATGTTGTAATTAATGCAAATATGTGTGGCTATATTCTCAGTTTTTTAAATTCTTATAATGGCTTTAATGTTCATGAACAACAGTTTCCATGGAATAATGTTTATATTTGATTGCAGCCATACTTACACTGCAATGCTTGTTTACAATTGTCCTGCTGCAGATGAAGGCTGCCAATATCTCAGCAAGTCACCATACCAAGCTTTACCAGACTGAAAAAGAACAAAAATAAAAACTGTTAACATGACCCTGATACAGAATGACAGAAAAAGGTGAAAAACACAAACTTTTGACAGAAGGTTAAGTCAGCAGATGTGTGGAATTTTCCATTGCTCTGTCATTTTAAACACATTGCATTTCTGGTTTGGCACCAACTGAATTTTACTAATATGTGAACCCAGCAAAAGATCTGAGTATCTGACAAAAAAAGTAGAAATCTGACTGCGGTGATGTTTTATAAGTGGTAGAAAGCTTTCAGTGCAGGTCTATTGAGCTAGTCATACGTTTAATTAACCATTGAGAACATAAAAGTTTTATCATGGAGGGTGACAGGAAGACTTGTTGTGAACCAGCATTAAACAAGGAAAAGTCAAGCTTTCACCCACATTGTAAAGGTAATCTGCTCCAGAAAACCATGTCATAGGATGAATTTTCTTAATGCAAATAGATAACAACTACTAATTCAAATGGGACAAAATGTAAGTGTTCCTTGGTCATTTACTTCATAGAACACCCAAAAGCCTGAAAACTGACATAATTATTTAAATTGACACATTAGTCATAATATAATAAGACATTTTTTCTTCACTAAATACTGTTTAGTAGGTTTGTTTACCTATGCTTTATCGTTACAAGATTTATATTTAAAGCAATAGCTTTCCCAGCTCTTTCATGTTCTTGTTTGCAAATGTGATGCTAAAGATGGTATGAGAAGACACCTGAGCAAGACTTGGAGGTAGATGACTTACTGAGCTGTGAAAATTACCAGAGGCTGTGGCTGTGTCTCACCAACATTCAACCATGCTCCATTCTTCAGGCAGTAGTAGTAGTAATAGTATTATCGTCATGTGTACCACGAGAAATAAGAATGTTCTAAATATAGAACATCATTTTAAGTAATAGAATGATGTGTACTTGGAATAATTGTGAACATGATCAGGTGTTACCGCTTGTTGCACATTCAAATATATCGCTCTAGACTTGGTCTTTGTAAGGACAACAATTCAGCTTCACTATAGCACATAAAACCACAAAAGGAGTATTAAAAGACTTTCTTTGTATACTTTGCATACTTAATAAAAAGTTCTGACTTCTTAGTATTTATTTGATGAAATTTGCATTCATCCATGCATTGATCTAAATGAGGCAGGTAGAATTAAGTCTCAACATGTAAACATTTTTTTTAAACACAGGTGATTACCATAGACATTGGAAACCATTCACATTATACTACATGATATGAACTTGTTTTGTTTGAATGTCAGGTAATTTTCTAGCCTTCTTAATCCAGACCAGGGTCACAGGGAGTGCTGGAGCCCATCCCAGTTCGCCTAGGGTGCAAGGCATTAACAAACCCTGGACAGGGCACCGGTCCATTGCAGGGCAATTGCAGACACACGGGCATTCGTACACACAACAAACACACACACAGGCCAATTTAGCCTCACCAGTTCACATAACCTGCATGTCTTTGGACTGTGGGAGGAAACCGGAGCATCCATGCAGACACGGAGATAACACTTCTACTGCACCACCGTGCTGCTCTTTGTTTGAATCTCCCCTTTAATTTGTTGTATGTTTCAACATATGCCTTGCTTTATTTCTTGTTGTGACTTAGTTTTAAGATTATTTTTAAGATATCACTTCAGTGCCATTTTGTGTTGCATGCTCTGTTTTTTTACAATATTTTTTCATGGGTGGACTCGTGTTGTTTTTAGTTACGACTCTTGCTGTTGAGCAATTGTGCAGTGTCATGTTTGTGACATGCTGCTGCCAGCATCCATTGGATACTTCTTTTTGGTGATATTTGTTTTGTTAAAGATAGGCTCAGTGGTTTGGATTCTAGATGATTCATACAGACATTTTTTTTAAACTATGATTTTTGTCTAACATTTTAGTTTTGGTATTTAGTGTTCTGCACTTTTTGGCAGCCAGTTTGCACATTTAATCCTAAACTGATTAATATTAAAGAAAACAGGCACATGGCACAAAAATAGCATAAACAACAGAAATAATAGGCGGCCTTCTCGGCTTTTGAAGTTTAACGGCTCTGTAGAGTGGGTCTTGTCTAGGAGTTAGGGTACAGATTAAGACAACTCTCTCTGGGACATTCAGACATTTCTAAGAATCTGACCGTGGACTATGATGTTTGCTGATGACATTGTGATCTGTAGCGATAGTAGGGAGTAGGTTGAGGAGACCCTGGAGAGGCGGAGATATGCTCTAGACAGTAGAGGAATTAATGTCAGTAGGAACAAGACAGAATACATGTGTGTAAATGAGAAGGAGGTTAGTGGAATGGTGAGGATGCAGGGAGTAGATTTGGAGAAGGTGGATGAATTTAAATACTTGGAGTCAACAGAACAGAGTAATGGGGATTGTGGAAGAGAGGTGAAGAAGAGAATGCAGGCAAGGTGGAATGGGTGGAGAAGAGTGTCAGGAGTAATTTGCGACAGACGGGTATCAGCAAGAGTGAAAGGGAAGGTCTACAGGAGGGAAGTGAGACCGGCTATGTTATATGGGTTGGAGACGGTGGGACTGACCAGAAAGCAGGAGACAGAGCTGGAGGTAGCAGAGTTTAAAGATGCTAAGATTTTATCTGGGTGTGACGAGGATGGATAGGATTAGAATTGAGTACATTAGAGGGTCAGCTCAATTTGGACGTTTGGGAGACAAAGTCAGAGAGGCGAGATTGCGTTTGTTTGGAAATGTGCAGAGGAGAGATGCTGAGTATATTGAGAGAAGGATGCTAAGGATAGAGCTACCAGGGAAGAGGAAAAGAGGAAGGCCTAAGCGAAGGTTTATGGATGTGGTGAGAGAGGACATGCAGGTGATGGGCGTAACAGAACAAGATGCAGAGGACAGAAAGATATGGAAGAAGATGGCAACCCCTAACGGGAGCAGCCAAAAGAAGAAGAAGAACAATTGCCCTCACTGGGCATAGTTCCACCACTGCAGGTAAAGGAATGGATGATACTTTTAGTGATAGTGCCTCCTCTCACCCTGGGCTGGTATCGCTTATCTCATATGAGCCCGGAAGATGCTCTTTTCACATGCATGCGTGATGAAACAAATTTCAAAGGCTACATGCAGGTGTCATCAAACATCAAGCCAAGAAGAGGGGTTCAAATAGGAACAAGGAAGGCTTACGATAGATGCTGCAATTGTATTTTAAATTGTTAATTGACAGAACACTGGATTCGAATGCTTATCTAGAACACTGACTATGTACAGTTTATCTAGTTTCCTTAAGCCTAAGTAGGACTCTGGTTTTCCTTCATATCTTATAGATGTGTGTGTGAAGTCAGTCACCAATTCTAAAATTGCCTAGAATAAGTGAATAAAGGTGTGTCTATGAGTTTCCCTAGAATAAATTATCATTCTTTTAAGAACTGGTTTATGCCTGGAGCTGCTGAGATTTGTTGTAGCTCCCCATACCAGAAAAAAAAATGGATTAAGGATAGATGAGCACATGGATGGATGAACAACTACAGAGATACAAAATGTTTTAGCTAGAAAATATTTTTATTTTAGAATAGGCTGAAGAATTAGTTTATCCTAGTCTAATTCTTTCACCTCAAACTCCTACAGTTTGTCATCCTTCCTAGGGGAAATCCACTGTCCTCTGCATAATGGCATGGACAACCATTTTTTAAATGTATTCTCTTCCACCAAAATCTTGAATTATGTTCTCAGTGAAAGTATATATTTAGGTAGGTTGCAGTATTCAATGCAATTCAATTTATTCTTATCTAGTGTTATTCTTTGAGTACAGTCTCTGAGTGCTTCCATGTATATAACTGTATAACTGTAATTTAAAGATGAAGTACTAAACCTTATAATATCTACATGAACAAACACATAAATCAGTTGTTAAATTATGACTTAACTGAATACTTATTAGGATCTTGTTCTTCTTCCCCACCCACGCTAAACAGCTTATTGGGTGACGATTACTATAATACTATTAACTAAAATAATCCCAGTTCTGTTTAACAACAATTTCATTTTGAAGACATAGAAAATGTAGAAATAATTATTATGATCATGCTGGTGCCCTAAATGAAGAACTTATGCCCCGTATATTCCAATATATATACTGGATGACAAATTGGACTGGACTGCCAATACTGATGCTCTATGTAAGAAAGCTCAGAGCAGACTTTACTTTCTGAGAAGGTTGGCATCCTTCAACATCTGCAGTAAGATGCTGCAGATGTTCTACCAGACGGTTGTGGCGAGTGCCCTCTTCTACGTGGTGGTGTGCTGGGGTGGCAGCATAAAGATGAAAGACGCCTCACGCCTGGACAAACTTGTTAAGAAGGCAGGCTCCATTGTAGGATTAAAGTTGCACAGTTTAACATCTGTGGCAGAGCGACGGGCACTAAGCAAACTCCTGTCAATCATGAAGAATCCATTGCATCCACTTAACAGGATCATCTCCAGGCAGAGGAGTAGCTTCAGTGACAGACTTTTGTCACTGTCCTGTTCCACTGACAGACTGAGGAGATCGTTCCTACCCTACACTATGCGACTCTTCAATTCCACCCGGGGGAGTAAATGCGAACATTAGTTTTATTTTAATTCTTTTAATTTTTATTACTATTTAATTTAATATTGTTTCTTTGTATCAGTATACTGCTGCTGGATTATGTGAATTTCCCCTTGGGATTAATAAAGTATCTATCTATCTATCTATCTATCTATCTATCTATCTATCTATCTATCTATCTATTAATGGCTGTCTGAGAATGCAGCTTCATTAACCTGGTTACAATTTTCACCCCAACTAGACATGACATTGAGGTTGTGACTTCTCTATCCAGATGCTCAACACATTGGAATGTGCCATTTGTTGTCCCTGTTTCAACACATTTGTATTTTGCAGTGCTATATCTATCAATAGATAGGTGGACTTTGATCAGCAATGAATAACAAATCTGAGGGAACCCTTACATTTGCACAAGGTCTGTGTCTCCCCATTATGGTTCTTTCCCATAGATGGGTGCTTTTGTGGTGCACTACATTCTGTTTGCCCTCTGTGTTGTGTGTGGTATGGAAAGAAAAGGCAGACAGCAGTCAGACTGTGTCTGTCAATTCATTCCTTATACAGCAGGAAAAAAACAGGTTCCTTAACTACAGGCTTCACGCAATATTTCTTATTTACCTAAAATAAACGTTATATTAAACTATTCCCTATATTACATTGACATGGATGCAAAACCCAATTTACACATTTTATGTTTAGGAATAATATATCACCATAACTTAAGTAGGAAAAAGAAACAGGGAAATCACACAAAAAACTGGTTCTTAGCAAGCTTCTACCAAAATAAAATCCAAAATAATATTTCATATTGAAAGAAAATAACAAATAGAAAATGCTGAGGATATGTCATTACACCGCACCATGGATTCTGACAACATTGGTAACATTCAAATATGCTGGCCTTCCAAATAATCAATTATATCAAACAATAACTATGCAGTTTTGAAAAAAAGCATTTTCTCTTTTATTATAAAAGAAAATCTTGAGACGACACGAGACTATTGCCAAGAGATTTTTTCAAGCTGGTAGACGGGGTCCTGCCCTCCTCTCAACAATTTCCAGTTAATGGCCCACGGTCCTCTCACCTCTCATTGGTATGAATGCTTTTGTCAGACACAGTTCCTGCGCTCTCAGCTCTTAGAAATTTTTACGTTTTCCTCACTTTAAGTTCCCAATAAAAGAAGACTTTTATGCCCAAATCTTATTGAAGAATTTCATCCCGAAGGATTATCAACCAAAGAAATGAGTACACGGGCAATCCTAGCACAGAGAAACGATGAAGTAAAACGAATTAATGTGAAAACTGTCGATTGGTTACACATCAAATTGGTTAAATGCGTATCAATAGACTATGCTGAAACAGTTGATGGTGATGATGCGCAACATGAAACATAATTTTCTTTTAGTTTATTTTTCACTATGGTTAATTACTCACTGTAATGTATTATGCATATGTAACAATTCCCATGAAAATAACAATCTGTTTAAATTGTACATACGCGAGTGGCAGAGCCGTGAAGTGGCTAGCGCGTAGCACTCACCTGGGGGTTGGCGAGCGAAGTGAGCAGGGGGCAGAACCCCCTAGTGTTTATTAAAAAAAACAAGATACTCCCAATAAATTAAAAGTATATAGAGTTATATAGAGTTTTTCTCCTTCAGATTTCACGCAGCGTCTGGCACCCTAAAAGAAAGAGCAGATGTGTTTGCTCATGGGAGGCAGCATTAACTAATGCCCCACACTAACAAGGGAAGACATATTATGGATAATGAAAAGTGAAACTGGCAAGTTTTGATTTGTATAGAGTTTTGAAACTGACACTAAAATTCATTTGGCAGGTGATTCACTAAAAAGATTTTTTGGAGGTTTTAATGGTGTTTTATGGTGGAAAAAAAAGGAATTATGCTCCCTAAAGCCCCCCTCACACTCCTGGCTTTTCCATTGCTTACTGACAAGAGGTTTAGACTCAGCAAGTGCTGAAGGTGAAATAAGAGATTAAAACATTCCTAGTTTATGTGAAAGAAATCAGTAAATTATAATATAAAGAGCTGAAAGGTCCATTATACAAATTATTTAAATGCTAGCCAGACCAAGCCAGTCGTGTTTACATTCAACACAAGATAAATGCTTATGTCATGAGACAAAAGTAAATGTGATATTTGGTAACACCTTCATACAAAATTTTTAAACTTTAGTCACTCTCCATGCCAATGAAAACAGTTTCCAACAATGCAGATTAAAGTCAAATACAGCAGATAAGAAACATTACAAAAAAGTCGACTAAAGTCACGTGTGAAATGAAAGAGTCAAGGGCCTGACAGCTAAGGAAAAAAACTGTGGTGCCCCCCTTTCCCTTGGTGCCCTCAGCAGGTGATTATTTTGCTTAATGGTTATTTCAGGGCCAGATCTTTATTTAAAGACTAAATTACAGGCAGATGCTTGCAGAATTAATGCATGTATATTGTTTCACACAGGAACTAAATTGCTTTCTTGCCCTGTCAATGACAAAGTGAAATCCAGAGTTCAGTTTTGTGCAAATTGTTTTTCTCATAATTAGTTATGAATTATCAATTTACTGAAAAGTGTACATATGAAAAGAGAACTGATTTTGGGAAAGTTTATCAAAAGCTTATAAAAATTAAAAAAAAAAATCTAATTCACTTGGCTACACTTTCTCTAAGTGATTAATTAAGTTTAATTACAAGTTATCCAACATTACAAAAAAATAAGCATATAGTGACACGCCAAAATGTCTCATCACTCCTCCTCTGTGTAATAAAGGGTTTGCCTGAACTATCAAACCGCTCAAGAGTATAACAACCCTGACAATAGACACTTGTTAATCAAATGAAATTTTTGCATTTTAAAATGACACATACATGCTATTTGATTCTATCTGTTTGTATCTGACAGCAACTTCAAAGGCTACTGGAAGAGCAATCACATTTGTTGAAAGAGCTACATATAAAAAGTGAAGAAACACATCAAAGTACTGGTAATTCAGTGCCTGGTTTCAGACCACAAACTTCAGGGAAGAGCATTGCAATACAATGCCACCTGCTGAACGGGACTCCTGCTGAAAACTCCTGTGACTTGCCTGACGTAAAAGACCCATGCTCTGACATACCAGCACCTGAGACTAGCCAAGAAGAGCCTAAGGCACCAAGCAGAAAGTTAAATCCTCCAGAAAAGCTTGACTTCATTGGATTTCTACATTCTGTAAGTGAATACAAAATTTTTGTATTAGTTTTGATGTAACACTATTTATATAGCTCTTAAGATTGTGAAGATTGTGCAAACCCAATGCAAACACCTCAAACAAACGTCAAAATTTATGTTTTGTAGAGTATAATGTTTTTTTCTTATTAAACAAAAATATACAACAATGGCAGCCATTCATTATCATTATCTTAAATATCCACCATGTTTAATTATTGTCGCATTACAGCACACACATTTCCAATCAATATTAGTCTTTAGCATAAATGATATTAAAGTGTTTAATTTCAAAATTTTCATATTAGACTGAAGACTAGTTTCAGTATTTAGACAGCTATGTTACTTTAAGAACAGAGATAAAATGCAGTAGCAGAATAAAAACATTTCCAAATAACACAGTAATACTGTATGTAGGATTTGAAAAAGAAATTTTTACTTGCCCATCTAGGGACAATTTAAATGTAGGAATTGTAAATTTTTATTTGGTTGGTTAGTTATCAATTTTGATTTTGGCAATACTGGTAATTACTTTAATGCTTCGGCAAGGCATGTACTTTTTTTATTTGACCTTTCTCTGTTGTAGGACGGGGTCTCTGGCCTTTAGACTTATATCTAGGTAGGGGCAGCACGGTGGCACAGTGGGTAGCGCTGCTGCCTCACAGTTAGGAGACCCGGGTTCCCAGGTCCTCCCTGTGTGGAGTTTTCATGTTCTCCCTGTTCTGCGTGGGTTTCCTCCGGGTGTTTGTGTTTCCTTCCACAGTCCAAAGACATGCAAGTTAGGTGCATTGGCGATTCTAAATTGTCCTTGGTGTGTGCGTCCTGTGGTGGACTGGCTCCCTGGGGTTTGTTTCCTGCCTTGCGCTCTGTGTTGGCTCCAGCAGACCCCTGTAACCCTGTAGTTAGGATATAGCAGGTTGGATGATGGATGGATGTATTAATAAACTCAAGGATTATAGAAGAATGATAAATGCATAATATATAAAGAATGAATGCAGTCAGACTAGACAGACAAACATCTAACATTCAGACTGGCTGTTTATTGGTATTTAGAGTTCTAGTTTATCTTGACACATAAATAGTTTTATAATACCAAGTCTTTATGGATGATGTGTGAAGTTGTTGCTTTGTTGTTGGTCCGGGTTCAAGTGGAGGATTCTTCGTGTGTTGGAGTGCACTCTTTCTCTATGCTGTGTAATCCTTGTCAGTGCTGTGCTGCTGCTTTCTCTGCTTGCTTTCTGCTGTTAGGCCCTTTGCTGTGCCATATGCAGCTCAGGGAAAAGCATTACTCTTTCTGGCACAAGATTTTAGATCAGGGGTGCCCAATGCGTCGATCGCGATTGACCAATAGATCGCATTGCATTCAAAAAACATTTTTTTAAACGTTAGTCTATCATATATCCTCCCCATGGCATTTGCCACTTGATTGACATACAGGGCGGCCAGTCTGAGATCTCCTTTCTTCTAACACACTGATCATCCCGCACGCACGATCAAACGCGCGAGCTACTACAAAACTCCGGCTGTGATCTAGTTACCCTTCCAATTTATATCGACTAAAGAAGGGATTTTAAAAAAATTGTTTGGGGAGGATTTGGGCTGGATGTGGAATTGGAAGAAGATTTTTTTTTCTCACAATGTCACAATTGAAGTACGTTTGTCTGATCTGTCAATCTATCTTTGCTATTTCAAAGAAGGAAAATGTGGAAAGGCACCTTCAAACTGTTCATAAAAACTACAAAACTGACTTCCTTCCGAAAACCGATCTGAGAAAGAGAAAGGAGTGGGAACTAAAATCGGAGTTAATCAGATAGCCGTCATTTTTCACTCAGCTGAATTTAAAAGCTCCTTGACTGCATTATTAGGCTCTACTTATTTATGCGAGTCAGCCTTTTCCCACATGACGATTATTAAATCCAAAAACTGTAGTGTCCATAAATGTATTGAATTGTTATTGTGCCATAAAGGTTCAGTTATGCAAGGTACGACAACCTATATTTTATGTATAAGGTATACTCTCTCTCTCTATATATATATATATATATATATATATATATATAGTAATGGATGGCCGAGAGCATGTACGGGCCCTGAATTCCAGCAGGGCTTCATGGACTATGTAGTTTTTATGCACAGCCCTGCTGGATACCTTAGGGACCACTGGGAGTCGCTGTCGGGAGGCCAGTGGACTCGCTTGCGCACTATGACCCGGAAGTTTGTCACAGGAAGAGCGATGGGCTTCTGGGGTGAGGAAAAGCATTGTTTACTCTGACCCGGAAGGAATAAGGACTTGTGGACTGTTGGATTGGGAACACTTCTGGGTCGGGGAATATAAAAGGACTAAGGGAGCTCCCAGACGGCGAGCTGAGCTGGGTGGTAGGAGGGCAACGCGTCTGGGAGTGGAGGATTGATTTATTATTAGTATGGTTATTGTATTTGGTTTATGAATAGTGTGGAGTGGAGGGTGCTTGGTGCACGTTATTATTATAATAAAAAGAATAATTGGGGCACTTTTACCAGGTGTTTGGCATGGTACCTGAGGGTTCAAGGGAGCGCTAGTGCCCCTACTGCTACAATATATATATATATATATATATATATATATATATATATATATATAATTTTTAATGTAGGTAGATCTTTTCCACCTGGTCATTTTAAAAGTAGCTCACATGCCGAAAACGTGTGGACACCCCTGTTTTCGATGCTGAATTTCCTTTCTTGAAGTGATGGCTACTTCTTAGCCTTCAGACTGGCTCACTGTTTAGTTTGACAAAATGGATATCAGCTCTTGTGTGGACAAAGAGAAAAGTTTGTTGGATTCAGCTACTCAACGAAGAGCAGCTCACAACACTTTTTTTTTCTTCTAGGAGAAAAATTTTAGATCACAGCCTTGAAACTGCCTTCATTCTTTCCCTTTCCACATAGGTTTTTTTCTCCTGGCACTCCAGTTTCCATTAAGCTCCAAAACTGTGAATGGTAGAAACCAAACTGGCTTAGTGTGAGCGACTCCACCTGTATTCAAAGAGCTGAAATATTGTACAGAGTTGTTACTGTTACATGCTGTGGCTCCCCTTGACCCTATTTTGGAATAGAATTCGAAAAATGATAACATCTTTTGTGGTTCATTCAAAATTATAACCTACAAATCTGGTTTGTCACTAACATTTTGCCCAATATAAGCCTTTAAATGTACAATAGTGGTATATGTGTTGTCACCTGTATATTGTTTCTTGGCTACAAAATTGAAATAAATTGATGCACTGAAGTGTAAAGATCAGAGTCTTGAATAGAACTTAGGAGACAGAGGTAAGGTGGCACCTTTAAAAGGCCAGTATAGGAAGTGACCTCAAAAGAGGTTGGAACCGGAAGGGTCGTCATCCATAGGCTCTTGCTTGGAAGTGACACCAGAGGGCTCAGATCCAGAAGCGTCTTTATCCATATGCTCGGACCCGGAAGTGACGTCAAAGGGGTTGGAACCAGATTTCCTGTGAATGGTCTGCAGAAAGGCGAGAAAAAGAGTCAGTGTACCCCCCAGTCTGGCTCAGAATTACTCTCATTCAAGTCCTTTAGCTGCCTCCCATTCGCACGTGTGTGACAGTGTATATCTTTGCACTTCAAAGCATGACAAAGCAAGACAATGATTGCAACTGAATCTCACACAGAAAGTGTAACTGCAGGCATATGACAAAGTATATAAAGTAGAAGTGTGCAGATAAAGGAAGAGAATGACATAGTAGGCAAAAAGGGGAAGTGAAAGGGTAGAATGATGCCTTCCTTTACTCCCCAGTATGTATAGTTATTGATGTTGGAAGATTCCAATTTTTATTGTGATTTTTGCATTTAACAGTTCTAAGAATTAATCTATACATGGATACAAACTAGTGATGCATATCATCAATCATGTCAGGCAGTTTCCACAAAGAGGGCAGCAAGGTTTTGACAAGGATATTTCCAAACAAAAAAAATATTAAAAATGCTGGAGTCATGAGTAAAATCACGTCAATCTTCAGTTCAATAAATGGAAACTGAAAATAAAAGGCCATTAGCCAATTCAAAGACTAGACTTCTTTGAATGTATTTATGGCTACAGTACCAGTTTCTGTCAGGGAGAAATAGAGATATAGAACGTCTAGTCTAATCATCAGTCAGGTACACATAACACAGATACTGAACTTAGCTATTCTTATGTGGACTCTTGGAGCATACAGCATATGAATAGTATGAATTATGTTATCAAAATAGAATGTTAGAGGGAGTATCGTGACTGTATTTTAGCTAGAAAAATCAGTTTGTAAGATCAAAATTGGACCTTTCCATGATTTTTATGAGATATTATATAAAATGTCACAAGGTGTAAGGGAGTCATGCTAAAAAAAGAAGGCCACTGTTAAATGGCAAATACTAACATAATTCAACATTCTGAAAATCACTCCATTGTCACATATTATATTCCAGCAATGTTACGCACCAAACTCTTGAGCTGGGATGTGCAATAGCAAGGAGTCATATGTGGGTGTGTTCAAATGTCAGATGTCCAGTAGCTATATTGTTTTATTTCTTCCATGTATGTACACATGACAGCATAAAGTAAGTAAATAGCAAAGTAAATATCAGGCACTGATTAATGAAACATTTGAGCTTCATTTTGCATATAGTTTTACGATTTTATGTTGTGGAGCTCTTAAAGGTGTTTTGGGGTTTGTAGACTCAGTCATGACATATAACACCTGCTGCCTGCTAGTGATCAAGAGAGTGGAATCCTACAACAAGGGGATGCAATTCCAAAGAGTTTTTTAATAGTTACAACTATAATATAATTATAATTAAAAATGACAGGACAATATCAATCAACATCAGGGGTGTCTTCGAGGAGGGCAGCAGGTTTTCATTTCAGCCACTATTAATAACCAATTACCAGTGCTAATGCATCACAGTATGACACCTTGATTTTAACTGACTCCCTTTATAATTGTTTAATTTTTCTTTAAACAGCAGCCTAACAGTAATGAGATTCAAAGCAGACTAACAGAATACCAGACTAGCTTGATCCCTTTTGCACCTGTGACTATCATTTAGTAAAATATTTAAAAAGAAAAAAGTGTCTGAGAGATACTCGTCTGCTGTGGTAGTCCATAAAACATTTAAATGGCGCCAGATATGAACATTTAGCCAGATATGAGCAGTTTTGAAAATGTCTGGTGTGGGAGAATCCGAGGAGTAAGAAGCCAAATAATTAAATAAACATGTAACATCAACAGTTAAATACGAGATTGGCTGGCATGAAAATAGTGGCCTCCCTCCAGGACTGTCTGAAATTCTCGAGTTTACTGGTTATCTGTTGGCACATTTTGCATCTCATTATTGTTTGGCTACCAAATAAGAAAAAAAGAAACAATGAAAAAATGAATGGTGCAAGATCTGAAAAAGCAGGTCAATTAAAATTAAGGCAAAAGATGCCAGTTTTATTAGCAGCAGTAATGAGTTACTATAAAGTGGCAAGAATGAAAACCGTCAGCCACTATGGCCCTCCTGGACCAAAGTTTGACACAACTGTATATGTCACATAAAATATACATCCATATACACACTATTTCTTTTTTTTAGTTTTATTAACCACACTCAATTTATATCCCTAGTATATAATTAACTGAAAAAGGGATTAATTTCTTTAACAGTGAAAAAATATAATGTAAAAAAAAGAAAACTAATATTACCTAAAAACATAAAATTAATCTTTCCATCTTTATATATTGATACACATAGCATAGTTTTACATCATATGCTGTAAATTGTAATTGAGTGGCTGTTGTATTGGCCTTAATAAATGTGAGCAGACCATCTCTTGATCTGACAGTATTGCCCTCTTGTGGTCAACATTTGTATTTCATCAGCAGGCTAACTAACCACTGTTAGTTTTCCATATGATATTTTACATTTTTTTAAATCTTTTTTTCAATTTCCCAAAAATCTGTTTTTTATTATTCAAGATCAGAGATTCACTTAAGCAGTCATTCTCCAATGACACTCCAGAATGAAATGGAGAGGAATGCATCTGGATTGAGGTAAAGTGTTACGAATTATCAGACCCAGTAATTTATTTTTTTATTTACTGATATTGATGATAATACACACATTTTGTTTACACATGCAAGTTCATGTTACCTAACATGTTAAGGTTTAATATATATTTTTATTTTGGAGAAATATTGTCTTTTCAATTCTAATTGCAATAAAGCCTTTTATGATAGTTCAGGAGTTTTTGTATGGGTACAGTGGGTAGTGCTGCTGCCTTGCAGTTAGGAGACCCCGGTTCGCTTCCCGGGTCCTCCCTGTGTGGAGTTTGCATGTTTTCCCCATGTCTGCGTGGGTTTCCTCCCACCGTCCAAAGACATGAAGGTTAGGTGTATTGGCAATCCTAAATTGTCCCTAGTGTGTGCTTGGTGTGTACACGCCCTGCCCAGGGCTTGTTTCCTGACTTGTGCCCTGTGTTGATTGGGATTGGCTCCAGCAGACCCCCGTGACCCTGTAGTTAGGATATAGCAGGTTGGATAATGGATGGATGGATATATATATATATATATATATATATATATATATATATATATATATATATATATATATATATATATATAAAGCTTTTCCATTTTTTACATGATCATTAAGATCAATTACAATTAAAATTAAGAAGTAACTTAAGTGAAATTTTCTTGTTGAAGCGTTTATAAGGAGACATATTTTTACAGTATAGATTATTTTTGGATTAGTTTTTTGTTGAAGAAGAAATGCTGCCACAATTGTCCACACTATATTTTAATGAAAAGGCATTGTCTTGTTTTTATGATGGAAATGTATATTTAGTAGATGTGAATTAATATAGTTTATGAAACTATTTAACGTGGGATTTTGTTCTTTTTTTGATGCAGGTATATTCAAGAAGACTACAATTCCTAGGCTCTATTGAGCCAATGGGTCTGCAGACATGCAGAAGATCAGTGATGTTGTTTTTGGATTGCCTGTAATTCATGTATTATACTGATAATTATATTAAAATTATATTCTATCTATTACCTTGAAACATAATGTTTGTGTAGTTATTCAGGTATTTACCAACATAATGGTTTTGAAGGATGGCCAGGTCCCATGCCCAGCCAGGACGCCCCTTCAACACTGGATCTGGGGTGGCAGCCATGGGATGCACTCTACGTCTCCAGGAATGTGTTGTTGCAGCCCTCCTGGGTTACATTGGGGCCACAGGTGTGGGACTTCAGAACTCTGACCTTTTGCACTCCGTGGCTACCACCCGGAGGAGCTGCACGGCTTTACGAGCCTCTGTGGGCTGGAATGCAGCCACATGCGGAAGTGCAGCCTAATTAGGCCAATTACCACCTGGAGCACTTCCGGGAGGGCTACAAAAAGAGCTTGCAGCCACTACTCAAGGGCCAGAATCGGGAGGAAGAGGACGAGGTTGCCTGGGAGGAGTTTTGGTGCCAGAGGATTGTACTGTGTGGAGTTAAATGCTTGTGAGACTGTGTATTGCCTGTGGGGTTCACGGGAAAGAAGTGCCCCACAGGTGAAGAAAAATAAAAGTCTTTGTGCTTTTACATGTGACTCTAGGTCAGTCCGTGCCGGGTCGGGTGCAATATAGCGCCTTCTTATTACATGGTAAAATAGTGGAATGTCACCTAAAATCACATTTGTATTTTTTGCTTCTCACTTTCCAGTATAAAGTGAAATATATTTAAGCTCATTCTTTGACACTTAAAATGTGTTTTTAATTAACCAAAGTGGTAGCACTGCTGCTAAGAACAAGGAGATCACGGGTTCACATCCCAGGTCCTCCCTGCGTGGAGAGCGCTTTGAGTATTGAGAAAAGCTCTATATAAATATAAAGATTATTATTATTAAGGAAATATTCTTTGTTAATTATATGCTGGTGTAATTTTATTTCTTGCTGTGAAGAAATCCTACAAGCCACCATTATGTATGAATCTGTACTTCAAGTGGCATGGTTTGGGTTGGATTCTTTATCATGACAAACCACCACTTAGAGGCTTTAGCTCTTTCAATTCTGAACTCAGATTAAAAAGTGCAACAGATACTGTGGATTTCACATGAACGCTTCACATTATATTTAAAATATGCACATACCTTTTTTAAGTTTAAATGAAACAAAACAAGCAAATGAAAATATTGCTTGGTAAGAATAGAAAAGCAGACACTGCTTTACATTTTTATAATTCTCTGAAAAGATGTATGACAGCATGACAGTCTAGCACAGGCATAACTTAAAATGATTTGTGATTAACAGTACGTCACTCATGGAGCAGGGTCTGGTTGTTTAAATAGATAAAAGAATATTGAATTTTTGCATTTTTTTTCCTCTGGTTCCTTTGAGCAACACTGGGTGAGATTCTGCAATATTGTGTTAATAATTAACAGTGTTATGTCATGAAATTGTACCGCATCCCTTGCAGAAAGCTATCTGAAATGGGATGCCATCCATCGCAGGGTATACCCATGCACACACTTGTCCACACTCACACCCAAAGAATTTAAATTTGAAAGTGTACCTAATCAGCCTGTTTTTAGGATGAGGGCAGAAATAGGAGTGCCAAAGATTCACAGACATAGGTGGAACTTTGTGCAGTCTGTGACTGAGCCAAAATATCAACCAAGTTCATGTACTGTATGTGGGAAGTAGAAGCTTGCTTAATGATTTTAATTTTTACTCAGAAAAGATGCCTGGCTTTCTTTTGCTGACAGCAACGCAACTGCTTCAAAATGTTATAAAGTGTGCCTGTATTATTATTATTATTTTAAAGAATACTGCAGACATTCACATATACCTTTGAACCTGCACAACATAATTTATACACATTGGCTCAAGCCTGGATCTCAAGGAGTGCCGACTTTGACATCATGGATCAGAAGGCACATATTAATTCAGCGTGAGCAGGAACACTCAAGAATAAAACTGAATAAAAAAATTCACATCTACAGTCATTCTCAGTCACGCACAACACTCACATCCACGTCCACAGTTTTCCCAGTCTTGTTC
The DNA here is from genome assembly GCF_016835505.1 of Polypterus senegalus. Classification (NCBI taxonomy): domain Eukaryota; kingdom Metazoa; phylum Chordata; class Cladistia; order Polypteriformes; family Polypteridae; genus Polypterus; species Polypterus senegalus. The sequence continues at coordinate 102,466,146 of NC_053158.1, read as the reverse complement.
GTGCACAAGATCTGACACTGTTTTCAAATAAAGTATCTATCTATCTATCTATCTATCTATCTATCTATCTATCTATCTATCTATCTATCTATCTATCTATCTATCTATCTATCTATCTATCTATCTATCTAGCTAGCTAGCTATCTATCTATCTATCAATCAATCTAAAGAGAGGGTGTAACAAAACAAGTTTGTACCACGTCTTTATTTGAAAACAGCATCAGATTGTAGGAGGGGGTGTGTGTGTCTGGAAGCTTGAACATGAATCAGACAATAAAACTGGGGGACTGCAATGAATAAGCAAACTCCAGTTTTATTTTCTCAATGACGGTCATGCTCTAACACCCCCACGATCTGACTCTAAGTAACAGCGGCATCGTAAATTCACACCTGATCTGATGCTGTTCATTTTCAAATAATATTGCATTAGTGCGATGCTGTTTTCTGATTAATTTTATAACCAATGTCCCATATATTTGTCTCTTTCTTTTTTTTCTCCGTGCTGCATCGACATCGTGCACCAGAAGGCGTGAGCTTATTCAGTGCAGCAGGAACACTCAATAAAACTGAATAAAAAAAATAAAGTGACGGTGAGATACGAAGAAGGCAGATTCATCAGCGTTTGTGTGTCAGCTTTTATCCCTCCAGATCAGAGAATGTCCAGTTCAATCTGGCTCTTACATACAAAGGACGGTGCATGTGCCCAAAACATTAACATTTATATGTTACTTACATTAAAGCCAGATCGAATGTTATTTACCTTTATTTATTTACTTACTTCCTACAGTCACAAGTAGAGTGCAGAGCTTCCCATGTACATATGCAAGTGCATTTTTGATCCGATGTAGAACTGTCGTCATTATTTGAGTTTACCTCTGATATAGCGCGTCAATGTGAATACAGCAGTGTCAAATGGGTTAGCTGGGATAGTTAAGACAGCTGAGAGAATAAAACTGAATAAACAAAAAAAAAAAACAAAGCTAACCTTTACAAGTATCATAAATTAAACCGGCTGTTACAGACTGGAATCAAATGTATGTTTTTATTCTAAAATAGTTAGAATACGAGCAGCTCACTTCTCAAAACGGACTTGTCCGAGATCAAACCCATGAAGCTTTGATTACCAGTCAACCGTTGATGCTGTTGCGCCACCGAAGCTGTTGTAGTAACTGCGTGTCAATGTCACAACCTAACGTGGGTTGTTTTTCTGCAGTTATATTTTTGAATGGAAGCACATTTGTTCTGTTATATTTGTACCTTTTGTGAAAGTGTTTCTTCGGTATTTGGAATTCAGGCTTCACAGATTATACACTTCATGTGTACATTTTGTCAATTATTACTAAAACATGAAAAATGTTTCTGTTTTAACGATGTGTTTACATAGATTGTTGTAGACACGGAACACACATGAAATGGAAGTGTTCCAAATAACGATATAGTATTTATAAGATGTGCCATTTTGCTTGTCTTCTCACTCTATACAACACTAAGCAACTGACACGCAGGTAAACAGACTTGAGCTAGGAAAACTGTGCGGGGTGGGGGATGTGATATCAGGCTGTTTGCTGCTTATCAACACATTTAAAGGACAAAAGACCCTGACGGAGAGGTGTGAAGTGTTTTAAGGTGGGACGGATCTACGAGTTTTTTCATAGGCTTTCTTAATTCTAGTGTTAAGGACTACAATTCATCTAGAGTGATGGAGTTAGAACATTACACATGGTGCTAGAATTTGAAACTAACTGGGCTCTAAGATCAAGAAAATTAACGTACACGGTAGAGAGTTTTACCAATTCTGACAGAGTTTTCTCCACAATGGTCTAGCAACCAAAGTTCACAGGCTGATGAAAAATTTGAAAGACAGGCATCATCATATTATCAATCAATTTCCAGTGAGATGTTTCAGAGATGAACTTTGGCGACTGACAAAACTCTCCACAGTGTGTATGGAAGCTGAATGTAAACTTTGCTGAGTGTTTGCTACTGGTGAACGTGAACTTGAGAGCAGGCATTAGGTCACAAATAAAACTAGCCAGAGGTCAGTGAGCATATTTAGATGTTCAAGCAACTTTATTAATGGTGCCTTAATGATCCATTCAAATGATCTTTTAATGTGAATATTTTCACTTTCCAAAATTTTTTATTTCTTTGCATAGCAAAAATTGATATTTAAACTGATAAAAAGGAACCATGGGTGTCCACAGAAAAGTTTGCACAGATGGGTCAAAATTTTCTGTGAACCACAAAATGAATGAATATTTATAGAGACCAATATAACTGATAAGAAATGTGAATGATATTTAACAGCAGTATTAGAAAATAACCCTAAATGTCATCTAATTTCTAAATTTTAAAATGCATTTTTTACAGGAAACTTTTCAGTTAGTGATATCATATTCCAATCAAACTGGTCTAAGGCTAAGATTGTGAAGCTGAATAATAATATACATGGCTGGATGTACCATCAGGGTGATCTGGTTGTGCACCCTGTGGCCCAGTTTGCAAAACAGCCATAGCATATGTGAAAGAAAAAAATGGCCAATAACAGGAAAAGTCCACACTTTCATCTCCAGCACAGGCGCTTACAGATGCTATCCAGCACACACCTCTGACCCACTTTGATCCTTGGGATAATGAACCTGTCCAATCAGATATAAATAAAAAGCATTTATAAGAGAAAATTATGAATCCTAGCTGGTTGACATAAGTGGAACATGATTACAGAAGGTGTCTCATAGGTTTCCCTTACAAGAGTTTAAATCTAATGTGTTACCAAACTGCAAAATAGAAAATAGACAGTCATTCAAAACAAGAGCCCAGTACTGCAGCAAAAAGAAATGTAAATAAAAGAAAAAAAATAAAGCTGTACCAGACATTTAAAAAAAAGTAAATAAAACAATGATTTGAATAAGATGCAAATGCTGCAGTTGAGACTAATGAGAATGACCTTGCAGATAGTCAAGAGAGGGCTGGTATGACCGCTTCTAGCAGCTTTAACATCAATGTGCAGTCCAGTAATGTTGAGTAAGAAACACAGACATGAGCTACCAACAGCAAGGCAGACAACAAGGCAACTGCAGGAGAAAAAATGCATAAAACAAAGGCAAACACAAATGAAGGACACCTTTCTGGTCTTTTAGTTTTCTTAACCCAAAACACTCAATTACATATCATCAAAGTGGCATTAGCCTATTAAAATTCTTAATTGATGTTCGTTAACTTCAGTATCAAAATAAAAGTTGAATCCCAGCAGATGTGATGTTGCACTCATCTGTTTTATTACATTCATTATAATACACAAGCAAACAAACAAAAAAGTCCAGATAAATGTTGACCCAACACAAAGTTTGGCACCTTTTCCTACTTAAATTCCTGTACCCGATTTATTATTTGCGTATGTGATTTTCATAATTTGTGACTACATAATGTCTGGTGGGGGCTTATTCAATAGAGGTAGTAACCCACTTTGATTATATGGCAGTTAAATCCCTGCTGTTTGAACAGATGTAGCGCTTATTTTATTCTTATTTAAATGTAGTGAGAAATCAAGTAAAATGACACCTTTTATTGGCTAACTAAAAAGATTACAATATGCAAGCTTTCGAGGCAACTCAGGCCCATTCTTCAGGCAAGATGTAATACAGAAACTGGAGCTCCCTGTATTTATATAGACACTAGGACAGATACAACATTGGAAAACCTTTAAGTGAGACATCTTAAATGTAAAAAATGAATAGACCTCTTCAGGTTAAGATTAATTTAGCAAGAGAGGAGGACAATACATAGTCAAGATCTTTTGGATAAGATAACCATCCAACAAAGTCTTTTGAAGTTTCTGAAACTCATTTTAGTGAATCTGATGTAAAGTTCTGGTCCAAGCAATAGAGAAATAATTTTTAATTATGCCATGGAACCATCTACTCTCTAGATACTGCCATTAGTGTAATGGTTGCTCTGGAAAAGAAATAGTTTGTAAAAAAAAATGTATGGATGGACACTAAATCTTTTCTGTTTTAGAAATTAAACATTCTTTTTGCTATTTCAACAAAAATGTGAAGACATTATAATGTAATCCTAAATGAAAATGTATTTTTTGATATTGCTAATATTATAAAAGAACTGAATGATGAAGGATTAGATCAACCACCAAGTTTGACAACCATCAAAGCAATTGTCATTTGAGCAATTTCTGTAATAACCAAAAATTATGCAACCTATTGTGTACAATAAAAACAGTGAATCCTGTTTTTATAAATATACAGTATGTTTTGACTTAAACAAGTTGGTTAAGTTTAGAATTAATGCGTGGTTAAATTCTGACATTCTTAAACAATTGACCACAGACTGCACCATATCCACAGCTAATTTATAAAAATAAATTTCAGAAAGTTTAGAGCTTCCACTGACTATGAGGTAAGGTGTAATTGTTTTGATTCCAAAAACAGATTAAGACCCCAGAATTAGGTAAATGGTATTTATTTTTTCAAAAATTTATTTTTCTCGAATAGTAAGTGATACCCAATGAGGTTTCATGAAAGACAGATGCATAGTGACATTGTTTAGTTCTGGGGATGAAATATTTTCATCTTGACACTAATAGTTCAATACTTACAGCCAATGGTAGTTTCCATTTTTTTAATTTTAACAGAGGAATACAACAGGGATCCCAATCATTTAAGCTCTTTTTTTAATTATTGCAGAACTGCTGGTTATTCTAATTGAAAACTCAAATACTGAGTCAATTTATTGTCATTATACTTTAGAAAAAAATTGAAATTTTTCCCTACTTCTGCTCCTGTAGACACATCAAAAATTAAGCAACAATTCAGTAACTGGTACTATGACGTAGCAGTCACCACTAGACTGTCATGCTGCTATATAGCAATAGTGCTAAATAATATCAAAAATATAAAAAAAGGCATCCAAATCAAGTTAAAAATTATTAATAATAAATATAATCATGTAGCACATAGTAAAAAAAAAAATCAAACAGCAACCAGGTAGTTTAAGTAACTTAAATGGAGAATGGTCAGCAACGTCGAACAAGATATGCATACATAACGACATCCTGGTTATAGTCGAAGCAGATAATTGTTTTCGGATTAAACAATATAATGAGCTGGGAAAGATTTTTTGCAAGACAGCTGGTACTTGAATTAAATAATTAAATAATAAATGCCGGATGGCAGGGAATCAAACTCCAAATTTGTGGGGTCTGAGCTGATACAAAGAGCTTTCTTTCAGGAACTCTTGTCCTTTATTGATGGGAGTGTGGCTTCACTGATGAACTGGGATGCTTTAATAATGCTGTGGTCAGCAACTATGCAGATCCCATAAATGCCTGTGATGTAGCTTGTCACTAAATTTCTCACTATGCATTGTGATAAGACGCTATATAGTGCCTGATCCGACACAGATTGGACACGGAAGGCACATGTAAAAGAAAAGACTTTTATTACTCTTCAGCTGGGGGGCTCGTCTTCCCCGTCCTCCCCCCAGCCACAACACAGTCCCAAACACCAGCACAGCACAAGCACTCTTCTCTTCCTTGGCACCACCACTCCTCCCTCACAACCTTGTCCTCCTCCACCCGACTCTGGCCGATGAGTGGTGGTTGCTGGCACCCTTTTATAGGTCACCTGGAAGTGCTCCAGGTGTTTGATCACCAAAATCCGGCGGCACTTCCAGGTGTGATGAATCTGTTGCCTAAACAGGCGCAGGAGTCCCAAACACAGCACCCCCTGGTGGTACCTGCGGGACCCAACAGGGCTACCCCCAACTCCAATTCCCAGGGAGCCCTGTGGGAAACTGAGGCATTACACCAGCCCAGGGAGGCGGCCATCTAGCGTCCAGGGGGAGGTATTGCACTGTCCAGGGCAGCTCCCACTGAATACAGTGTGCAGGGGCGTCCCAGCTGGGCATGGACGCCAGGCACCTGCCACGGCATATATTGCGGTTAATGAAGATCCAAGAGTCGGATTAATTTTCTCAGCTTTTAACAAGGAAATGTGGCATTGAATGGCCATGAAAGATCCTTGGTGATCTAAAAACTTAAGGCCACTCACTTTAACTACAGCATTTGCATGAATATCCATTAGTGCGTGACTCTTTTCGGTCTCCTAGTCTTCAATCAACTGCTTCATTTTACTGTTGTTAATGGACAGATTGCTTTTACTGCATCATTCTGTAAGAGGTTCAACTTTCTCCACCTGTAATCTGCCTCATCATTGTTATTAACCAGACCTGCTACTATTGTGTTATCAGCAAGCATGATGACAGAGATTGTGTTATGTTTGGCAACTAAATTATATGCGAACACATAGCCTCTGCTGGTGTGAGACTTGCCATTCAGGAGGTACAAGGCATGTTAAAGTAGAAGGACAAGGTAAAGTCTATAAAGAGAATTCTCAAGAAACTCTTCTTTTGGTCAACATCAATTAATGCACTGTGGATGACTATTGAAATTGTGCCCTCCACGGATTTGTTTCTGAATAGGCAAACTGAATTGAGTGCAGTGTATCATTAATTTAAGGATTATTTAGCCATTGTGTCAGGGCTTTGTGCTAGTTACATTACAAGTAAGTATCTATCTATCTGTCCATCCATCCATCCGTTTTCCTGAGCTCAATTTTCTTTGTGACTGTAAACTTGACAATCACTAAATTGCTTAACCCATTAAGACGTTCATACCAAGGTCCAGATTTTACTAATTTTTCATTGCCATAGCTTTGAAAGTTTAGCAAACCGGTGCCAGCATAACACTATATTACATGCATACCTACCTAAATGTACTTAATCCAATTCAAGATTATAGGGCAGTGAAGTAGAACCTGAAAGCACTTGATGCAATAAAAGGAAAAAACAGGACAGGGAGCCAGTCCATCAGGGAGCACACACACACACACACACACACACACTCTCACACTCGGCCAATTTAGAACCACCAGTTTGCCTAAAAATCCCATTTTTGGAGGAAAATCCCCACAGACTTGAAGTGAATGTTCAGAATTTGTAAAGACAATGACTAGACATTTGAAACCAGGACATTGGATCAGGGAGGAAGCAGTTTTAACCACTGCAGTCCTTATAGTGCCCACTGATATGTTTAAAATGCCCAATTTAGCACAAAGCCAAATATTTTTAGTATAAATAATTTATATCATAAAATATAAGAATTTTATAAAAGCGTTATTTTTCATTAAACTAACCAAAAGCAAATAAGAATTATATCAAACACAGTAATGAAAATATAAAGAGAGTAAACCATGATGAAAATACTTACTCGAAGCAATTATGCTCTACAAATTCAATATGATCCTTATAATAGAGTGGGGCCTACTCAGGCTGCGCTGCTCATGCTAATAGGATTCTAAATTTACAGACACTTGAATGGCCACAATGTCGCCAAAGAAGTGTAGGTGTGGTACAGAATGATGCACGAAAAATAAGACTCTGTTGTTTCAATTTAGCAATATTCTATCTCACAGCTCAAAATCTGTAATTTCCAAATGGAGACTAAAAATAATCAACATAAAAGACTAAGCGTCCACTTGTGTTTATATAGAAGACCATGAAAATAACTTGTGTACAAAATTTGTAAGAAGCGGTAAAAGTAAATTTATGTTTCTTTTATTACTTTAGAGTAAAGTTTTACTTGTTCATGGTCACAAAATCTTGTGGGTTTATCTCCCTAAAGTAAACATATCAGAAATATGGAAGACATCAGAGATGACTTTAACTCTTCCAGCTGCATTGGAAACTCTTCTGTGTCTGTGTGCTTCCTCTTTATGTCACCTTTTGCCCCAGTATCTCCTTGCCAACTTGGCATCCCATCAAGCAACTTAAAAGAATTAATTTTGAATTGTATGGGCAAACTGAAATAAACTCTTTTTGGGTGGGTTACAGGATTAATGATAAAAAATGAGTTTTATTAATATAGCACCTGTTAAGCTATCTTGGTGGAATGAAAATTATTAAATGATTAGTAAACATCCTTAGTAATTCACCTAAGTCTTTTTACAGATTGGATATTAGATTAATTATCTATCTATCTATCTATCTATCTATCTATCTATCTATCTATCTATCTATCTATCTATCTATCTATCTATCTATCTATCTATCTATCTATCTCAGATTGGATATTAGATTATCTATCTATCCATCCATATACCCATCCATCCATCCATGCAATATCAGGGTTAAGGTAGAGACACCGAATCAATAAATCTGAGTGCCCACTAACCTCCACTCACACACATACTCATATCAGGTCATTTTAGAGTAGCTAGTCAGTCTATAGCTTGCTGTATTCTTAGTTGGAAGTGTACTTAATAAGAACAAATTGAATTGTGAAGAAGTCATATATAATTTATATCATACATGACTGTAACAAACTAAATATGGTTCATAATATTTGATTGTGTGGTCTATTTTAGTGTTTTTAGTTTAGAATTATTTAGATGTAGCATTTAAGCGAATAAACTGTGTGCTTAAAGCTCATAAGGGAAAGCTGACATTGTGTGATCAAAGTGTTCTGTAACCGAAACAGCAGGCAGGTACAAATGAGCTCATTAGTCACGAGACCAATAATTCATATGTTTTTTCTAAAGACAAATGAGATAGTGAAATGACAATGTGTTTGAAGAGTGTTGAATTCTATTATGCATTTTACACAAATAGGCAAGAACTCTGGGATAAAGAAGTATAAGGAAGGGTTATTATTTATTTTAGAAGGTATATGTGCGCAGGTAAACTAACCACTTTGTATATGCGTATAAGAAAATGTGAGATAGGGGTTTGGGTCTTTGTAAGTTAATATGTGTAGCCTCCTTAGCATTACAGTTTTTCTCAAAACTAGAAAAATTATATATTTATTAAATCTGATCTTTCTACTGTAAAACGTGCAAAACACTAATATTACAAAGTCAGAAATATAGAAAGTGTAATAATGATACAAATAATAATAATGAATAATAATAAAAATAATGCTAATACCGTAAGAGATGCCCCTTCGGTCTCAGCTTTTAAATCCCAGCTGAAGACTCACTATTTCAGTTTAGCATATCCTGACTAGAGCTGCTGATTAACTGTACAGACTGCATCTCTGTTGTTAGTGATTAGCACTAAAACATAAGTAACATGATAGTTATAATTTGTTACTAACCCTCACCTGTTCTGTTTCTCTTCTCCGTACTCAAATGTGGCACTTGGTGCCACGGCCCACCAGTCAAGTTGTTTTGCCTGCCTAAGGTAAAGTCATTCCTGATAGAAAATCACAGGAAACGTGGGAAAGATGGATCCTTTCATCGGATTTGCTGGCCCAGCACTGTTTCAGCTGTGGAATGGCCAAATGGGGGAGGCAGCTTGATGGCTTAGGTCTCCAAGACTCTAAACAAATCCAAATCATATTATGTGATGTCATCTACTGTTAAATTCTACTCCATACTTCTACAATTTTTATTTTTATACTGTATTGAGGATTTGCTCTGTTCTGTGTATTGTACTGTATTTTACTGACCTCCTTCTTTTTTACACCCACCCTACCTGGAAAGGGGTCTCTTTTTGAACCGCCTTTCCCAAGGTTTCTTCCATTTTTTCTCTTCAAGGGTTTTTTTGGGAGCTTTTTCTTGTCTTCTTAGAGAGTCAAGGCTGGGGCTGTGAAGAGGCAGGGCCTGTTAAAGCCCATTGTGCCACTTCTTGTGTGATTTTGGGCTATACAATAAATAAGTTGTATTGTATTGTATTGTATATACTATCAAAATGTGTCATTTGTGTGGTATATCTTGAAACACAGTGAAATACACAAACTAACAACACAGTCGTGATAATAATAGCATGATTCCTTGTGGATTTTCCTTCCAGAATGATCAACTCTTGAACAGCACACTGCATATGTGCAATTGACACGAGTGTCACTTTTGGATTCATAAGAATGACTTTCAATTTCCCTGCCTGAACACAGATTCACTTTGTCATCACTGCTTGTATGACTGTCAAGAGCATGCAACATCTGGACTGTTGAAAAACATTTCTTACGAGATGCCATTATGAGTTTAGGAGAATTTGTGTCTGCACTGTTGCTTATGTAACACTCAGGCCTGTCACTTATGCCAGACATGCCTATACCGTTACCCGAGAAATGCTCTGCGCTAACACTGTTGGCACTTCTACAGCCCAAACAATCCTCAGGTCTAATGCTTATGCAAGAAGTATCTATGCAGTTTGCCCAAGTGAAACTTGGGACTAATGCTTTTAGCACTGCTTTTACAGCCTGAGTGATGCTCGCGTCTAACGCTAAGGAAGTTAAAGAGTAATCTCACTTAAAGTGAACCAGACCAGGGGAAGCTATCTGTTGTACATCTTCATTTGATACAAGATCAAAGTTAAAATAACACTCAAAGACACACTATAGGATTTTAAAAAATCATTTTATGAGACATTATAACTCCCAGAGAGAGAAGACAACTCTGTTTGCCATCTACCATCCCATCACCCTCAAGCATCAAACCTGTCTTAAGAAAACAAAGACTGCAATGACTAAAGCCACAGCCACCACCTGATATGAAGCTTGCTGTATAGCCCCAATTTGAATTGTTCTGGTTTTGTGCTTTTCACATCTAACATTTATGCCTGTATATAGTAAATAAACATATTGTAATGACCCGGCAGCAAGCGCTGGCGGAGTGACGCCGTATGGGTAATTTATGTAAATAGTTTGTGGGGAATTTATGGGTAATTTATGTAAAGCTTATTGTTGTGTCGAAATTAACTTAGTAACCTAATTGTCTTTCTTGTTGTAAGTGTTGTATGTGTTTGTGCTCAATCAGTGGGGTGGGTTGGGTTATCGCCGTCCGGGGTTGTTGTTATTGTAAATAGTCACCATCAATGAGAAAGATGGCTCTGTAAATGACCTTGACCATGGCTATACAATGAGTTTTAAGCTTTATTTTACTGGCTATCTGTTAATAAAAAGATACAACAGGACAGAGCTGTATCATTGCTAAGATTCTATCTAAGCAATTATTGCCGAGACACTCGGAGTCGTGCGGTGTATGGGACACGAGTGCTCGTTATCTAAAGAGCTGGGTGCAGCTGCGTGCATAACGCTGGCAATCCGCTAGCCGACAGCTTGGGAGAGGTGCACGGCAGAGTTCGGCTCTAAAATCTTTAAAGACTCCACCACGGGTCGCTACAATATGTAATGATTGAAATAAAGTTCTGGTATTACCTTCCTGAAGTTGCCGTGTTGTTTACAGCAGGCATGTCAAACTCGCGGCCCCCGGGCCGCATGCGGCCCGCATGACAGATCCTAGTTAGCACTAAACTTGTACAAAATGATTACTATAATTTGTGATTGAATCATTCTGCATCTTCGGCGTTACTTATTGACTTTTCTTACTTCTGCCTTCTGACAAATGCACGTTTTCCCATGGCATTATGGTACCGGAAATGTCATCTGCTAGTATAGTTGCAGCCGCGAAGTCGCAACTGAAGTGCTAGGCTGCGGTCTCGGCCCACTACCGAACCGTGAGAGAACTGCCAGCAACGGAGACTCACTCAGTGAAGGGCTACAGCAAAAAGGCTGCCCCCTTCACTGAGGACATTTTTTAGAACGCTAGGCGGGCGGGCCTTTGCAGCAACACAGAGAGAGGAGAGACCGCGGTGAGAGAGTAATACAACAAAGTATTTTTATGTTTCTGACAATTTCCCCATATGACACGAGTCCACAGAAATATTGATACTACGAAGTACATTCAGCAGCAGATACTTTTATTACAACGAAGTGACCGTGAAATGCTTGAATGAATCATCCACAGAGCAGTTAGTTCTGTGGTCACAGCTCAGTAGTGGACATTTGCACAACGATCCCCAAACAGAAACACTGCAAAAAATGTTCTTTCTTCGAACATTCTTCATACTGTTTTTTTGCTGTTTTTGTTTTGTGTGGTTTTAAGTGATACCTTTTCCTTATTGCTCGTCAACATTTGAAAAACATCCACTGGAATGTAACTCATTGTCACCCTTCTATAGAAAAGGCATACTTGCTATATGCAAAAAAGAAGAAAAATCTTGGGTTGCAAACGTATGCGAACTGCTGCATTTGAAGACGCCGAAAAAGCCGTTTTTATGTGATTGCAGTGATGCTTGTTCAAGAAACATTCCAATTAATGCGGAAAACATGAGGTTTTTAAACACTCTTGGGACCCGGACAAACAATCTCACACGTGGCAATAGCGCTTCGGGATGCACTTCAGCGTGTCGTTCCCGTTGGGTGGGGTGGATCCCAGATCCCAAAAGAGTTCAGAAACCTCACAATATGAAGAAGAAGAAAAGGATAACTGTGCTGACCACAACATGCTTCCACATTCAGATAATGTTCGCGTTGAATTCATCCTGCCCAATTGAACGGCAGTGCTTCAGCCATTGGATTTGGGCATCATTTGCACCCTGAAAGTGTATTATCGCAAAGAAATGCTGAGAAAAATTCTTGTCAGCATAACTTGTAGATAGGAGAAGATTAAACTAACGTGAAAGAAGCAATTGAAGCTGCTTCCATTTCCAACATCTTATCCTTGTGATGCAAGTTTTCTGCAGTGACAGCAACCAAAATGAGATTACGGAGTAGACTGAACATAAGCAGCACACTTAGCGTGTCACTGTCTTCCATCCTCCCCAGGTGGGAATGTCTGGTTGCAGGAAAACAAGCTCAGGGCTCTCACTGATTCTGCATTATGGTAAGCTGTATAGTTTCTATTACTAAATTATAACTTAACTAGCAGAATACCCGCGCTTCGCAGCGGAGAAGTAGTGTGTTAAAGAAGGTACGAAAAAGAAAAGGAAAAATTTGAAAAACAACGTAACTTGATTGTTAATGTAATTGTTTTGTCATTGATATGAGTGTTGTTCTCATATCTATCTATCTATATATATATATGTTGTTCTCATATCTATCTATATATATATATATCTCTATCTATCTATATATATATGGATATATATGTATATATATGTATATATATATACCCGCGCTTGGCAGCGGAGAAGTAGTGTGTTAAAGAAGGAAAGAGAAAGAAAAGGAAACATTTTGAAAATAACGTAACATGATTGTCAATGTAATTGTTTTGTCACTGTTATGAGTGTCGCTGTGATATATATATATATAGCAAAATACCAGCTTACTTCGTATGTCATGTGTTAAAGAAGTTATGAAAAGAAAAGGAAACATTTTAAAAATAATGTAACATGATTGTCAAAGTAATTGTTTTGTGTATTTGGCGGCAGCGTCACGAAGTTGTTTTCGGTAGCTTCATCAGAAAATGTACCACGACGTCTGACATGACTCCTTTTTAGTGTTTTCTCACAGCTTGGATTGCTGCTGTCATATATATAAACACACACACACACAAACACACACACACACACATACATACATATATATACACATACATATCTTCATATCTACATATCTATATACATATCTACATATACACATATATATATACATACCTATCTACATCATATATACACATACATACATACATACACACACACAAATTATATATATGTGTGTATGTATGTATGTATGTGTGTGTGTGTGTGTGTGTGTGTGTGTGTATATATATATATATATATATATATATATATATATCTATATATATATATATATATATAATGTAGATAGGGGTGTGTGTGTGTTTATATATATATATATATACACATACATATACTTGTGTGTATGTTTGTATGTGTCTATATGTGTGTGTATAGCTTTGGTCACTGAGTGCAAGGGAAAAATAATAAAATATAGTCTATAAGTTATTAAACAGTAAAACATTAACGTTTTAAGAAGTACAGGTACATTGAGCACTACTGGAGTGGTTTCAGGTAAACTAAATTTTAAAGACTGTGTAACACAACAGGTAAGTAACTAACAGCAGCTAAAATGTATATGGATCATCTCTCGGTAGTAGATCCCTTTTGAAAGGCGCTACACGACGGCTGTGGTATAGAAATTACATTTTCTATGTGAGCGTTCAAATTTGTGCCTCTGGTAATGTGCCTTACCGGCATTTAAAGAAAATTAGTTTTGTGTCCTCTGCAGTGTTAAGAGAGAAAGGCTTTGGTTTGGGATAAAAGGAAAAAAGGTGTAAAGAAAGGAAAGTTGCCTTTTTCTTTTATATAGTATAGAGAGATGTGTTCACTGACGTTATGATCGCCTTTTGGGGACAGTCACGGTGGGTCTTGTGTAGACTGGTGAGACGTCCCTGCCATTAATCAGCTGTGATGGCACTGTCAGTCCTCCACTCGTGTGCGTGTCTTCATAATCCGAGGTGATGACCTCATAATCGTATACGTGCAAAAGAAAGTGTGAATCGCCTTAATATTATTTTTCCGTGGTGTAGAAAAGGGGTCCCGTGTTTGCACTTGTCTGGGCTATAGCGCAGGGGGAGGATGAAAAAAATTAAAAGTGCTCACTTTGACTTAAGGCAGAAGCGCAGTCAGCGTCTCAAAGGCCAGCACAGCTATGCGCGCGCTGGCTGCTCGACTTTTGCTGGGCAGGAGACCACAGTTTTGCAGACACGTTCATGATATCAAAAGTCTCAGCGCTCTTTGGAGGTCATTCATATATTATATATATAGCAAAATCCCCGCGCCTACAGCGGAGAAGTAGTGTGTTAAAGAAGTAATGAAAAAGAAAAGGAAACATTTTAATAATAACGTAAAATGATTGACATTGTCATGAGTGTTGCTGTCATATATATGCCTGCCTAAATAAGTCACCCTCGCTTTGCTCTTACTTTATTTACCGTTCATTTAATCATGGCTATTGGCGGAAAAATTATAAAATGGAAGGAGGATGGCTTTACCAAAACAATTATTGATGGCGAATCGATTATTCATAAAGCTTGAATTGGTGATGTTTTTCTGTGTTAACCTCATATTTTTCAGACTTCTTCTCAAACTAAGGTGGTGCGAGGGTAAAATGAATCGGGATGCGCTGATCAATGTAATCCGTGTACCAGGAAATCATGCATTGACAAAAGCTCCCTTTGCTTGTAATGCAAAGTGTGATTAAATGCATTATTTTTTAACGCGTTATGGAGCACATGCATCGAAGCTTCTCAGCTGTGCTTGTGCTAAGAAAAGGAAAGATTTTAAAAATAACGTAACATGATTGTCAATGTGACCTTTTGTAAGTAGTGCCTGGAGGATTCAGTGTGGAGAAACTCGAGAGATAGCATGTGTATTAACTTGTGGATTTTTCTGTGAGTATTTGGTGGCAGTCTGACGAAGTTGCTTCGAAAGACGGCATTAGCTGCGGAGCTCAGCTCAGACCGAAATTAGATGAATGGGAGGGGAGATGATGACGTGACTCCCCCACCCGCCTTAACTGTCAATCCCCCACAAACACAGTCTCTCGAATTTGCATAAGCACACCCCTTCACCTACAATTTTAACTTAGTTACAAAGTGATCAAAACTCTCGTTTATATCCTGCGTCCTCTCATTAAACTTGTATCCCGCATTACCTGTGGGCATGTGAAACGCCAGCAGTAGCCTGTCTATGAACTTAATTTAAAGTTTAGGTTTACACCTTGCTTTCTTTCCGAGGCAGCAACACTCATGAATATGGTAGTATATGTCACTGCCGCTTCTTATTGTTTTTCGCTGCCTTCTCAATTATATAATGCATGTTTTCTTAAGCGCTTTTTGGAGGTCTTCCTGGTTTTCTACGCACTGCGTTGACAATCAGTTCACGTGATTATGTGGGAGGCGTGATGATGTCACACGAAACTCCGCCCCCCCACGTCATTCCAGCTCAACTCCATTACAGTTAATGGAGAAAAATACCTTCCAGTTATGACCATTAGGCGTAGAATTTCGAAATGAAACCTGCCCAACTTTTGTAAGTAAGCTGTAAGGAATGAGCCTGCCAAATTTCAGCCTTCTACCTACACGGGAAGTTGGAGAATTAGTGATGAGTGAGTGAGTGAGTGAGTGAGTGAGTGAGTGAGTGAGTGAGTGAGTGAGGGCTTTGCCTTTTATTACTATAAATAATAATAGAAATGAAATGTAAATTGTGTATAAAACTGCCCTACGAACCCGCCCATAATTAATAAACTCCAATCTTCAACAACCCATCCGTCCCTGGAAAAATTTGCTTCCAGTAAAGCGGTCCTTGGTGTCAAAAAGGTTGCGGACCACTGGGCTACACTACTGGCTGGGCTGCTGAGACTGGCCACTGGGCAGAACTGACCATCACCAGTAGTAATAGCTTGCATATTTTCACGTTTTTTTTGCTATAGTTTTATGTAATTTTGTGCTAGTATTGTAATGAACAGTTAGTGCAGACTACGGCTGAAGATCTGAAGTGGACGTGAGAAGTTGGGGAGTTGTTTATTAACAGATTTTTGTGATTTTGAGTTTGTATAATTAGTGTAGGTCAATGGGCTTTTTAAATATCGGCTTATTTTACAATATTAACTTTGAAGTAAACTTAGTAAAGTAAAATTTGATTTTTGGAGGATTTGTTTTCCAACATGTATTCCTGAGTAATGAATTCAGTGAGCTTCTGTTAGATTGAAGTGGCTTCAAGTCCATGGTAAGGTACTGAAGTTGAGGTAGGCAGCCTTGGCCAGCTTTGACATACTGTATTCTTGCTTTGTATTTGAGGTCATCAGTGCTGAGTGAATGTTAAATATTTAAGTATTGCAGGACGTATATGAGAATCAAGGTTAATAGTTTAGGCATCTCACGTATTAACATGTCCAACAATTGTGAACGCTGGCCCCGGCACAGACAGACGGACAGCATATTTCTCCCAACACACTGTTTATTATATATACTATTTACAACTATAAATACGTGCACTCACGACCCCAGTGCCTTCAGCACCGATTTCCCCAAGTCCAGGCCACACAGTCCTGTGCCTCTTTTCTCCTGGCCGCCTCCAGTCCTTCCTCTCGCTCAGTCCTCTTCCACCCGACTTCCGCCTCTGACTGAAGGGAGGCGGCCCCTTATATAATGCTCCCAGATGAGCCCCAGGTGTTCCCGGCATTCCCTCCTTAGCCACGCCCCAGCGTGGCGGAAGTGTCGGCTGTCCTCCTGGCAGCTCTCCGGGCGCCACATAAAGTCTTCCCCCCAGCACTTCCTGGTGTGGCGGAAGTGCTGGGCTCCAGGGACAATTAGGCACCGGGGCGCCGCCTGCCGTTGGCCACGGGTCCCTACAGGGCTGGGCTTCAAAGCCCCCTACCCGAGGCCTCCTGCATAACCAGGATGGACGCCCCCTCTCGGTCTGGAGGAGGCCCATGCCCTCCTCTGGTCCTCCAAGGCGTCCCGGCCGGGCTCCAGCCCCGGCCAAGGACCACACGGGATAAACCGGCATCGGGGCGCCGCCTGGCGGTGGCCACGGGCCCCTACAGGGCTGGGCTTCCAAGCCCTCCACCCGTGGTCCCCAATAGAACCAGGATGGACGCCCCCTCGCGGTCTGGAGGAGGCACAAGCCCTCCTCTCGTCCTCCTGGGCGTCCCGGCCGGGGACCACACAATATAAAAGGTCCTTTGAGGTTAAAATACCTTTTGTGAACAGTTTTTTCACAATAAAGCAAAGACTCACCTTGTTAGTGTTTATTCTGCTTGTTAAGATTTGTCTTTCACTTCTCTATCAAGTAGGCACAGAATTAAATGACACTTTGTTTTACAAATAAGCATTTAAAGCGTACCTTGGGGACATGAACTTTGAGAAAACATTGATAATTTATAGTTAATATTGTAAAAACACTCAGGATTCACAATGTATGTAATTTAATTGTAATCTCTTTATTGTACATACTGTAACTTATGCAACATTTATACCGTTATAAATGTAATAAAGTTTAAAGTAGAAGATAAACATACTAGACTATGCTGAAAGTTCAAAATGGACACGGAGAAGCAGAGAAGAACAAGAGTTTTTTGAAGATGGTGACCAAAGTGTTCCTTTGTTATCAGTTAAGACTCAAGAAAACATCCTGTTGTTGTGCAACTCAGTATTTCTAATGGAAGTTGTCACGAAATTTTCATGCAAGAACTTAATATATCAAATGCTAGACAAAGACAATGGCTTAATAAAACATCACTTGCAGCAACAATTTTATTGTTTCAGTTGTCAGTTTACTTGTAAACAGGGAAATGTGATATTAGCTCTCTGCTCAAAAGTGGAATTTTTTGGTTAGTCAGTGTACCACCCACCCCTTCCTGAAAACCTCACTAAAATATTTTGGTGCAACCAAATGCTGGACACTATAGACAGAGTGGGCATTTAATGCATTTGCACTTATGGCTTGCATCCACCACACCACTGGGCAACCAGACTAGAACTTATTTTCTCTGAAGAAGGGGCCTGAGTTGCCTAAAATGCTTGCATATTGTAATCTTTT
Organism: Polypterus senegalus; assembly: GCF_016835505.1. Lineage (NCBI taxonomy): Eukaryota > Metazoa > Chordata > Cladistia > Polypteriformes > Polypteridae > Polypterus > Polypterus senegalus. Next base: position 102,447,726 of record NC_053158.1, on the reverse strand, counting down.
TAATTAGCCAATAAAAGGTGTCATTTTGCTTGGCTTTTCTCAGTATCTTATATAACAGTCATGCTCTTTTTGTTTAAAAGCTATTATTTCCATGAAAATCTATCATGCAGGGTTGATGGCAGAATTGGCACTCCAGCCAATGCAAAAAAACCTCACACAGTTTAGTGTGGTGCTGAGGTGTCACCCCTTGCACAGCTGCACTCAAATCCTAATCAGGGTGGTTCATTGTGTTGTAGGTGCGGCAACTCTCTGTAATCAGTGCAACTCTCCCAACCTCAAACATCTCTTATGAGTAGGAAATTATCTTACATAGTCCATCTGATCATTCACAACACTTGATCAGTGTGGCATAGTGGTTAAGGCTCTGGACTTCAAATCCTAGGGTTGTGGATTCAAATCCTGCTACTGATACTGTGTGACAATGAGCAAGTCTCTTCACCTGCTTGTGCTCTAATTGGAAAAACAAAAGAAATGTAACCAGTTGCATCTCAAAAGGTGTCAGACAAATAAGAAAACGTAACCTGATCAGAGTGAATCATACTGTCTACTTACCATCCTCGAAAGAAACAAACAAAAGGCAACTTCAATGGGATAATTTACAATTATCTGTTAAATCTCATCTTTTTACTGTAAAACATGCAAAAACACTAAAAGTACAAAGTCAGTAGGGTAGAAGGTATAATAGTAATAATAATAATAATAATAATAATATGAACAGCACACTGCACATGTGCCAGTGACACAAGCATCATTTTTGGATTCACCAGAATCACTTTCGGCGTCACTTGCCGTTTCAGTTTCACTGCCTAAAGACAGATTCACCATTTCATCACTGCTCAAGAGAGATGTTTCTTAAACACCATTATGGTTTAGAAGAAGGTGCATCTACTCTCTTGCCAGGGTAATGCGTGGACCTGACGCTTACGCAAGGCACACCTATACCATTGCTTGATTATTGCTCGACACTAATTCTTTTTTGCATTTTTAGAGCCTGAGTAATCCTCGCATTTTATGTAGGACACGTCTCTACCATTTCCCAGGTGACACAGCTTTGCAGATTTTTTACTGCCCGAGTGATGCTTGGATCTAACGCTGAGGAGATTAAACAAAAATATATATATTTCATTACTTTGACGTTGTAATACCTAGCACACTTTTGAGTTAAAATAAAGAATATTTATTCTAACAATGCACCAATTCACAATTACAGCTGCCCTGTGGTGGACTGGCGCCCTGCCTGGGGTTTGTTTCCTGCCTTAGGCCCTGTGTTGGCTGGGATTGACTCCAGCAGACCCCCGTGACCCTGTAGTTAGGATATAGCGGGTTGGATAATGGATGGATGGACAATTACAGATACAGAAATCAGCCAAAATACACAATAATTACATAATTCTTTTTCCTTTTGTGTCAGACCCAGGAATGCTTTCATTGCCACACCATGTGTTCTGGGAAGCATTTTCGAACAATAGAAAAAGTAGGGAGGTCCTCCCTCTACAGCATCCTCTAATGATACCCAAGGATCTCAACAGGGATGAATTTCTGGACTCCAACTCCCAAGTATCTCGGCAATTATCCTGACTGGGTTACCACATGAGAACCACTGCCACCTGGTGTATGGGGGGATGGAACAACTTCCGACTCTCAAATTCCTCTAGTCCGTTCAATTATATCATTCCAACTGGGCACAAAGTTTTTCCTGAGACCTCTCTCTCTAACAAGGGTTTTTTGTCCAGAGATCTGCTTCTAACTGCATGTATTTTGTTCATGGTACCATTGAGATCATAGTGCATGAAAATCTCTGGAATGCAACTGTTTCTAAAATCCTGGAACTACCATTCCTGACCATAAACAATTGTATGCTGATCAGCAGTACTTGTTGAGTGTCTTGCTTATTTTGGTCCAACAATAACTAAAACTCTTGACCATGGCTGCCTGCTATAAATATTGCATTACATATTTTTTATTATTATATTTTATATATATATATATATATATATATATATATATATATATACTGTATATATGTTTATATATTCAAGGCATTCATAGTCTGAATCACAATCTGACTGTATGGGTGGTTACCTACCAGGTAACGCTTGTGGTTTGCCAGCAAGTCGGCTAACATTGGCCACGGTGCCCTCTTTCAGTTGCGAGAAGCAGATCATAGAATGGTTGAAATAGTTTTACTGTCAAATAATACAAAGAGAACGCGACACATGTTTCGCCCTAATTCTGGGCTCGTCAGGCTGACCAACCACAAGCGTTAAATGGTAGGTAACCACCCATACAGTCAGATTGTGATTCAGACTATGAATGCCTTGAATGTAATTACCCCGATCTACATACTGTCAAATAAACGAACCACACGCTGTGGCACAATGCAAGAAGCTTCGCCTCTAGCGCTGACGTCCGAGGTTTGATTCCCGCGAGGGGGTGCAGTGAGTGTGTATGCCTGATTAGCCCAGAATTAGGGCGAAACACATGTCGTGTACTCTTTGCATTATTTGACAGTAAAACTATTTCAACCATATATATATATATATATATATATATTGTGGTTTATGGCAGGCTTGTAATCCTGGCCAATACCCCCAGGCCGCCAGGTGGAGCTCTCTCTGCAGCATGGAGGTGCCCCGAATACCAGCAGGGAATCATGGACGATGGAGTTTTCCTTTACAGCCCTGCTGGATACCACAGGGGCCAACAGAGGATGCTGCAGGGAGGCCCAGAGAGTCGTATGTGCCCTATAACCCGGAAGTATGTCTTTGGCAAAGCTACAGGGGAAATGAAGCTGAAGAAGAGGACTTTTTATCTGACCCGGAAGTGATAGGAAGTCACATGGACTGAAGGACTGGAAACACTTCTGGGTTAGGGAACATAAAAGGACGATGGGAAATCCCAAACTTCGAGCTGAGCTGGGTGGAAGGGTGGCAACACGTCTGGGAGTAGGGGAGGATTGTATTATTATGATTATTAATTATTTGTATGAGTATTGTGGAGAAGAGGGTGCTTTGTGTACTGAAAATTAATAAAAACTCAACTTATTGGACTTTTACCTGGTGTCTGGCGTATTGCCTGAGGGTTCAAGAGGATGATAGCGCCCTCTATCTGTGACTATATATATATATATATTTTCAGTATATGTATATATATATATATATATATATATATATATATATATATATATATATATATATGGTGACTGCTGAAATCCAATCACTGGTATTCCTCACCAAACATTTCACAAGGAGAACACTGATCTACTGCATTAGTGATGAAAATTTTGGGGATCCATGTTCAAAGGTAGTTCTGCTATAGCCAGGGTTCATCCCAGGCATAAGTGTATTTTCTTATTATTTAATCTTTTTGTTGCCTTCTAGAAATTATTTTGTAAATTGTTTGTGTTTTCTTTCTGATTATATTTAATTATTTTTCAATTGGCATTTTTTGTTAATTTATTACATTTTATCAATTTTCAATTATCACAGGCATACATTGAAAAAATCGTTTTGATTATTTCATGCGATTTTTATATATTTTTGGGTACTGAATTCAAAAATGGAAACCATTTTTCTCCATAACATACCGTGTATCTATAGTTAATTAAATAGAAATATTTTATTTTCCAATGATAATTTGTTTGAATATAATATCTTCTAATATTAAAATAAAATTAATGCTTAAAGCAAAACAGTTATTATATTCGATAATAAGATCAGAAGATCAGATCCCTGCTTAAAATAAAGCTTTGACAATTGATTCTTGGCTTTGGTTTTTTTTACCATATTACTCTTCTAGTCCCACCATCCAAATATCCTACTTTCTCCTTAAAGATAGTACAGCTTTTCCTTTTAGTTATGCATTCTTGATTTTTGTTTTTATCATGCTGTACCAGTTTATGAAAAATGAAAGTGCCAAGTGCTTAATTAAACACTGATCAGTTCATTTTTCCAAAGCAATATGATCTTAAATTTATAAAAAAAAGTGTTATCACACACTGCCAAAGACCAACCCAAGACCCCATGAAAGCTGGGACACCATAGTTGTTGCCCTGCTCAGCCCTGGAACTTCTGTTGCAGACTACTGTAACATTTCACCTACCAAACTTTTTCAGGCTCTGAGAGCATCTAGAGAAAACAACAGCCAGAGCACCGAGAACAACTCATTTGTCTGCTGCATTTGTGGTTATTCGCATTATGGATTCATTTTTAACTTGTGCTTGTTTAACTGTTTACAGACTTTTTATTTTATTTAAATGCAATGCTCACTTACCTTATAAGTTTGAAGGTGGTGCTGTTGAGATCTCTGGTGAAGGAAACGGCAGGGAAGCTGCACTGATGTGCGTGTGTCCAAGCAATGCAGGTGAAGTTGTGGAGCTCTATGCATCTTGTCCAAATCTATGGATAAGGAATGGCATCCCGACCCAAGGTGGCAAGCTGTGTAGCAAAAGAATAAAGTTAGCAAAGTCTTTGCTGTGACTTAAAAGGTCCAAGAGACAGATTTACATACCAGAGAGTAACTGAAGTTGGGATGTCTGTGGCTGTACACACACATGTAGGTACATGAAGCAACCTGCATGAAAGGTGCTGGGAGAGGCATCCATTGAATTTGGAGGATTGAGTCCATCATTACTGGTGTGTGCATCAGAGTCCTTTTGAGCCGCCTGAATAAGGATAGAACTGGGCCTACGTAAGTCTCTATTATCCCCTAGAGCTTGAGAAGTGGTGATAATGCAGTGAGATGGTCATTAGTTTAACCTGAATTTTTTTTTTTTTTTGGAAAAAGTCCTTGATTTCTTTGAAAAGATTACAAAAGGGAGAAGGGAAAATAACCTGAATTGTTGCTAGGTTTTCTATTAATTTAGATTTTTTTCCTATATTTAATTATTTTAATTAATGTACATGGGAACTATGAATTGATGGTGATAATTCATGGAACATCAACATTTGATAGTCTTCATATTTTTGATAACACTTTTTTTAAATAAAGAACTATGCATTTTTTACAATTTTGTCTTTGTCTTTCTCACTCATCCTAGTGTATCCTGAGTACAACTATTAGATACACTATACAGGGTGGTCCAGATCTAATCATGCAGATCCAGATCATCTGGACGACTTTGATTTATGCGGGGACGATTACAGTTCAGCACAAAGACGATTCTTCATGTTGTCAGTTTGCACACTTCCCGGTGGTCTGGGATTTTTCGGGTGATTTTCTATGTAATAAACTTAATAAGTTGTAGCGTAATGAAAATTGCATAATTAGATCTGGACCACCCTATAGTTAGACTGCTGGAAGCAGCCTCCCATCAGAGCCTAATTGTGTATTTGTATGCTTGTTCTTTTATCTCTTCATAGCACATTTGTCAGCATGAGTTGGCTTCCTGCTGGACATGACTTATAATCACCACATTACGCATTTTGTTATATTTTATCTATTTTTTTTTTTGTACATTTTTTTTTCCAAATATTACATTGTTGAGAAAAAGAGTATTGGTACTGTGGTAACGTTGCTGCCTCACAGTAAGGAGATCATGAGTTCATGCCCCAGATCCTCTCCACATAAAGAGTGTTTTGAGTAGTGAGTAAAGCACTGTTAAAATAAAAAGAATTATTATTAAACCTGTCTGTTTTACCAAGGTGCCCATAAGAAATTAAACAGCATTGTTTTTTCAGTTTAGGGTTTTTGTGTTTGGAATAATTAAGAGTTTAAAAATTACTTTGTAACAAAAAAAAATCCTTTTATGCCTGTTAATTTATTACACTACATAATAGACTACAAAAGTGACACCTAAATGTGTGGCTTGCAAAATCACACAATGATAGCTCTGTGTCAATGGGCAGAATAATTGTAAAGGGATCAAGTCTTGTTAATTGTAAATACAGAACATGAAAGATATTTTCAAATTCTGTGGTACTTGCCTCATCATTATCAAAATGAATATAAAATAAGCTGTGTGTACCCTGCTTTGAGAAAGGCTCTGTTTGCCTCCCCACTAAAGTACGATTCCCTGTCTGATGTTTTCTTAATGACCACTTTTGCTAAAAATGTTTTTGCATAAATGTTTTCTTTTATGCAAATATACTTCAAGCTGCTTATTATTCATTGAAAAGAGCCAAGCCAGGACGAAGAGACGCATAAAGTAAGAAACGTGGCTCTGGTTATCAAGGAGTTTAAGTATGATAAAATAAATGCACATTTTTATGAAGTATTGTACAAAAGACTTGAAAGGTATTAACACTTGAATATGGGAAAAGGACAAGGTGCTTTGAGAAAAAGTACAAAGATACCAGAATATTGTCATATGAACATATATACACAGAGCTGTAAATAAATATACAGTACAGTTTACCCATTTTCTGCTGCTACCTGTTCTTTCCATTTCACATATACAGGCACACAGTTTATCAGAACCAGAAGAATTAAGCACAAATGAGAAAACAATAAGAACCAGAAGGCATTTCATCAGAAGAATACACACATTGGCATTAAACACTCAATAACTGGAATAATTCAGACTCAAAAATCAAAACATAACTATTTTTGGAATATTCAGTAGAGGGGAACCAAGGTGCTTGGAAGGGAGCAATGTAGGTTTTGACTAGGCCAGAATGAAAATTTAGGCAGTAGTATTAAAGGTTGACAAATGTTCCCTTATTAATCTATATTTGTGCCTATGTCTAGACCTTGTGAAGGGAATATGTGTAGTGATTCAGGTTATAAATACCAGGTTACAGATGTTATAGGATTGATGTAGGAGCATACAGAACCCTGAACTATTTAAAGGAGAAGGAGATAGAACAAATGTTATTGGTGGTGTCACACTTAAAGTCTTCCCTGTAAAAGCACAACATAAACCTGTAAAGCCCTCCCTCAGCTCATGTATTTGGCAAGAGATAAACAAGTGATTTAGGCAGGGGCTCCTGACTTCAAGGAACCTTTTTACCAAGTATTTGCGTACAAAATTATCTATAGGAACCCTAGGGGTGATAAAGTCTTGCAACAAAATCAAAAGTGAGAAATACTGCTCTGCATTAAACAACTGGGTGTCCGCCATTGCATTGTTAAAAGTATGATGAACTCTCTGTTAGGGAGCCAAGTCACTCATCCTGGGTCCTGTGGGGGTCTTAATCCAGCCTTGGTTTTAGGAGTTTACATGTGTAATTGGAGCAGCCATTCCAAGTGCTTGTCAGGGACCACCACAATTTTAGATAGACCATTATGCATTATGCGTCATTCATTTTTCCTTTTATTTTATACTTTGTGGTCTCTCTCATTTATGATTGGTCAGTTTCGTTTAGCATGACTTTTCATAGTGTTCTGAGCTATTTATTTACATTCTTTCTTGTTTGTCATGGCGCTGGAGAGTAGCAACGTGTGGCATGTTGGTTGGACATTCAAGTAAACATTTCACTGCCCATGATGTTGGAATGGGCGTAGAAACTTCTAGGACAAAGTTTAAAAACAATAGGAGCTATTTAAGAACATTAATGTTACGTAGAATGCCCGGTGGAGGGTGGGTAGTCTTTTGGACTTGGTACCCCTACAGATTTTTTTTTTCTTGAACATCTCACCAGCTGTATTTTTTTCTGTCCTCCCTAGCTATCTCACCATAATATCAGACTTATTATAATCATCAAAGACAAATAAATAATTAAGGACTCTACAGTACTTTGTCCACAGAGGAGTAAAATAATGAAGTACAATTACTTTGTTTCTCTATTGAAGTAATTTTTCAGCTTTTTGTACTTTAATAAATTTATTTTTAAGGCAATTTTTACTTTTACCCCACTACATTTTTAGGTCAAATAGCATAATGTTTACTTCATTACATTTTCCAGCAAGTTCTCGTTAATCATTACACAAACTGAACTATTATGAATTTATAAAAGAGACCTATCAGGTGTGTTATCAACTCAGGTTATACAGTAGTTCAGTATTACCAAGAATGGCATATATCATTAAAAATGAAATCTTCTTAGTGCCTTCCACTGTTCATTTGCTACGTTGTTCCCACTCTGCCACTCACAGTTGGGACATGAAAACTGAATGTGCACTTTCCCCATGGCTGTATCTGTAAACAGCACCTAAAGGGAAATCTCTGCTTTCAAGAGTTCACCTTCATACATATTGAAGTGAGTGTCATTTTGCACTTTTTAAGCTATTTTATATGGAGATAATGATGTCCCAAAAAGCAGTGCCTTATTAATTTTATGTAAACAATATTTTACAGACACAAGTCCTATCTTGACACCACAAGTTATACATTTTGCATACAATATGCATATGATGTACACGCAAGATAATATTGAGGATTCTTATGAGCCCAGTTACTGAAACGCTAGATTGAGCCCGGCCGAAAAAGTTCTCGGTTAACTGGGGAAGACAGACTTGGGATTCCAATGAGATCTCATAGCCTGCTGACCTTCATTATTTGAGAGCTAATTAAAGGGGTGTCAGGTTTCCTTCAAGGAGAAATAAATGTTCTTGTTGTTATCTTATGAAATTTGAACTCAGGGAGTGATAATAGAACACTGTCCTGCCGACCAGAATCTACTAGAGCCACAATGACTAGAAAAAATAAAGGTGGCTAGGTGAATATTCTAGTTTTATGTGCAATGGTGAACTTTGAGTAGTGATTAATTTTGTCTTGGTAAATTATTGGATAAATACAGCACAGTTATTTTTCTGTCTTCCACTAAATCACTAAATCACAAAGTGTGTAATGCTTATTTTCTTTGAGCTGTCATTTTTATTAGATCAGGCAAAGGTATTTAATAGAATGGACCCATGTTCAGGGCATTTTTTGGTAGTACATTGACTCTCAGATATGTAATTGCCATTTTATTAAGTTGAATTATTATGATATAATATTAATGCCTGTCGGTTTAATGCTTATAGGTGTGGAAAAATGTTATTTTGTAGAATTTAAATTGTCTATATGAGTGCATTAAAAATATAAATATACATTATAAGACAAGCAACTGGAATACATCTGGTTATGCTGGAGAGTTATTAATATACTTTGAATTTAGTTGTAGTACATTCCATACTTTACACACTTGTCGAATGCAGGTAATTTAAAGATAAACTTGGGTAGCAAACTGAACAATGGAAACCAAGAATTTCGGTTAAAGATGAATAACAATTGTAATAATTTTTTTTTAAATTAATTTTATTACAATCCATACAAAGCAATCAAGTTTTTACAAAAAGAAAAATTGAGTTAAGAACAGATCGATCCCCACCCTGAGAGAGAGAGCAAGCCAAAGCGTAAATTTAAGGCTTGTAAACATACCTAAATTAATAAAAATTTTCTGTGCTTTATGAACTTATTTTAAAATATTACTGATTAGATCCTGCCATGTTTTGAAAAAAGTCTGTACGGATCCTCTAACTGAGTATTTGATTTTTCCAAATTTCAAATAATATAACACATCAGTTTCCCACTGACTTAAAAGAGGAGAGTTTGGGTTCTTCCAGTTTATCAGAATGAGTCTGCGTGCCAAAGTGTAGTGAATGCAATCACAGTTTGTTTGTCTTTCTCTACTTTACACCCCTCTGGAAGAACCCCAAACACAGCTGTTAATGGGTTAGGAGGGATTGTGAGTCCAAGGCTGTCTGAAGGTAATTAAAATTTTGTCCAGAATAATGTTAATTTGGTGCAGGCCCAGAACATGTGACCTAGTGAGGCTGGGACTTGGTTGCAACATTTGCAGGTTGGATCATGCCCTGGAAACATTTTGAGAGTTTTAGTCGAGACAGATGTGCTCGATATATAATTTTGAGTTGTATAATTTTATGCTTTGCGCAAATGGAGCGCGAGTGAATTCTCTGCATTGCTACTTTCCACTCCTTTTCTGATATATTAATTGAGAGATCTTTTCCCAGTGTCCTCTTGGATCTTTGAAAGGAGGGATTGTAAAATGATTTTATATATTGTAGAGATGGAGTCTAAGTCCTTGAGATTGAGCAATATTTTTCCAGCATGGATGAGGGTGCAAGATGAGGAAAATCTGGAAGGTTCTGTTTAACAAAGTTCCTGATTTGAAGATAGTGAAAGAAATGTGTAGCTGGAATGTTAAATTTGGAATGTAATTGTTCATAGGATGCAAAGACGTTGTCTATATAAAGATCTCTAAGCAAGTTAATTCCAAATTTTTCCAGATATTAAAACTGCATATGTTTGTGAAGGTTGAAAGAGGTGGTTCTCTTGCAGAGGTGCCACAGATAGAAGCTTCTCCGTCTTAAAATGCTTTCTACATTGGTTCCAGATTCTAAGTGAGTGGAGCACAATTGGGTTATTAGTGTATTGCCGATAACGTGTGTTTATTGGAGCACAGAGCAAGGAATACAAAGAAGTACTGCAGGATTTTACTTCTATTGCGGTCCAAGCCTGTGTATGTTCTTCTATTTGTGTCCAGGTTCTTATCGCCTGTATATTTGCTGCCCAGTAATAAAACTGGAAGTTAGGTAGAGCCATGCCACCTTCTGCCTTTTGTCTTTGTAGGGTCGCTCTTTTGATGCGTGGATGTTTTGAATTCCAAATAAATGAGGTTATTGTTGAATCTAATTGCTTAAAGAATGATTTATTAATGTATATTGGGATGTTTTGAAATAAAAAGGAGCTTAGGAAGAATATTCATCTTAACAGTGTTAATTCTTCCAGCTAGTGTGAGATGAAGGGTTGACCATCTATGCAAGTCTTGTTTAATTTTTTCCATGCAGACGTGAAATTTTGTTGATAAAGAGCTTTATGTTTACTTGTGATGTTTACCCCTAGGTATTTAAACTGTTCTGCAATGATAAAAGGTAGGGTGTCTAATCTAATATTATATGCTTGAGAATTCACTGGAAAGAGTACACTTTTATTCAGATTAATTCTGAGACCAGAGATCTTTTGAAATTCTGTGAGTGCTGCTAAGACTGCAGGCACAGAATTTTCTGGGTCCATATATACAGTACCATATCATCTGCATATAATGAGATTTTCTGTTCCAGTCCTTCTCTGCTAATCCCCTTTATCTGATCAGTATTTCGACAATGTATTGCCAGTGGTTCAATGGCAATGCAAACAGCAGCGGTGACAAGGGCATCCTTGTCTAGTGCCACGTTCTAGTTTAAAGTAGTCTGAGCAAATGTTGTTGATGCAAACTGAAGCTTCTGGGTTAGTATACAGTAATTTAATCCATGCACAAATGTTGGGCCAAACCCAAACTTCTCCAATGTAGTAAAAAGTTATTTCCATTCAATCATGTCGAATGCTTTTTCTGCATCCAATGATAATAATATTTCTGGGGTGTTTGATTTAGTTGGTGAGTATATTACATTAAACAGGCGTCGAAGATTTGAAGATAAGTGTCGGCCCCTAATAAATCCAGTTTGGTCTTGTGATATTACGAGGGAGCACTTTCTCCATCCTTCTAGCTATGATTTTAGAGAGTATTTTAACGTCGTTATTCAGAAGTGAAATTGGTCTGTATGATGCACATTGTAATAAGTCCTTATTTTGTTTTGGAAAGACAGTGATTAGTGCTTGGCGAAAGGTTTGTGGAAGAGATTGGTTATCTCTGGCTTCTGTAAATGTTGCTAATAGGAGGGGAGCTAGCTGAGCGGAGAATTTCTTGTAAAACTCTGCAGGGTAGCCATCAGGGCCTGCTGCTTTTCCACCTTGGAGTGACTTTATAGCATCTAGTAATTCTGATAATGCCAGAGGTTTATCAAGTTCCTCCACACTAAAAGCGTCTATTTGTGGTATCTGTAATGTATCCAGAAATGCATTAGATTGTGTATTGTCTTCTTTAAACTCAGTAGTATATAGGGATTTATAGTAGTCTCTGAAAGTGTGCGTTATATTTTTGTGTTCGATGATTTTATCTCCGTTCGTGTTAGTGATTACGAGATTGCGTTGCACTTCTTGCTTGTGAATTTGTTGAGCTAAAAGCTTATTAGCTTTCTCTCCATGTTCATAGTAATGATGTCTGGATTTGTAAATTAGTTGTTCAGTTTCTTTAGTTGTCAAGAGGTTTAATTCTGAATGTAGAGCCTGCCTCCTCCTATGTAGAGTCTCGCTTGGTAGTCTGGCATGTTCTTCATCTATTTTAGTAATTTCGCTTTTTATCTCTGCTACTTTCTTGGCTTCGGATTTATTTCTGTGGGAAAGATATGAGATAATCTGTCCTCTTAAGAAGGCCTTAAGAGTTTCCCAGAGTATTCCTGCAGAGATCTCGGGGATGTATTTGTCTCTAGAAAGAATTTGATTTGTTTGGATATAAATTCAGTACAATTCTCGTCAGCTAATAGAAGCGGGTTGAGGCCATCTGCGGGTGAGTGTATGGGGCTTAGTAATTTTAGCTCCAAGATCATAGGTGCATGGTCCGAAATAACAATAGCATCGTATTTGCAAGATTTAATCTTAGGCAAGAAGTTATTGTCTATAAAGAAGTAATCAATCCTTGAGTAGCAATGATGTACTGGTGAGTAGAAAGAATATGTTCTTGAATTTGGGTTTAAAAACCTCGAGGGATCTGATAAGTTGTGATCAGTTATAAACTTTGTAATTATCTTTGCGTGTTAGATGCGTTCCCCCTGTGGATGAAGTCCTGTTTAAAAGTGGATTTAGAACACAATTAAAGTCCCCAGCCATTATAACTTTATGAGTGTTCAGATTGGGAATGGATGCAAATAAATTTTGTATAAATTCCTTATCATCAACATTAGGTGCATAAACATTTATCAAAATCATTTTACAGTTAGATAAGTCTCCCATGACCATTACATATCTCCCTTCAGGATCCAATACTACATCTGATGCTACAAATGGTACTGTTCTATGTATGAGAATTCCCACACCTCTAGTTTTCTTTGTAAAACTAGAATGGAACATTTGGCCAGTCCAGTCTTTTGCAGCGGAACTGATCCTTGCTTAGTAAGTGGGTTTCCTGTAAAAATACTATTTTAGCATTTAGACCTGTTAGGTGAGAGAGTACTTTCTTTCTCTTTAATTCGTGATTCAGGCCTTTAACATTCCAGCTTACGAAGTTAACTGTCCCATCATGGAGACACTGATTCTGAGTTTTTGATGTCATTTTATAGTCTTAACTGGAAGTGAGACAGTTTAGGTCTTAATTTCCTATTTCCCCTAGAGTTGTTGCCATGCAGCTTATTATTACGTTGGTAGTTATAATTATAAAGATTGAGAGGATAGATTAGGTATAGATCAAGCCTGCTCTCTTTCTCTCCCCTTAACCCCCACCCTCCCTTTTGCCTCCCCAAGTGAGGCTAAAACCCACTTCACACAGTCCCAGTCCTCTGACATACCCAGAGACAGAGCACGTCCAAAGCAAAACAAGCCCCATGCAGCGGCTTTAGGGTTAAAAGATAGAGATATCTGTTACCAATATAGTCTTTAAAAAAAAAAAAAAAAAAATTTTGCACTTAAAATATATATATAGTCTTCAGCAATTTTAGTGCATTAAGATGATACACCCAGATAATAAACCCGGGATGGTGTTAAAATGTGTCCAAAATAAGCATAACAAGTCTTAATGCAGTAATAGCAATAACAATAAACCAAGGGTATGATATTGAACAGTCTCGTTTAGGGTAGAGATGAAATAATTAGAAAAGAAAAGAGAAAAAAAAGAGAAAAAGTAATTAAGCACAATAAAACATAAACAGATAGCCCTAGTAATACTAAGTAATAATGAGAATATATGAAAATATATGCTGATAAAAACCCGTATTTTAAAACTAATAGATCAGACAGTAGATTATTAATCCTTGCTTTATCATTAACCGCCATGACTCACTATTATGTATCAGAATAGTCCCGGGATCAGCTTTCTTAATTCTTTTTCTGCTTCTTCCTTGCTAGCGAAGACATAGAATTGACCCTGCCATTCCACTTTCAGTTTTGCCGGATACAAGAGGCTGTATTTGACGCTGGCTTGCCGTAACCGCTGTTTAATGTTGTAGAAGGCTGCGCGTTTAGTAGCTGTTGCTGGAGAGAAGTCAGGAAGATACGAATGTGGTTATTTTCATATATAATATCTTCCTTGTTTCTGAGGAGTGCCATCACCTCTAGCTTAAATGATAATGATAATGATAAGTTCAAAACGAACTATAAAAGATCTTTGGGTCTAACGGCCGCTGCTATCTCAGATTCTGCTTTAAAGTCGTCCCCGATTATTTTTAGAAAAAAGTTCAGCTGCGAATTTCACAGGGTTTGAACTTTTCCCATTCTCAGGCAGACCTTCAATTCTGACATTATACCTTCTACTCCCATCTTCCAGAACAGCCAGTCTGTCTCCGAGTTTTTGCATTCGGAGCTGACATTTACTGCTTTTTCCTCTGCACTGGCAGCTAAATTTTCGGCCATTTCAATACAATTCGTGAATGTCTCCTTGAAATCCTCCAATTGATCAGTTAGCGAGCTCAGTTTAACCGAGTTTTCCTGAATGCGCTCTTCAATTTTACCCAGCACCTGTCGAAGCTCAAGTTGCATCTCTTGACGCAGCCTTTCATTTGCCTGTTTCAACTCCTGTCTCACCTCCTGTCTCATTTTTTCGCTTGTCTTTGCCCTTGCTTTCTCATTAGCCTTCTCGCTTTTCTTTATATCTTGCATGAGCTCAGTGAGCATCACCTCCAGTTTAGACATTTCAATTGTGCTTTCTTGTACCGTAGATGAAGCAGCAGACTCTGCTGTAGCCGGTGTCGCCGGTGTCCCCGCTGCTCCCGGCTCGCGTAATTACGTAATTGAAGCCGCGGACTTCAAGGCCCTTTCCAGTTTCAGGTGATCTTCTCCGATCGGCGAGCTATCCAGATCTGCACTCACGATCGCACCTTTGCTCCCCTTTTCGCTCTCAGCCGGCGATGATGTAGCGGACCGTGGTCCCGAGGAGTCTGTACTTTCGCCCATCTGATCCAGGTCTGTCTCTGAAAGGCCGTATCTTGAACTAGGGCTTGCTGATCTTAGCTTGGGTGTAACTTTAGTTTTCGATTCTTTTGGACCCCCCTTCTTGTTGGCCATGTTTATATGTGCTTACATATACTGTAGCAGTCCCTCTCGGGTTGAATAAATACAGGATATCTCAGGATAATAAGCAAATAATATGAAAAATAACGCCGCTGATAGCGGAGCTCTACTTCAGACGTCCATCTCTCGCATCGGACGAGACCAACCTAATTAATGTAATAATTAACCTTACAAAATTCATCTTTACTTCAATGAAGTGTAATAAACCTAACCTGTGTTGATTTTTCACTCAGTTTTTATATTGTGTATCTATTCAAGTGATAAGATTGTGAGCTGTTCAATTAAGTTTAATTATGCTTATTTTTTAAATTTTATTTAATTATTTCTCTGTGTGGAGTAGGGGTGGCTCATCTACTGCTGCTGGGTATCCCAATAGGGGAGACACAGTGTAAGTCATTTCCACATTCACTAGTACCACACTTCAGGTGATCACCATGGCACTGACAGCAGTTATGCACTGAGCAAACGCATGATTGCATTTATATGATTCATTATTCTGTAGCAAAAATATTGTGTGTGTGTGTGTGTTTTTTTTTTAAATTAAAACAAATGTATTGCGTTCTCTTGGCAAAGCCTTACACCTCCTCATTATTATAACATGTACTTTTACATTTGGTGCTTGAGTACATTTGAAAGCAAGTTTGACTCAAGTATTTTTAACTGAAATTCTTCTTCCATCAGTGAAAGTAAAAATATGACTAAGTACTTCGACTTTGCAAGCATTGTTACTGTTCTTACTCTGTACTTGTGACAATATTAATCGTACAATTACTATATATTGTACAACATATGTCAACAGGGACCATCTTCAGGACGTATGCAAATGATGTAATAACACCCTTTATGCAGGTTGGTGCCGTCACTTACAGTATATCCTCTCCTATATTGCCCTCAGATCTGAAATTGTCGACTGGAGTACCTCTGACATCACTTCTGCTTTCAACTAAGGTCCACCTCTTCTGCCCGAGTCATATATGAGAATCTGCCTCACTGGAAAACCTCAGTCTGATTAACACCCATGTCTGAATAAGATGTCCCTCATCAACTATGATTTGAAAACTATTTTAATGTTTTTGTATTTTGCCTAGTCAAATCAACCAGCCATCAACCTGGTGCTCCAAATTTTGAAAGTTATTTTGTCTTTTGTTTGAAAATATACAGTACTGTATATTGTATTACCAACTTCAGGACATATGGGGAAGAAGTTCCAGATTTCTGGGTCTAAATCCTGGATCCTGTGTAGAGTTTCCCAATATGTTCATGCCCATCTGGACTTTTCTCTGGATTCTCCAACATGTATACCTTATCTTGGATTGAACCCTGCCTTACAACAATTGCTGTGAGGATAGGCTCTAGCTCCTGGTAACCGCAAGTAAATTAAATGTATTTGATATTGGGGATGGATAGAGTTTTCATTCAGTGAGATACCTGAATAACTATCACAGTTAAGCTAAAACATAGTGGCAATGCCATACTGTTATATCTTAATCCACCACTAAATATAGGAAAAGATGGTTGAACATTGTTTTTAGTAATAAGCAAGTCAATTCTCGATATTGTTGTTGTTTTAATTAATTCATCAGGTGAAAAAGTGAAATGAAGAAATGCTTAAATAAAATATTCTCAAACAATAAAATAAAATATTCTAACAAAGTTGTTACATCATCACTGCTAGATTTTTGTTTATGTGCTCTGGTTTTACATAGAAAAGGGTTAGAGGTCTCTCAGCTAACGCAGGCTCAAGGGATAATCTGAGGTGTACATTTACAATAAACCATCTGCTATAAGATAATTGAAAAGATTTTTGCATCTGCTACCCAATACATTTAGTTCTGTAAGACAATTAAAACATTAAATCAAAATGAAAGAAACATGTTTCTGTTAGCAAGCAAACTGTTCAGAAAGAAAGAAAAAACAAAGTAACTTATTAGTTCAGCATAAACTGGTTTTGCATAAGTCTAAGGAAGTTCATTAATAAGAAATAAAAAGTAACTCTAGACAAACTGTCTGTTCAATAGAGGGCATTTTAATGTGCAGAAAATGTGATGTATGCTTATTTATTTAAATATGTTGTACTTCATATTTTTGGACACCTAATGAGGCAATTAGTAAAAATCTTTGAGTAAATAGCATTTACAAGATGTTGCCATGGTAACTTCCATTAGTGCAGGCTACAAAAGGCCAAGCTCTCCCTCCTCTAATGAAATAACAGACCCTTCCCTCATTGTGTTTTTTGCTCGTGGCAGCAGTGGCTCCTGGATTCAGCGCTGGTGAGTTAAATCTTTTAAAAATATTTGAATTCTTACAAGCATGTAATATTATTGTCTGTGTGATTAAGGAATGCTTAGCAGGAAAAAGATATTTTGCAAAATGTTTATGTTCTGTGTACAGTACATGTGGCACTTCGTATGAACTGACTTTACAGTCCCAGACAGAAGCCAAGTCTCAGCGTATCATTATAGGCATACATCATAAATTGTATTTCTTCATACAGATTATTATAATTTTAAGTATACTGTAGTGAGCATAAGAACAGTTTTACCAAATGTATTGCTTTAAATATTCTTGCAAATGATTATGAAATGTTTAAATAATTTTGAGCTTATACACTATAGCGTTATACATATATATATATATATATATATATATGTATATATATAGACATGCATATATATTAATATATAGACATGCATATATATTAATATATACAGCATATATAAACACACACATGCATATACTGTATACTGATGCAGTATTTATGTTGTATATATACTGAGTCATAAACTACATTAAATTTAATCAAAACCATTAATTAATATGTTTGAGATTAATGCAGTTGATTAAATATCATTCACATTACACTCTTTACACTTGGGAAGATTTTAAGTATTTATATATAAATTTCAATATAAGGCTACTTCTCAAAACCTACATTGGATTAACCATGCTTTATTAACTATAAGCAAGTTTATTTTTTATATATAATACTCTAGATTTACTCAGGTAAGCACTAACTGATGTCATTACTAAACAGTATATTGCCTTTAATATCTTCTCAGAATAACAATTACAGTGCCTAGTAATGTGTTTTCATATATTAATAGTTACTTAATCTTTGTATTTTTATTTTAAATAAAAATTTACCATGATACATCATTCATTTATCATTAAAGTATGAATCATCCCTAATTAACAATCCATATATTAATTTTTTTTATGAGAAAGACCTCACACGTCACATTAAATATCCATCAATCCAATTATTGATTACTCTATGTCTAAGCAGCCATTATTAGGGTTGTGAGGAGATGGAATCCACCCTGGCATCATCATAGGCAAGACAGGAACCCACAGACTCAAGTGGCACACTTTCATAATGCTCAATTTTAGAATAACAGTTACAATTATCACACACACCTTCTGCAAGTGAGAATAAACCCTCGATTTTTCAATATGAATTTTGCTTTTGGGTGGATGAATGAACTGAAAACTGTGTAAGATTTACTTTTTCTTGTTATTTAATAATAATAATAATACTGTAATGATTCTTTGCATTTATATAGCGCTTGTCTCACTATTCAAAGTGCTCAGCAATTGCAGGTTGAGGGCCTTGCTCAAGAGTTAACAATTTAGGGCACTGGAATGGCAAGGTAGCAATGCTAACCACTGCAAGCCTTTGTACGATAAAATAAATTGTACTTTATAAACTGAGTCTTATAGCCTTAAGTAGGACTGCAGAAACCCACAGCTCTCTACACAGTGCTGCACCAGAACCTCATTAATAAGCACTAAAATAAGAATGTTGTAAAAGAAACTACTCATATTCACAGCGACTATTCATATTGAAAAGGAACTATACATACTGAATAGCCCTAAAATAAGACTGCTGTAAAAGGAACTATTCATATTGAATGGTTAAGTGGTAAATGTTTACAGCTTTAAGAAAAACAAAACTGCCCTTAAAATGACACAAACAACCAAAATTGAAGAAATACACTGAACTGTCTGCCTATCAAGATAGAAAACAATCCTTAGCCCCCATGCTTCATAAATTGGGATCATTAGGGAGGCAGACAGTAGTGTTGTTGAAACCATAATGGAAAGATCAGAGCAAGTGACTGAGGTGCTTATGTCGATGGCGATTTAATTGCTTTTCTGTTTTTTTTTTTTTTTTTTTAATAGACTAGGGATCATGGCATAAACAGATGTCAGCTTTTTGGTGGGTCAACAGATGGGGAGGTGAAGGTCAGCTTTCACAAGAGTGATCTAAAGTAGAAAGGGGCTAACAGGATTTTAAACATCAACAAATTTTGCACTGAATGCAATGTAATATTTTATATTTGTAATTTTAATTCATGTAGTACAGTGTAAAAGATTTATCTTAGCAAGCATCAAGCCATACAAATGATCCAGTTTCTAAAATGAAAATATTTTTTTCAAATTCCTTACTGTATATAATAGTGTTGCCATTAGCAGCTATATTATGCTGTCCCATATTATGCTCCAACAGCGATGCTATGCCATTTGGGAAACAGGCTTGATTTAATCTCTAATTTGAAAAAAAAAAGTGTACATAATTTGTTGTTTAACAAAACATATTTGATAAAAACGTATCCTTTAAAATACTATTATTATTGTCTTAAGAAAAAAAAAATAAAACTAAGGGTTGTCAGTGAGAAGATGGTGTTTTGCATGATTAGGGGCCTCGAAGGAACTCTTTGAGTTGTCATCTAATTGCAGTTTATGGTTGAGACAGCACTCTGGATATAATCAATCAAGCAATCTATATTTTGTCTCAGTGCTTTGCTCCTAGTAGTCTGGTTTTCCCCATCCATCTCAAAGGGATGCATGTTAAGTTAATTGTCAATTCTGAAACAGCCCCATGTGAGTGTTGTTGCATTCATGAAGAGCCTTGCCATGGCTTGGTCCTCTGTCTTGTTTAGTTCCCGCCAGGCCCTTCTTGTCTCCTAAAAAAATAGGCTTAGAAATGCTTGGTTATGTGGTGATAAGATCTGCTATCTCACAACATCTGTCTTCGGGATTCAGTTTACTACCTGAACAGAGTGCCTGTTGCATTGTCAGTGAGTGTGCTCTAGCACTGTAACTACAGTAAATTCTTAACATGTATCAAAAAGTACTGGGAAAGACACAGACACCATGTGATGTTGTCTCTGTCCTATGATGGACTGGCATCTTGTCCAGTGTTGACTCTTGTCTTGCTAGCAGTGATGTAATGGCATCCTATGCGAGTCTGGTTTCTGCCCTGAATCTACGTACCAGAACATAGTTCAGAAAATGGATGGATGCACCACTTTCTCAAATAGCACCCAAACACAAACTAATTTCCTAAACAAAACTTTCGATCATAGGTTTGGGAGTTGTAATCTACTTTAACAATGAGAAAAAATAATCATGTCTTTAATACATTTGCATTACTTTTATCCTTATAACATTTTCTTCACATATATGATTTGTGTCATGCTCTTCTGGACTATTTATGTTTCCATTTTCCAAACCTGCTTATGGTCAAGAATAGGTGATGCCTATTCTGATACAACTCATCATATTTACTAGTACAAGGCCAGTTTGAAGTCTCCAAGCCACCTAACATGTATGTCTGTGCGATGTGGAAAGAAAAGTCTGCATCACATATCTATACAGGCAAGGGAAGAACATCCAAACTGCACACAATATTCAAACAATTTTGACAACAGCAGACCATTCAGCCCAACAAGAATGCACATTTTATTTTCCTAGATCTCCAAAGTTGAGTTTTTTTCAGTGCTTAAAGTTTGACTCTTCACCACACTACTTGGTAATATTTTCATGTGTTTATGGTTCTTCGTACGAAGAAAAATTTTGTGAAATTTGCACTTAATAAGTTCCCAACTGTGTCCCTGTGTTCTTGTTGCAGAATTACAGAAGGTACTAATTAATTTAATAATTTTTGACACTTTGATCGTGTTACCTTATAATCTTCATTCTCATAAACTGAAAAGGTTCAACTCCTTTGATGTCTTCTCATAGCTCGTAACTCTCAGTCCCAGAAACAGCCAAATCACTATCTTCTGGGCTTTCTCAGATACTCCTGTGTTTTGTATGTAATATGGAGACCAAAGCTAAACACAGAACTCCAAGTGAAGCTTTATTAATACTTTATATAGCTTAAGCATAACCTCCCTTAATTACAACCAGACCAAGTTTCATATCTTCTGTTCTAGTTATTTGTTGTGGTGTTAGAACAGAAAGTTCTTTTCATTAGTTTGATGAATTATTGAAATATAAACTGTTAAAGAATAACCTGATGTTGCTTGTAAGCTGGAACTTGTACTAAAATGTCCATTAGTCAGAAATTGTCAATAATTCATGATACTTTATTAGTTATTTAACTGAAAAATGTCTCAAACTTATAAATGCAACACATGGATATACGGTCCTTAAATAAAGGTAGTTCATAGACAGCTAGCTGAACATTTCCATTTTGGTATCACCTTCTGATTTCACCATGAAAAATTACAACTTCATAGTGATCACATTGGTGAGGTAAGTTTCTGAAGTTGTGCTTGTTTGTCAGCATGCAATTCTTTTTTGTGTTTGTTCTTGTATTCTGTATCCTGAATTGTGACTAGCATGCCTATGAGACTTCATGTCTGCCTGGTGCTCAATTGCTCTGTCTTAGGCACCTTCTGCTATATGCTTGATGCTCAGCAGATGTTGCTGCACTTCTTCCTGTTATGGAGTTATGTGTCACATTCGATGATCAATAAACACAATACTTACACTTGATTTTGAATTCTGAACACTTATGTACCATGTGCTGGGTTATTAATAATAGTTGGGCTTCTGAGGACACTTTTCTGCGTACCAGTAAAGTGACCAACAGGTTGGAGTGACCTAAAATTTTTTGAATTTCAAAACATATCAGGCTATATTCAGTATTAATTCTTACTTGTCTGTGCGTGGCAAAAGTCTTATTTGCTTATTCTTCCTCAGCCTTTGTCACTTGTGATACTCAGCAGATGGCACTGCTCTTATTATGGTATTCTTTGTCACATAAATGGCTTCTGCGATTTACTTGACGCTCAGCAGATGTCACTGGGCTTCTTTTTTTTTTCTGCTATGTCGCTTTCTTAATCACATTAGAAACACAAAAGCACAGGCTACTTTGTCGAGGATGCAGCTATTGTATTTTTGTTGCATTTCCAGAACTTATTAGGTCATATGCTTTCGCTTAAGATTAACTTCAAGGTTCTAGGCCCAGTAGTTTGCAAGTATTCATGTGACAGACAGACAGACCTTAGCATTTCAAACATGTTAATGACAGTGAAGCAATATTGCTGTACTTGGAATCACAAAGCACAAATAATTTTAAGAAAGCGTTTAAACTATGAGTACAGAGAGTATATCAACCTTATGTTGTAGCAGTGCTACATGATTAATGTCGTCATAAATGTATTTTGTGCCAAGTCCCATCTTTTGTCATGTTGTCCTGTTTACATGCTCTGTGTGCATGTAAATATGCTCCTCTGGAAACAAAAGGGGAAGGATAACACTGTGGAAATGTGGTCCCAATTGGTCCTGTCAATCCCATCACCTGCATTTGATCATTCACTATTTAAACGGAAGGACAGAAAGTTAAAAAAAAAAAACAGCCCGTTCTACTATACCACCAATGCACTAGAGAGCCAAGAGAAAGTGGCGATTCAAATCATTCACAACCTTTTGTCTGCCTGCCACTTTCAACTCCTGACAACAACATCTTTGCACCGCAAAACCCGCACGGATCTGGATTACGGCAAGTACCGAGGATAAGCACGGTGAGACGGTTTCTTATTGTTTGGGGAGAGCAAGCCATCATTTTCATCCGTGTACTTTCCGTAGGACAATTTTTCCAGCTGAACTAGGTTCACAAACATTATGCATTTCCAGTAAATCTTCTGAACTTTTATGTGCATGTCATGCTTTCTGTGTGTTTTATTGAGTTCGTGTTCAGTGTGTGGTCAAGGGAGGGTTTGTATTATATATTAACTTTGTGCTGCACTTTTTATTATTACTTTCTGGGGTTGAATGTTATGTTGGGGTTGGTTGGCGTATGATATATATATTGTTTGGAGTTCGTTCATTTACTTTTTTATCAATATATATTCACTTTATCATTTTACATACTGTTTGTTTTTTGGCTTATTTTTGATCGTTGATTAGGGGAAGTTTATTTAGAAGAAGAATAGGGTCTAATGTCCTCAACTTTCCAGGCCACGGGTCTTGGTGGTGTAGCTGCCAGTTTTAGAGAGTGAGTCGGCCATTACAATGTTTAAATATCCCAGAATGTTTCATAATGCACAATACCTCATTGAGTTTGAAAATTAGATTCTGCCTTTTTCTCTGTTGTTGTGAAGGACTGATTTAATGCAATCTGACGAGACACTTTTCTTTTCTCTTCATAAATTTCCCTGTGGCACCAAATGGCTTTGGTCATATTTCTGTATGCTTTTGTAAATCTTTTAATGTTTAAGTACTGCTGTTCAAATTTTGCCATCCCAGTTTCTGTTAGACAAAACGTTTCGGTTTAAGTTCCTGTTTCTTACTGAACTGTTGTACTTGTCTCAAACTATCAGTTTCTACCTACTCTCATATATTCTATCTACAGTAAATAAGAGCCACCTTCTTTAGTATGTGATTCAAATGACAACGGATTTACTATGCTGTACAAAGCCTTAGTGTTAGTGGCTGTCTCATAACTAATTTACTTAACTAAGCCTATAGTTGAAAATTAATTGAAATTTAGAAGAGAGCAAAACAAAACTTTAATATATGCAAACGAACAGATAAATTCAATTTGAATATTCCATTCCCAATGTCTTTTTAAAAAGCCACCAGGAGGTCAGACTGGCAGATTATGTTAGAAGGAATACACTCGTCTAAAGATTTTATCATTTTGAAAGTAGTGAAACTCAGAAACATAATTCAGTTTTATCTTGTACTGTAGAATGCTGCTCTGTTACTTTATTTATTTTTGTACTCCCAGCCTGTGACAACCCGTATAGCCACAAGTTTGGCACCAGACCACACAGTGGGCACCTTGTAGTGCAGGACAGACCGGGATCAGATTTGTAAGAAGTCAGACAGGGAGACACAGACACAAAAAGGTGGTATTTCCAAAAGAAGAGTGGGTTTTATTTACAGGTGCACCAAAAAACACAAATATAATGTTCCAGTCAAACCTAGTGAGCATTATATAGAGTGAAGTTTCCAGACCCAAAATTGAAAAATGACCAAAAAAAAGTGCATACACAAGAAAAACAAAGTGTACCACAAACCCTATATATATATATATATTCCGGGACCGAGCCAATGAAAGGAGACCTTGCCGGCTTCGGTACCTGTGATGTCAAGTCCGAGCTCTCACCAATGGCAGAAGACCTACATGAGCCCGACCCCTTTCACTTCACTTCCTGTCTTCCCCTTTAAAAGCCTCCACCTTTTCCCTATTCCCTCAGTTCTTTTTTGGACTCGGTTTTGTGCACATCAGTGCTGTATCAGTTTAAAAGCAACTTTGCAGCCAGGAAACCAAATTATATGGGTGGCTGCCCCAAACCTTTATATGTCATGACATATTATACAGGTATATATATATATATATATATTGTGGACGCTGGCCCGGACACACACAGAGGGACATCATATTTCACCCAACACACGTTTATTTACAAATATTTACAAGTTTTTGTGCACTCACACACCCCAGTGCCTCCAGCACCGATTCCCCCAATGTCCAGGCCACACAGTTCCACTGCCATTCTCCTGGCTGCCTCTAGTCCTCCCTCCAGCTCCATCCTCTTCTACCCGACTTCTGCCGATGACTGGAGGGAGGCGGCCCCTTAAATAGGAACCCGGATGGGCTCCAGCTGCTTCCCGGCATTCCTCTGTAGCCACGCCCCAGTGTGGCGGAAGTGTCGGCTGCGCACCCGGAAGCCGTCCGGGAGTCCCCTGTCGCCTTCCCCCCAGCACTTCCTGGTGTGGCGGATATTCAGGCACTGGGGCGCCGCCTGGCGGTGGCCACGGGTCCCTACAGGGCTGGGCTTCCAAGACCTTTACCCGAGGCCCCCAACATAACCAGGACGGACGCCCCCTTGCGGTCTGGAGGAGGCACAAGCCCTCCCGGCCGGGGACCACTATATATATATATATATTTTGGGTCTGGAAACTTCACTCTATATAATGCTCACTAGGTTTGACTGGAACATTATATTTGTGTTTTTGGTGCACCTGTAAATAAAACCCACTCTTGTTTTGGAAATACCAACTTTTTGTGTCTGTGTCTCCCTGTCTGACTTCTTACAAATCTGATCCCGATCTGTCCTGCAAGTATACTGTATATATGGCTGGGACACCCCTTCACTGTATATTCAGGGGGAGCAGCCCTGGACGGTGCAATGCCTCCCCTGGATGCTGGATGGCCGCCCCCTTCGGTTGGAGCGTTGCCTTGGTTACCCGCAGGGCTCCATGGGAATTGGAGTTGGGTGCAGCCCTGTGGGTCCCACAGGTGCCGTCAGGGGGTGCTGCAGCTGGGACGCCTGAGCCTGTCTGGGCAGCATATTCACCACACCCGGAAGTGCAGCCTGATGTCACAATCAAGCACCTGCAGCACTTCCAGGTGCCCAATAAAAGGAGCCAGCAACCACCACTCAGCGGCCAGAGTTGGGTGGAAGAGGACAATGTTGCCTGGGAGGAGTGGTGGTGCAGGAGAAAGAAGTTTGTGGTGTATTGGCGTTACACTTGGGACTGTGTTGTGCCTGTGGGGATTATGGGGAAGACGTACGCCACAGGTGAAGAAAAATAAAAGTCTTTTTATTTTATACGTGCCTCCGTGTCCATCGGTGTTGGGTCAGCTGCTTATATAACGCCTTTGTTACTATATATATATATATATATATATATATATATATATATATATATATATATATATATATATATATATATATATATATATATATATCCACCAAAATAAAGCTACACTAGGAGATATCTATAATATACTCAGCAAAAAAAGAAACGTCCCTTTTTCAGGACTGTGTATTTCAACAATAATATTTTAAAAATCCAAATAACTTTACAGATCTTCATTGTAAAGGGTTTAAACAATGTTTTCCATGCATTGAGCATCACATTTAATCAATTAATTAACATGCACCTGTGGAATGGTCGTTAAGACCTTAACAGCTTACAGAAAGTAGGCATTTAAGGTCACAGTTCTAAAAACGCAGGACACTAAAGAGACTTGTCTACCGACTGTGAAAAACACCCAAAAAAATATGCGAAGGGTCCCTGCTCATCTGCGTGAACGTGCATTAGGCATGCTGCAGGAAGGCATGAGGACTGCTGATGTGGCTAGGGCAATAAATTGCCATGTCTGCACTGTGAGACGCCTAAGACAGCACTACAGGGAGACAGGAAGGACAGCTGATCATCCTCGCAGTGGAAGACCACATGTAACAACACCTGCACAGGATCGGTACATCCGAATATCACACCTGCGTGACAGGTACAGGATGGCCACAACAACTGCCCGAGTCACACCAGGAACACACAATCCCTCCATCAGTGCTCAGACTGTCCGCAATAGGCTGAGAGAGGCTGGACTGAGGGCTTGTAGGCCTGTTGTAAGGCAGGTCCTTACCAGACATCACCAGCAACAACTCCACCTATGGGCACAAACCCACCTTCGCTGGACCAGACAGGAGTGGCAAAAAGTGCTCTTCACTGATGAGTCACGGTTTTGTCTCACCAGGGGTGATGGACGGATTCGTGTTTATCGTCGAAGGAATTGAGCACGTCTGGGGCCTGTTGGATCGCAGGGTGAGGGCTAGGGCCATTCCCCCCGAAATGTCCAGGAACTTGGAGGTGCCTTGGTGGAAGAGTGGGGTAACATCTCACAGCAAGAACTGACAAATCTGGTCCAGTCCATGAGGAGGAGATGCACTGCAGTACTTCAAGCAGCTGGTGGCCACACCAAATACTGACTGGTACTTTTGATTTCAGGGACACATTGTGAAACATTTTTAGTTTATGTCTTATGGTGTTGACTCTTTGAGTGTTCATACAAATATTTACACATTAAGTTTACTGAAAGTAAAAACAGTTGAAAGTCAGAGGACGTTTCTTTTTTTGCTGAGTATATATACAAGAAAATAAGGTGCAAGTTGATGTTTTGTATACTATACAGAAGATCTATACTGATCTATACCTACCTCACCACCGACTCTGAAAATTACCCTTTTAAGGTAGGAAGTGCCTCTTATAGTCAAAGAACAAATCATTAGCCAATCCCGCAACACGTTGCTCCCTTTCACCAATTGCGACTGAAACAGTTGCTTTCTGCACAGGTGCTCTTCTGAACCTTTGCAAGACAAGTAATAAATAGGACTAGCGGCTTCACGTGCACATCCCATTCTGGAATTCTTCCTCTGGAGGAGCCAATATGTAGTACAAAAGTATTTTTCTTTTTTTCCTGGGAATTCCCTCCTCGTGCATGCACGTTCTTAACTAAAACACTTCACACCTTTTTCTTTGCCAATGACAGTGCTAAAGAGATGACCGCCTTTATGATGGGGTGCATGCAGTGTCCTTCAGTAGGTCTGAACTGGAGGCGTGCCTGACCTGTTGCTAGTGTCCTGCTGCGTGAACCTGCTAAAGACAAAGATAAAATGACTGCAAAAGTGCACCCTCATTTAACGACTGAAACAGGTACATGATTTATCTTTTGATTTCGCGACAAAAGTCCTATTCTTGGGATTTTTTCTTTCCTTGAAAATGGTAATGCCTGGTCGGCGGATTACCACATAGCCCCTCTCAGACCCTTGAAAATTTGTCAGTTTTTCAGTTTAGTACATTTACTTAGAATCTTTAACCTTCATATTTCAGAGTAGGGAAGCAGTTTCATAGAGTAAAGTTCAGAGCTCAACTTTACTAAAGCAAAGCACACCGCAGAAACATATTGGGATTAATTAGGAAGAACTGAGAAACAAGCAAACTTTTTAAAAATGATTTAATTTGACATCTTTTTACCGTATGTGATTAGAAGACTTGTTGCCATACAGGACTGAGATGTTTGTATCACTTACAGCTTTCCACATTAGCCTGGTAAAAGTGGAAATAAGTTGATTTGACCCTTTTCAGGAACACTCTTTATACTGTACAATGAACTTGAGCTCAAATAATTTTAAAATTGGAGTAAAATGCAAGTTATATGACTTGTTCATGGTTACATATGGCATCAAAACTGGTAACTTTGTGCTATTATTTTTCAATGTTTTAGCCACTAAATGGAAACTGGTTGTATTTTTTGAGAAGCAGAACATCAATATACATGTAAAGAAAAGAAAAAATACCCATAACTTCTTCATTGCCTTTGACTATCTAGGTCAGATCCACAGTAAAACAAACTTTCTACCACTGTAGCTGGAATGACTAAGTTTAAATGAATCAATCACCATCTCATATGTTTACTTGTCAGGCCCACAAGCTACAGAAATGCCATATCAACTAATCTTAGCACATTGTTCACATTTACTGTACTGTTATAATGATTATCAGCTTTATAAAGTATGTTAATCATTAACATATTCATCTCGCCTGACTTTCAGTCCTTTCCCCAGTATTTAATTAGTGTAAAAGCCACAACACAGGCTTCTAGCATTTAATTAAGTGAGTAACATAGCAATATGCATAAAGAAAACATCTTATTGTTAGATTCTTCCATTGTGCCGAAAAGTTAGTTTTATTGTATAGACGTTTTTAGGACATTAGTTTGTCATAAGAAGCATTTCCATAACCTCTTTGGCTTATTATACGCTGTACCTAAGAATTAACAAAAAAAGTTATGAATCTGTATGAGTTAGGATTTTTATTTTTTTTGACTCCGAGCTTTTAGCTCAGTCACTCAGCCATCTATTTAGCCCTTACAGTTGTCCTTTTGTATAATGTTTATTTACCGTTTCCTAGGACCCAGTGGACACACTGGTCTCATCATTGCTTCTTCGTCTCTTGCCCTACTCAGGGTAAACTAGCTGCCAAGAAAAGCGCAATGCAGCAAAGTACAATTTACAAATAATTTGTAGCAAGCACAGTACCATAAGATTCACACCACTGCAAAGACAGCGATTTATTTATTTTTTCATTTAACAATAAACACTAATTTCATGGCAACAAATGATGTGGAACGAAGAAGAAAAATAACGATCCAGTGAACAGCTTACTGTAAGTAATGTATAAACAGTCCTACCCGGTATTCCTGATGTGGCAACAGGTGGTGGGCACTCCCACGACGAAGCACAATGATCAGTCTCACTCACTACTAACACGACAGGCAGGCACAAGATAGTCCATACAAGTGCAATGACCTTTTCCTTAGATCTGGTCAGGTTTTATACAGTTTGTTCCTGGATGTGGCTCAGCGCTGAAATTTAAAAGACCCTGGAGGTTAATATTTGCTCTCGGGTAACAAATGATCTGTGGTAAGAACATCAACTCCAATATTTCCATTGCATTTTGAAAGACAAGCATGGTGTGGGTTACTGAAAAGGAAAAATTTGAAGTTCCCTAGACCCATACAGAACGTCAAGTGTATTTTTCACTTCATGTTACCAGCATGCAATTTCCAACTTGAAAAGCTTGCATTTGTGTATTTTCCCTTTTTGGTGAATTATTAGTAGGTTTCTAGACTAGGGTGTAAAAGTCTGATCTTGGAGGGCTGCGGTGACTGCAGGTTTTCCCTTCCTGCCACTTCCTTAAATAGTGACCAATTTCTGCTTTAAAATGACTTATTTTCCCATCAGTTTAACTGCCTCTCTAAACAGCCTCTTTTTTCCTTATGTGAACGCTGGCCCTGGCACAGACAGACGGACATCATATTGTCACCACACACCACCAGCGTGGCGGAAGTGTCGGCTGTCTTCCTGGCAGCTCTCCGGGCGCCACATAAAGTCTTCCCCCCAGCACTTCCTGGTGTGGCGGAAGTGCCGGGCTCCCGGAATAATTAGGCACTGGGGCGCCGCCTGGCAGTGGCCACGGGTCCCTACAGGGCTGGGCTTCCAAGCCCTGTACCCGAGGCCCCCTGCATAACCAGGACAGACTCCCCCACTCGGTCTGGAGGAGGCACTCGCCCTCCTCTGGTCCTCCAAGGCGTCCCGGCCGGGCTCCAGCCCCAGCCGAGGACCGTACGGGATAAACCGGCATCGGGGCGCCGCCCGGTGGTGACCACGGGCCCCTACAGGGTAGGGCTTCCATGCCCTCGACCTGTGGTCCCAAACAGAACCAGGACGGACGCCCCCTCGCGGTCTGGAGGAGGCACAAGCCCTCCTCTCGTCCTCCTGGGCGTCCCGGCCGGGCTCCAGCCCCAGCCGGGAACCACACTTAAATGGCAGCCAAACAAAAATGAAATGTTACGTAAGCCAGCAGTTGATCAACTGAGTCATGGCCAACAAATTTCACTCCAACCAGTTTCTCAGAATCTGATTGTTCTTGTTAATAAAACTCATCATTTAATTCCATGACTTGTTGCTGCTCTCATTCTGCCACAGCAGATATTTCCCTAAGTGTTGATTTTCATTTTTCAAAGAGTACCATTAAAATGTTTTGTGGGCCTGAGCAGATCAGCATTATTGAGATACGTTTCTTATTTTCCTGATGTTATATGGTGGACACAGGTTAGCTGGTCATGTGTTTGCTTGGTTTGTCTATCATTATTGTTGGTTGCTATTGGCTGATAATTAAGGAAAAAGAAACAGGGGTCATAAATAACAAGCTCATTAAAGCGACAGCAAAAGAAGTTAATTAGCATCATAAACTAGTCACTAATTAAAGA
This sequence comes from Polypterus senegalus, assembly GCF_016835505.1. Lineage (NCBI taxonomy): Eukaryota > Metazoa > Chordata > Cladistia > Polypteriformes > Polypteridae > Polypterus > Polypterus senegalus. The sequence continues at coordinate 102,416,824 of NC_053158.1, read as the reverse complement.
TATAGTCGGAATGAAAACCTGCAGATACTTCAACCCTCCAGGATCGAAGTTAGACACCCCTGTATCTAGATAGATGATTGGTGTCAAGTAATGCATACATCTGTAAAATATAACAGCCCCCAATGCTGATGTCTAGCAGTGCTAGTCTTGCTTTTCTGCCGGGATTAAACAGTTTAGAAGATTTGTACACATACCTCTGCCTTTATCAGCTCCTGGAAAGTCAGGCCAGTGCTGTGAAGGTTACTTGTATCCTTGCTGTCCCACAGCAAAGTTGGACTGCTCCAGCCCCAGCCGAGGACCGTACGGGATAAACAGCAAAGTTGGACTAGTGTCAACCTCATCCATATCACAATCACACAAGTCTTCCAATTCAGCACAGTTGCCCTCTGGAGTAAAGGGATTGGTTCAACCTATGTTGCAGCCACACCCTATCAGCTATGGTTTCTGGCTATTGGCATCCAAATTTTGGCCAGGTCAAGCTGTAGCATAGTGAGAGAAGACCAGTTAGTTAGGGTGTTACAAGGGCTTTTATTAGGAGGAATAGAATTCTTCTCATTGGTTCATTGGGTGCACATAAAACTATTCTCTTCATTGACCACTGGTGCAAAGTTCTCTCCATTAATGTTACTTATCCTTGATTGACAGTCCTTTGTTCAGAAATTTGAGTCAATTGTGTGCCTTCGTGAGAGATGTCCTTGGCTGTTACATGGTCTGACAATGGCCTTCTTATCAGGTAATGCCACAGATGCTGCTTTCCAGAAGGAGGCCACTTCAGAGATTGAGACTTTTTAGCAGGCAATAAGAATGTCTGGCAACAATTCTCTAAGCCAGGATTTAGGTTGCTGCCTGGCAAAAAGGATAATGCCAGTCTGTCCTACAATGTAGTGTTAGGTATTGAGGATGGCGCTGTTACTTCATTTTCACTTTTTCAATTCACAAAATTCAAGGTGCTAATGAAAAATGTTAACAATTAATGTATATAATAAACAAGAACAGTTGCATCAGATATTTGAAATTTTAAAATGTGTGCTTCAATGTAAAGGTTTAAAGTCTAAATATTTTTAATTCGTCATTTTTAAACCTCTGATGGAGGTCCATAGAAGCTCTAGATGCCATGTAAAGGTTTAAAAATCCACATGCTTAGGCCTGAAATTTGTAATTTTTTGCCACTTAGAGGTTTAGGGTCACTGGTGAAGAACTAAATGCCACACATGTTGCATATCCAGGCGTGGAATATAAACCCAGGACACTGAATCTAGGAAGTAGCGGCACTAAACCCTGCACTACGGTGCCATCTTTGTATTTTGTAAATGCACTTTGTATTAACCTCTTTTGAGCTTTGTTTCAGAAAAGGGTCTGAAATGCTGCAGACATTTAATTTACTGGTATTTAAACTGTATGTTTGCCTTTAACAATTCCTATATTGTTATATATTAAAGTACTTTGTTCCTGTTTTTCATTTCATGTTTACCTTTGTATATTTCTTTTTAGGAAAAATCTTAAATTCCTTAAGTTACAACAATAGAAGGCAATGGAAGCTATAAAAACGCAAAGCAAAACTTGCTCTCAGGCACAAGGTATTGAGCAGGAGCAGAAAAAGCCAAGGAGGAAAGACACTCCAGTTCTTTATATACCACCTCTCACTCCAGGTAACTTCATTTTGATTCTTTGGTGGTCTAACATGGTGAATGAATGAAAGAAGTAAAAAAAAATATCTGCAACAGGAAATTAATCTGATTTTTTTTCTTTTTTTTTTTAGTGGAGTTCTTTATTTAAAATGTAAAAGACAGGCAGACGCATGCAGTTTTCATGCATGTAATTGTTTTCTGACATTATTATACTGCCTTTCTTCTGGTGTCAGTCACTAAAATTTCACTGTAAGCAAACTACAATTTCTTTTGTGAGTTTTTGTTTTTTCTTTACAAAGTGAAAAATCAAACTTTGCTGCAAATTCAGTTTCTCAGAAGTCATTTCACCCCCCACTACAACTGGTTGGTGCCTCATTGCATGTTCACTGTTATGCCGAACAGTACATAGAATCCAAATTTGTGGCAGCGGTGGAAAGAAGATTAAAGATAAAGTGCTTCAGTCAGGCAGAATTCTGTTTCATAACATTATTTTAAAGTTGTCTGATAAATTTCACTCTACTGCTAATGTGATGGACATGTTTGATGGATTACAGAGAATGCAAGAAAATATGAGAGGGTTGAGACATGCTGTTGAGTGGAGCCCTTGGTGTTTGCCACTATCTCAGTCCACAAAGCATTAAATATTTTAAATTGGTAAATAAGATAAATAAACTGCACTGATTGATTCATTTTAACAGCTTTATTCAGTCAGTGGTGAGCAATGTCACTCCTGCAGTGGCTGCAGATTTGTGTTCCAACCCAGTAGCTTAAACAGAAGTCAGTTGTTGCTGATAAATCAGTTATTGCTCAAGTGACATTTTTCTGCTTCATTTTAGTGGTCTTGCTTGTTAAGATGTTGAACTGTTATTTGCTCCAGGGGCAACTCTAGGCTTGTGGCAGCCCTGGGCAGAGAAAGAATCGGTGGCCCCTTCGCCCGCCAATGTCAATATGGTATCTTATGCACGGCGGATGGCCACGTCCGTTGCAGACACTGCATTGCCACCTCGTGCTCATAAGACAAGCGTTTAACTTAATGATAAAGTTCAGGATTGCTCCTTCCTGTGACGCAATGAAAGCCTCCTGTGCTGCCTTTCTCTTTTGTTTCAAATAACCAGACTTGTGTACTCAAAATCTCTTCACTTTGCTTAGAATGGGTATGCGAATGTCATGTGTCCCCTATCCGACCAGATATTCACTATGACTATTGCGCTAACACTAATACTTTATTAAAACTAGGTGAAACATTAACTTGTAAGACGACTCGCCCACTTGCACTAGCTTCGCTTCAGCTGTCAGCTGTGTCATTATTTTCTCTTTCTGTTTTATATTCAAGATATATTGGCGTGGCGGCCCCTGGGATTTGACGGCCCTGTGCAGGTGCACAGTTTGCATATGCCTAAGGCCGCCCCTGTTTGTTTCATTTTAGCCTTTAATAACTGTTTTCATTGTTTCTAATTTCTCCTTTATTAGCAATAAGATGCAAATTACATTTACACCTGTGTATGTTCATTGTGCACTATTTGCTTTAATGAAATATTCAGAAGGAAACTGAAGAGGAAAAAGTGAAGAACTGAGAATTACTCTTCCATTTAGGGATTCCGACCATTTGGATGATATCCTTGGAAAGGAAAAAAAATCTATGATACAAGAATGACCTGACATTGCAGAGTTAAAACGCTAACCAGCCATTAAATTAAATAAGATCTGGTATTGGCATGGTATGTTTTCTAATTAAGAAACAGGATAGGAACAAAGACCTGCACCAACTGCGGCCCTCCAGGACCGATGTTTCTCACTAATGCTCTAACCTAGTCTTATTTTTTATATTAACCTTTCAAAATCATCACATCTTCATGCTGCGCAATCCCTTGACACTGTTCAAAACCTTATCCATTCTATTTATTTCTTTTTCATATCACATCTTAGGGGTTGCACAGTGATGACATACTTGATAAGTACTGCAGGGGTACATACAGCATTGCTATTCCACATTTATTTATTCAATGTAATTTCCACAATTTTGTATTTAAATCACAGGGAAGCACATTTAGTGTTGTTTGTCTCAACTTTATTTAGCTTACGGAACTCTATTTCGGCATTTTTAATTATAGACTTGCCTTCCCTGTTGTGCTTTGAATGTTGCGTTTAGCCTTTCAAATGGTTATACTAAAATAATATTGATCTATAAACTCTCTTTATGCTTCATCCAGATAGTTGAAGAATCTTTTTTTTGATACATTGATGTTTGATCTTGCTTTTGTTTTTGGAAAACAATAACATTCTTATTATTTAAAAATACTTGCCTTGCATGTGAGGCTGCTAGGATGTCCAGCAAAATTTTAACATTAATAGAATTTGGGGAAACGGTTGCATAAGTTTTTACATTTTATTAGTAATATAATTGTTTTATTGTGAGAAAGGCTTTTAAGGATACCTCTCCTTAAAACATAAATCTTTTTCTCAAATGTAGAAATTATTTTCCTATAGACAACAGTTGTATATTATACCCGTGTTGCTACTTTCTTTTGCTTATCAGCATTCAGAAATGTACAGTGTACAGTTGCAATACACTCACACCCAGGACTAGAATCCAATATCCTCCGACTTCACCCAAGCAGTGGCAGCTGGTGAAGAAAAAAATTTGGGTCAGGGTGCAGGGTTTTTTTATACTGAGGCAGCACATCGTAGCTCAGGATTAAAGAACAGAAAACACACATACAAACTGTAATGTTGTCTACAAACTACCCAGCAGCACTACTTGAACATAAATGTTGTCCTCCTTTTCTTCATGCTTGAAAATTTCTCAATTACTTTCCGGTTAAATGGAGTTAATTTATGTCACCAATCTCTTTTCCACTGACAGCATGGCCAATGCATTCAGCTTTTCCTGAGTCATGGTGTTTCTGTGGAAGGTTTTAACTTCCTAATATGTAGAAAAATACATAAATCTGTAATGTTTGATAGGCTGCAGAACACCAACAGATTAAGATATTGAAATTTAGGCTTCTTATTGGGAGGCAGACAGACTATTTAAATAAAAATGCATATTTTTGAAGACACAACAGAACTTGAGCATATTTACTTCATATCACATGTCACTTGTCATAAATTGATCATAATATATAAAGTTAATATAACCTAAATCTCACTTTTAAAACTTTGAAGTTCCATTAGCGATATTGAAATGATACTTTTTTTTTGGTTTACTTATTGTACTTGTGGCAAAATAAACACACCTTCTTGTTTTTTTTAATAAGCAAATAAAAAAATATTTATAAAGTGCCTATCATGGATCAAAGTCACAAACCTCTGAACAATAATACATAGAATAAAATGAAATATTAAAACAAAATACAGAGCAATGACAATATAAAAAACACCTGCAGTTGACTGCACTACCCAAACACCAGTCTGAACAGATCTGATTTTTTTTAATTAAGTTAGAAAGTGTTTGCATGGTGCTGAGTGTTCTGCACAGTTTTGGAAGTTCCCTTAAATACACTGGCAGGCATTCTCAAGGTGCTCTTTAAACACTACACTGAGAGAGGCAACAAAATTTACCAACCCATGGAAAATCCCAGGCTTATCAGAGCTCTCGTTGTCTTCATGGCCACACAATGCCAATTGAAATGCTCTACACAATTTCACAATCTATTATTCTAGACAGGACGTGTTGAGCTTTGGTCACATCTTTGTTGTGCTTGTTAATGTCAATCCTGCAGCCTTCATCTAGATGTACATCAATAATAAGCCTGCCAAAAAATGTAGCCTTATGCGTTTGTCTTGATGACTGTGGCTACTTTCATGCTGCTTGCATTTTTTAGAAAGATGTTTTAGGTCTCATATCACCTTCATTGTCCATAATGCTTCAGTAACAATACTTACATCACATCCTTTTAGCTAACTCTGTTTGTCATAAAGCAGGATAAGGTCAATGTGTAAGCTCATGCTCAATCTGTTGATGGCTGCTGAATTCTCAAGTCAGGTTGGCTTGGTCCAAGCATCTTTATCTTCTTTTTTTCTTCAAGTGAAAGATTTATGAAGGGGTATTTCATTAAAAAAATAACTATATTTTCTTTGATTTCTGAAGTTCCACTTGAAGTTGCAATCACTCATCTGTAGTTACGTTAATGGTGGGTGTGAACCATTAACGTGAACTTGAAATAGTGCATTGATGATTGTCCAATCATATTAAATTAAAAAAAAACTAAAACAATACTAATTCACTGCCAGTAAATGTTGGAGTGTCCGGGGTGCATCACCGGAAAAATCTGAAAGGATCCAATTAAAGGGGAGCCTCAGGTTACCTGCTTGCTAAAGATCAAGGACTTGCATGCACTCTAATTTGGCCAGCACCCTTCACTCAAGAAATATAGGTTTTCAAACAGAATTTAAACAAATACAAGTCAGAACCAATTTTTAATGGATGCTGACATGTGTTGACACCAGGCACATTGTGTAAATAAACACATTTATTTCAATATTATTTTGTATTATTAATTTAAATGGTGTTTTTTAAAATATTTGGAGAGGGGCAGTGCCCTGGCGCCCCACATTACAAACCATAACTATCATTCAGGTATGACGTCACTGTAGCTTCTCAATTGGGAGTGTTCTTTTTCCCTTTACCGCTGATTTAGCTGAGCAAAGAACTTGTTTCATAACCACTGGCAGAAAAATTTGAGCAAAATGTAAAAACAGAAAAACAACCCTAGTAAGTTTTAATTTTAAAATAATACCATTAGATAGCTAGTGTCATAAACGAAAGCAAATAGAATGTTGAAACCACACCATACAGCCTAATAGTGTTAGATGATCAGTCTTTCAGGGGCACTTAATCTTGTATTTACTTGAAGTGTCACTAGTAACTTTTTCATTTACTTCTGCTCTTCCTCTGAGAACCAATTAGTCAGTTCTTCATCTTACTTTATACAGTCCTCTTATTAAATCCTGATAGATAGATAGATAGATAGATAGATAGATAGATAGATAGATAGATAGATAGATAGATAGATAGATAGATACTTTATTAATCCCAAGGGGAAATTCACATACTCCAGCAGCAGCATACTGATAAATAACAATATTAAATTAAAGAGTGATAAAAATGCTCGTACTGTATAACAGACAATAACTTTGTATAATGTTAGCGTTAATACCCGGGTGGAATTGAAAAGTCGCATAGTGTGGGGGAGGAACGATCTCCTCAGTCTGTCAGTGCAGCAGGACAATGACAGCAATCTGTCGCTGAAGCTGCTCCTCTGTCTGGAGATGATACTGTTCAGTGGATGCAGTGGATTCTCCATGATTGACAGGAGCCTGCTCAGTTCCCGTCGCTCTGCCACGGATGTCAATCTGTCCAGCTCCAAGCCTACAATAGAGCCTGCCTTCCTCACCAGTTTGTCCAGGCATGAGGCATCTCTTTTTTATGCTGCCTCCCCAGCACACCACTGCGTAGAAGAGGGAGCTCGCTACAGCCGTCTGATAGAACATCTGCAGCATCTTATTGGAGATGTTAAAAGAGGCCAGCCTTCTAAGGAAGTATAGTCGGCTCTGTCCTCTCTTGCACAGAGCATCAGTATTGGCAGTCCAGTCCAATGTATCATCCAGCTGCATTCCCAGGTATTTATAGGTCTGCACCCTCTGCACACAGTCAGCTCTGATGATCATGGGGTCCACAAGGGGCCTGGGCCTCCTAAAATCCACCACCTCTCCCATCCACCAGGCTTTCTTCCTGCAGTAAGGGCTCATGTATCTAAAGTCAGCATAAAGGCCATCTTGGAGCTCATAATTTCTTGTCTCTGAATAAGGAGTTTGTATATCTAAACTCACATTTTTGATGTCACAAATAGAATATTGAGGCATACTTCTTACTCAAAAGTAGCACTTCTACAAACCACATTACAAGTAGCACTTTCTGAAGTGGCACTTCTAAAACCAGTGAGAAATAGATAGTAAAGCATATTTGTGTTACATGGCACTCAGACATGGCAGTCCCAAAACTAGTCAGAAGCAGTTCTTACAACCTTCATCCAGAAAAACATGGTGGGAGGGGAAAAGGTGAGCATGGGACTATGTTTGTTGTGTAGTAGTAAATCAGACAATTATGACAAAATGCCAGATGTTACACATACACAGCAAAAAATTGAAACAGCAAAAGAACATTATCATAGTGCGTTATATAAAAGAAATGCACTTTGTGCAGTCCTTAAAACAGCCTATTTCTATTCATTCCTGAACATAGTTTTAGTCCCCATTACATATTGTACTATTATTGTAATTTGAAATAGAGTCATCAAGATATTTATTGTCTTGTTTGTTGAAAAACTTACCTTATTGTGTTTTTCTGAATACCTAAAAAGATACAGTATTCTGAAAATAACTATTTCACCCTAAATCAAGAAAAATATTTAAAATTATATATGTTACTGACCATGATAACGTTGCTGTCTTTTGGATGCAGTGATTCTTTCCGCTAATTGATGTCTGTTGGGATTTCCTCCCTAAGATTTGTGTGAGGTTAATTAGCAAATTCTTAATTGTTCCAGTGTGCATTACAATGTAAATGTGTGTGAGAGTGGGGCGTACGATGGACTGATGCACTATTATTTCCTGCTTTGTATCTCATGCTGAAATTCCATTACCCTAAGCAGATTAATAATAATAATAATAGGGCTGACACAGTGACATGATGTTTTCTCCTATATGTGCATATCCTTCTATCCTTTTCCTGTGCCCATTTTGTGCATGGGTAGACTGCATTTTCTGTACCATTTTGAAGTCCACCCTGAAGCATAATTTGTAAGGGCAAGACGCAACCCTGCAGGGTGCACCAGTCCACCCACACTCATGCACACTAGTTAATTAGTTGTTAATCCACACATAAGCCTTTTTGTGGGAAGGAAATCAAAACTGCATTAAAAACATATGATTGTTTCAATTACTGTTGACATTTAATATTTAGTATTTATTGTGCATTTTTGTTTTTACGTTTTATACAGGAGTTAAATTAATGAAAGAAGAGAAACAAACGGTTTTCACGGAAGAAGAAGAAGAACAAGAAGCAAAGAATTAACATTGAAACTTAACCTTCGTGCTTTGTGTTGCTGTGCATTTTAAAAACTCTTCTTAAAAACTAGAAATGCACTATTGTGATTTTTCTCAGGACTTAATGTTTTACAAAGGACATTCTATAACAAGACATCCTGAAAAAAATCTTAAGTCTTATTGATAAAGACATAGAATGTGTAAACATGTTCATTTTTAGAATTAAAAGGATAATACAGTATTTATCCTGCACATCAAACAAAAACATTATATTATTTGCTGTTTTCTTTTATTTTGTTCAATGACACTGTTACACTGTTTTTCATTAAAATATGTGAAATATTACAGTGAAACTTTTAATGAAAAAAGCTCACCTTGTAGTGATGTACACACAGCCTTTTTTATTGCTTCTTTTCCAGGTCCATCAACACTAAACCTCTTTACATCCTGTCATCACCTCCATTGTCTGGTTATCAGAAATTCTATCTGAACTCTAAAGCTGTAAAAAGCCTGTGACCTGCTTTCTCTCTCATCTTCTTTTCTAACTCTGTTGTCTTCCCTGTCGTCTACTTTAGTCATTTGGCCTTGGTCAACAGATGGAGCCTACCTCATTTGAACTACCTTAACACCACAACTTTTCACCCATCTTGCCCTTCAGCAATTCTTACCTAAATGGTCAGCCTTTTGTGTCTCTCATTGCTTCACGCCTTCTCTAGTTACTTTGTTTCATCACCTCATCACTCCTTCCATCTCTCTCTCTCTCTCTCTCTCTCCTGACATCTACTGAATTTCAGGTCCTCATGTTGTTCTTTATACAGTAAATGCACCTAAGAACTGACAGTACTTTTTTGTGAACTTTTAATAAAGTATCTATCTACAGTGGTGTGAAAAACTATTTGCCCCCTTCCTGATTTCTTATTCTTTTGCATGTTTGTCACACAAAATGTTTCTGATCATCAAACACATTTAACCATTAGTCAAATATAACACAAGTAAACACAAAATGCAGTTTTTAAATGATGGTTTTTATTATTTAGGGAGAAAAAAAAAATCCAAACCTACATGGCCCTGTGTGAAAAAGTAATTGCCCCCTGAACCTAATAACTGGTTGGGCCACCCTTAGCAGCAATAACTGCAATCAAGCGTTTGCGATAACTTGCAATGAGTCTTTACAGCGCTCTGGAGGAATTTTGGCCCACTCATCTTTGCAGAATTGTTGTAATTCAGCTTTATTTGAGGGTTTTCTAGCATGAACTGCCTTTTTAAGGTCATGCCATAGCATCTCAATTGGATTCAGGTCAGGACTTTGACTAGGCCACTCCAAAGTCTTCATTTTGTTTTTCTTCAGCCGTTCAGAGGTGGATTTGCTGGTGTGTTTTGGGTCATTGTCCTGTTGCAGCACCCAAGATCGCTTCAGCTTGAGTTGACGAACAGATGGCTGGACATTCTCCTTCAGGATTTTTTGGTAGACAGTAGAATTCATGGTTCCATCTATCACAGCAAGCCTTCCAGGTCCTGAAGCAGCAAAACAACCCCAGACCATCACACTACCACCACCATATTTTACTGTTGGTATGATGTTCTTTTTCTGAAATGCTGTGTTCCTTTTCCGCCAGATGTAACGAGACATTTGCCTTCCAGAAAGTTCAACTTTTGTCTCATCAATCCACAAGGTATTTTCCCAAAAGTCTTGGCTATCATTGAGATGTTTCTTAGCAAAATTGAGACAAGCCCTAATGTTCTTTTTGCTTAACAGTGGTTTGCGTCTTGGAAATCTGCCATGCAGGCCGTTTTTGCCCAGTCTCTTTCTTATGGTGGAATTGTGAACACTGACCTTAATTGAGGCAAGTGAGGCCTGCAGTTCTTTAGACGTTGTCCTGGGGTCTTTTGTGACCTCTCGGATGAGTCGTCTCTGCGCTCTTGGGGTAATTTTGGTCGGCCGGCCACTCCTGGGAAGGTTCACCACTGTTCCATGTTTTTGCCATTTGTGGATAATGGCTCTCACTGTGGTTCGCTGGAGTCCCAAAGCTTTAGAAATGGCTTTATAACCTTTACCAGACTGATAGATCTCAATTACTTCTGTTCTCATTTGTTCCTGAATTTCTTTGGATCTTGGCATGATGTCTAGCTTTTGAGGTGCTTTTGGTCTACTTCTCTGTGTCAGGCAGCTCCTATTTAAGTGATTTCTTGGTTGAAACAGGTGTGGCAGTAATCAGGCCTGGGGGTGGCTATGGAAATTGAACTCAGGTGTGATACACCACAGTTAGGTTATTTTTTAACAAGGGGGCAATTACTTTTTCACACAGGGCCATGTAGGTTTGGATTTTTTTTTTCTCCCTAAATAATAAAAACCATCATTTAAAAACTGCATTTTGTGTTTACTTGTGTTATATTTGACTAATGGTTAAATGTGTTTGATGATCAGAAACATTTTGTGTGACAAACATGCAAAAGAATAAGAAATCAGGAAGGGGGCAAATAGATAGATAGATACAGTGGTGTGAAAAACTATCTATCTATCTATCTATCTATCTATCCATCTATCCATCTACTGCAGTTGCAACATTATATGAACCAATTAACTGGATGGTTGCACCCACCTGAAACTTTAAAGCACCACTACAGGATCTAGTAGAATTCTGGCTTCCTATATGAAATCCACTCCCAGGATAATGAGGTCTTTGATGGGAACAGTCCAAACACATTGCTGGCCTTCCTGGTCTGCAACTCAAATGTTATCCTTTATGTACCCCAGCATTGGCACCTCCCCTGCTGTTGCAAATATTCAGCCTAGTAGTACTGGCTGATTGTTTAACTTCTTCAGCAGCCTAATAATGTACTGTAGGCAGGTGGCACTAGATAAACCAGCATCTTTGCAACCTGGTCCAAGTATGACTATACTTGGAAACAAAACAAGCTGATTTGCAGGACTGACAAACTTAATTTCTTCTACAATTACAGAATCATTGGATGTGACCTCTTTGCTCATTGTACTAACTAAAGGACTGGTTGGGAAATCCTGGGTAGAATTGTTGCCTTTCAATTAGAAAGTGACCAGTGATAAGGTTATAGGCTGCTGTGGTCTCTTGTAGTGCTTGTTCCAGTGTCAGTGGTCTGGAACAATGAATCTTCTACTGTACAGCAAAAGGCATGAGGATCTGCAGAAATGCCTGCTGCTGATGAAAAGTTGATAGGTTGTTTGTATCAGCAAATAAAGCTCACAAGGGCAGACCCCAAGAATGTATGTATCCGTATTTAACTGCAGATGCAATCTCTTTGGCCAGCTTGCTCAGTACAGATCAATATTTCAAAAAAAGTGCTCCTATTTCTGGAAATTCTCATTTTTCTAGCACTACCAGGGTGCCTCCTCCAATGCTGTCAACCAATAAATAATCTGGAAATTTACAAGGACTTTGAAAAGTTAAGTTAGCTTTCTTTCACACCACATGGATATAATACCATACTCCTTTCTGCTCCCTGTCACTTGCCATTATAGCAGTGTCAGAAGACAGTAGTTGAATGCTTCACCAGATTCTTGCTGTCAGTTACTCCTGACTGTGTGTTATTAAGCTCCATTTTTATTGTTCTTCAATGCACATGTAAGAGTGTTGATAAACTCTGAACAACAGGACTGTACTGCAGTAAACACTGATACACCACACTATATGTTACTGAATAAGATGCCCATGCCACCCCAGTTACATTTTCCAGTTTGTGAGAGCAGGAACTGCACTCTAAAAGTATAGCTTCTTAACATGATGCAGACAGTGAGCTTAGTAGCCTTCTACTTGGTCCCTTGATTTAATTTTTTCAGACAATACTGAAGAATTGTGTTGTGGTATAGACTGTATGATAAACTGAAACTTTTATATTAAGGATGTACTCACTTTACTGAAGCCATCCATCCATTATCCAACCCACTATTTTTTTTTTTTTGGTTCTTTATTTCACCTTACACAATTTCTTGTATTAGGAATTTGTTAGTTTTCACATACCCCTTGGGGTCAGAGCGCAGGGTCTTGCTCAAGGGCTCAGTAAAGTAGGATCTCCTTTGGCAGTGACAGGGATTCGAACCGGCAACCTTCTGGATACCAGCACAGATCCTTAGCCTCAGAGCTATACCCTAACTACAGGGTCACCTGGGTCTGCTGGAGCCAATCCCAGCCAACACAGGGCGCAAGGCAGGAAACAAACTCCGGGCAGGCCACCAGCCCACTGCACAGCGAGCACACACACACACACACAGACACACCCACACACCAAGCACACACTAGGGGCAATTTAGGATCGCCAATGCACCTAACCTGCCTGTCTTTGGACTGTGAGAGGAAACTGGAGTACCCGGAGGAAACCTTAATGAAGCCACATTTTGCAATATATATGGTACTAGCAAAATACCCGCGCTTCGCAGCGGAGAAGTAGCGTGTTAAAGAAGTTATGAAAAAGAAAAGGAAACATTTTAAAAATAACATAACCTGATTGTCAATGTAATTGTTTTGTCATTGTTATGAGTGTTGCTGTCATCAAGGATTTGATTATCATTATTTCTTTCAATCAGGTTCGTATTTGGAGGACGTGTTGTTATGAAGTTACATTCCGTTTTTGTCAACCGTTGTAAAGATAACAGGTTTCATTCATCGAAGTGTCCACTACGCAAATTGCTACTCGTGAATGTAAGATGATTAACTGGCATTCCCGGTATTAACTTGTGCTAAATGTACCATGGTGTGACGTAAGGGGAGCTGACTGTAAAAAGTCAAGGAGGCGCGTATTTTGAATGAAAAGGGAGAAGACAGCGAAGGAGCGGAAAAGTGAGAAGGAAAACTGTTTAAATAAAGAGCTAGGAAGGTGAATGGATAGAAGCAGCCAGTGGTAAAGCAAGGAAGACCTCGTAATAAGGACGTTTCGGTGCACGTAGAAGGTGTAACAATAAGATTGTTAAGCCTTATGATAATGTTCCCGCACGGAGGATTTAGAGAGATGCTCTGGGAGAAGTATAATCTGAACCTCTCTACAGTTTCGTTTATTTTCGGGTTGTAATGTTCATCAAATTTACGTATCATCTGGTCCAGTGGTGGACCGTGCATCTCACACCTAGGTCTTCAGTAGTGCTCCGTCTGAATCAACCCGGCCCTCAAAAACTAATTTATTGTTATAAAAACCATCTTAATATGCAGAAATACAGTATAAAGAGCCGCTGCATCGCAGATAGATAATTCCTGTAGCCACAATAAATGCCTTTATTGAATGGACAAACCGGGGTGAACAAGTTCCTTTCTACTGCAGTTACAGCCGCGACACACATAAAAAACATCAATAATAACTCATAAGCTTGCAATATTATTTAGGAAAATCGCAACATTTTACTCACCAAAAATTTGGATTATTTGTAAACAAAATCCATCCTCCTCTCTTTCCTCAAAAACAGTTCAATTACTCTGTTGTACAGATTATCCGTGTGCTTCACTTCCATCAAAAAGTCCCTTTCTATCGCCATCGAAGCTAATGCTGAAAGTCGAACCTGCCCTGTTGTATTTCTGGCATAAGTTTTAATTCATTTTAGGGCTGAAAATGTCCGCTCAACAGAAGCAGTGTACACGGGAATGGTCACCGCCAAATATACCAATGTGAACAGCTGGTATAATTCAGATTTTTCTGATGAAGGAAGTCAAGGAGATCAGTGGGAGATTTTCCTGCAAAATCATCCATGGCATACATTACAGTCAGTTCTGTATTAAGCCGAGACAGATCAAAAACTGCACCGTGGCTCTTGTGTTAAACTGGAGAAGACTGCATGCGGGAAATTTTTCTTGTATTCCCGAAACTTCTGGGGGTCGAAGAGCGTTACAAACATCAGTTTGTTGTGGTCTTGAAATCTGGTCTGTGTCTGGCAAATAATATTGTCCAGAATCCTGCCATCGAGTTGCCGGTAGTGCGTGCGAGGATCTTGCGCTCGGAGCGCCTGCAGTGCGTTAAGTGACCTCGTAGAGTTCCTCATATCGGCTTCTATCCAATCAATGGGTCTGAATATGGTGATGTTGCCGTACGCCTGCTAAAGAGCCCTACTGACACCAACTCAAAATCTGATTGGTTGAAGCAACAGTTTAATCGACATATATTCTGTGTTAGAGGGCCTGCACAACGGCTTGTGAAGGCCTCTCTGCCTGGCAACAAATGATAGCTGAAATGTGATTGGTTAAATGCTTTAATACAATAATACATGTCTGTAAGCAGCACAACCATTGGAAAAGCTATGAAAGGAAGCAGACAGACTATTTGGAATTATTTAAAAAGTATTCATAGACAAAATATAATTAACATCAGTTTGTGATTCAAATATTTTTTTAGGCCAGCAGAGAAGGCATGTTTTCGCCAATTGCCTCATTTATAACGCTGTGCGTAGAACTCGCACTATAACATGGCGTAAGCACAAAAGCCAAATTGTGCTTACGCACAGAAAAATCCAGATGCAGGAATCTGTGCGTACTCCAACTTCCATGTTCTTCCGCTACATAAATCCCGATCAGCGTGAAAAGTAACGCTCGTGCATGCGCTTTATGTAACGCCCCAACTCCTCCCAGAATTACACCTCTTTGAATATGCAAATGAATATAAATTGCCCTTAAGATCAGCCTTCTGTGAAAAGACAATGGGAAAAGCACGGGGGGAAATATAAGAATTTCAGCGAATACCAAGTGGAGGCAAAAGGAAAAACATACTATTTGTTCAAATAAACCGTGGTATAATCAACAAAAGGAAGCTGATCGAGTGACATAGCGTGTTGGAGAAACTTGAAAGCTCACGTTCACGAAATCGCACAGTGCCGGAAATAAAAAAGAAGTCACTGTGGTGTTATGGGTCCACAGCTCGTTGAGTAAAGGCCATTTTTAAATAAATAATCAATGTGCTCGCGGCTTAGTGAGGGGACGTTGGGCCATAGGGGGCCGCGGGACGATCCGTAGGGTGTGGGCGTTTCTCACCTAGTGCACAGGTGAGGAACTGCCCACATTCATGATTGTCCCGTGGCTAATGCTGCAGCTGCTGTGGCCCTCGTCATTTTAAAAAGAAGCGCGAGTCGGTTTTAGGAAAAAATGATCGGAGAGAAAGAAACGTTCGCGGAAAAAAAAATGGAGAGAGAAAGGAAAGGAGAGGAAGCAGGCGGTGCCGGAGAGAGACAGACACGCGGTGCGTGCATGTGGTGAGCGCGCGATCGAGCGCTCGTGGGCAGCTGTATGGAAGCTGGGTGTTAGGCCAACACCTAGACGTTTGAGTTGAGGTTGCTCCCGCTGAGTGAGCAGGTAGCGGGAGTGCCTAGAGGAAGCGACTGGCCGCATGAAGGCCATGGAAAGGCAGCGGAAGTCGGGAGACTTGGTGGTGGGAATCCCCAACGTGAGCGACCTGGCCGTTGTGGGAAACCAAGTTCTCCGGGACTGGGATGAGTGCCATACCGGAGCCAGGGATTGGGAGGTCTCCAGTCTCATGCGTGTGTTTCAGGAGGGCAGCTGCAGAGAGCGTCTTGCCTGCTGCTTGGCCCAAACGGGATTAGCAGGTGAGACGCTAACAGAAGAGCACCGGATTTGTTGTTGGTTTTTAAGACTGCTTCCTAAAAGAAGATTTTAACCTCTCGTTTTTAAGGATGTGTTTTTTTTCTATTTATTGATTTTTAACCTCCACGTGTTCTTTTTATGGGTTATTTATTTAATGAACTGTGAAGAACTGCACTATTTATGGAACACTGTTTTTGTTGGTTTTTAATAAAAGCACTGTTTTGCACTTTTTACCTTCCCCTTGCTCAGTAATTTGCCTCCATTGACTAGCTCATTTGGCAACATTATCGACGGTGTTGGGTTCAAGGGTTCCCAAACAGCCAAAGGAGCGTGGAGCCTGAACCCACATCGTCACAGTCACATATCAAAGTTGCCGTGAAAAGGCAAGTTGTAGCCCACTGTCTGAGTGTCATATGAAAGCTTATTAGGGTACAGAGAAAAAAAGGCACACAGTGGGGAAAAAGCACGAAATATTAACTTCAGTCTCGACATTTCCACTTTAATCACGTAGTTTATTTTGTCATTAAAGTAGAACATCATAAACTTCATCTTAAAATCTTTTAATTAACCAGTTTCTCAAATCACATTGTAATTAAAGTAGCACGTTAAATGCTTTGTTTTGTATTTGATCTTCTATGTGCTCTATGTGTGTGAATCACTACTTGCTTCTTAAAGCGGCTCTCTTCCTCCAACTGGACACAGAATCCATTACATTCGTGATATTACAGCTCTCTGAATAACAAAAATACTGAGATGTATACGTGATGTCATTTTCATGATGACAGGAGTTAAAGCACATTATTAAACATGTGTTTCACTTCGATGAAATTATTTATTGCAGCAGTACTCAGGGGCGGCTCTAGGCTTGTGGTGGCACTGGGCAGAGGAAGAATTGGTGGCTCTTTCGCCCGCCAATGTCAGTAAGGTAGCTTTTGCATGGTGGATTACCCCGTCCGTTGCAGATACTGCATAGCCGCCTCGTGCTCATGACACAAGCATTTAAATTTTGCCGAAATTTGTCACTGCGATTTTAGCTGTGTCGTTATTTTCTCTTTCTGTTTTATATTCAATATATATTGGCGTAGCCGCCCCTGCAGTCCTTGCTTTTCTTTCTCCAAGTAACCGATCGCCACACAATCAGCTCTGTAATAGAAGTTAAGCCATCTGTAACCTTAGCGCAGATTCTTCAAAACGTTTAAGGAATATTGAAATATCTTCGTAGTATATGTTTAATTATTCTATCCTTCACGACAGTCCCAGTGAAGAATATAGATTATTTAAATGAAGTTAAAGTTTTATCTGTATAATTTAATAAACATATTTTGCTGCATTTCACCTTAAAAATGATATCGTCATCATATGTAAATACACGCTTTATAAAGTGGCTCAGGTTGTGCGATATTATAACTATAGTGCAAGTTTACAGTGGGGTGATTGTACTTATAAGTACAAACAGTTCTACAAGTAGCAATTGATTGAGCGCATTTAAAGTTCTTGGGATGAAACTGTTTCTGAACCGCGAGGTCCGTACAGGAAAGGCTTTAAAACGTTTTGCAGTTGCTGAGACAGCGTGTCCTTTAAGCTGTATACCAATAATTCTCTTTCCGATCATCTGCTGCTGTGATTCACACTCAGATACAGTGATATAAATACTCCGAGTGGTGCAGTGAGAGTAATATGGAAAAAGATGATCCGCTGTAGCAACTCCTAACGGGAGGAGCTGAAAGAAGAAGAAGAAGGAAAAGTGAGAGTAACAATGCTAAAGCAGTTATGGTATTTGGAATACTATGGCTGTTCCCTGGACCATTATATTGTTACAAGTTAATTACAATCAGATGCGTTACAATAATAAACAATATGCGGTTAGTTTCAGTTTATTTATAAAGCCGTGTCAGGAAAATAAGGAGTAACCACACAGGAACAGTAGCACTACTTTGACGCTGGGTGCCGCCAGTCTGCAAAACCGAGCGGAGAACTTGCGTACAACAAGGTATGAGGTACCGTGGAAAAGTTTGTGGCTTTACGCCAAGTGTAGGTTTTATACATCGTGATTTGAACGTGGAAAAGTTCTTAGGCAACATTTCTGTGCGTACGCACCGTTTATACATGAGGCCCCAGGTCTTTAGCATCGAGGCTTTATACCCTGCGTCTTCTCATTAAACTTGTATCTTGCGAATATCTTTTGCAATCTTGTGATGGCTTTATTTAATTTTAGCTCAGACCCGGAAGTTGGAGAATTAGGGAGTCAGTGAGTCAGTGAGTGAGTGAGTCAGTCAGTCAGTGAGGGCTTTGCCTTTTATTAGTATAGATTGCTATTACTGAACAAATCAATTGGTTAATCTCCACAGTTCTTAAACCCACACTACTAAACATGATCCTATGGTTCTCCAACTTCCTTGTTTGGGGCAGATTTCTCCTTCTAAAACGTCTTCCATCCTAAACGCAAGCCACTCTTTTCTGGGTAGGGAAGCATTTAATCCAATTTGGAAGTGCTGATTTTTAATATAATCACATCAGATTCAATTAAAAACCATTCAAGTGTGTGCCAGAGATGATGCCAAGAATTTGCAGTGTTTGCAAAAAATTTTGCAGGATAAATTGCATTTCACTTCCAGCAAAATAATACCATTCCCATACAGTAAGTAAGGCATTTAGTTACTGTTTGGAACTATTTTCATGCATTAATTCTAAATATGTCTACCTGTTGTTTAGCATTTAAATAAGGATCTCTAAGACCAGAACTGTGCATACTGTTAACTAGGATAAGGCAGTGACTAGGTAACAACAGGGTTGGCATCAGCAACATTCTGTGTAGTTAGCTTTCCTGCAGAGAAAACACATTAATGTGGACAATGGTGCATTTTAATTTATCTTTGCATGAAAAATATGTAGCATGTCATATTTTAAAAAATGTATTAAACTCCTCTATGGTGATGTGAACAAGGGACATAAGCAGAATTGAGTTTACCAGTGTGGTACATGCTTTACACTACTGCAGAAAAGACACATGACCAATATTGTCTTGGATGTTGTAAGATGTGTTGGATAAAAGTATCAGCCAAATAAGTATGTGTCACACATGCACAGCTTAAAAGAATTTCATGTCACACTGCAATCAAAAAAACATTTTTTGGCTCAGGGTAAGAGGATCTGCACACATCTGTAACACCCAGAATCTTGTATTTTTGTGCCCTTGTAGCACCACACACACAAGACATGATGGAGTAGTCAGTGCTTCTCCATAAGAACTTCCAAATTCACGTGAGCCACACAAGATCAAAAATTTGCCAATTTTCTATGGACAACAAAGAATCTTCATTGCTCCTCTTGAATCCAGTGGTATGCTTTTAGTTGGACTCTCCATTCCAGTACCATGAGATAGACTTTCTGAGGAAGGTACTGGAGTGTGGTTCCTGTGTAGCCTGAGCACACCCTCTATTCACCCATTTTAAAATGACGGCTGGAATGCCAGGCTTCTGCAATGGCCCATAGTTCCCACACAAAAAACTGAAGATGTTAACTAATGAAACCACCGCTACAACTGCCACAGTAAATGATGTGGAAAGAAGATTTGTCTTAATCGATGTTGCATTATTTTAATTTTTTTTTAAGATTTGTTTGTATTTCTGCACAATGCTTGTCATTTACAAATTAACAAAAACTGGATGAAGTGATGAAGCATAAAATGGATGAAATGACCACATGCAGGTTACAGAATTTTGGGGGTGTTTTTAACATGTTTTTGCTTGTTTGGTGTTTTGTTTCAATTTCTACATTTTTTCACAGTTGTCTCCAGGTTCCTGTCTTAGTATGTAAAAGTAATGGCTAATGTTTTACTATTAGCTTTGAAAATATGAAAAATGTATAGAAAAAAGAGATCTTTAATTTATGGGAAATTGTATAAAAATGCATCCCATCTTTAAAACAGTCTAATTTTCATCTGTTTTCTGGTATTTTGAGTTAATTGGTTTGAAATGTATCACACTTTACTCAATATCCATGTTCCATATATCAAAGTAAAATTCTGACATTTCTCTTCCAGAATGTTTACATTTGAATAATAAGTTATGTTGTGTACGTAGGTAATAGCACAGTAAGTGGTGAAATGTAACTATATTTTGCACTTACAATGTTGTTTGTATTGTCATAAATGTTGGAATACACTTCTAAATAACATACAAATCATAATGGATATGTTGCAAACTACTACAAAATGGTTATCATATGCTGTCCATCAATAATATGTATAGCATTACTGTTTTGAAAGTATTAAAAAAGCAAAATTATTTTTCTATGCTTTTAATCTTTGCAGATAAAAAAAAAAAACTATTTTTTTTTTAAATACATGTTCCATATACTCAAGCAAATATGAGTCATTGTTCTTTAAGAATGTTTACATCTGTTTAGAGAATTTTATATCTCTATTATAAAAAAAATCTTGGCAGGGAGACTAGGGAGACAAGACATGATCTTCTGGGAAGACAATTTGACATCCCACGAGAGACACTTTAACGTCACACGAGACAAGGAAGTGAGACAACACTTAAAACAAGTTCATGGACATCTAATCTAGCAGTTGTTGGAATGGTTTTGGCAGACGCAAGTCATATTCTCCCAGCTCTTGAAACAATGACAAACGACAAGCAGAGTATGCAGCTCGCCAGCAGCAGCAAGCCAGCAGATGATCCGACCGCTTC